>NC_059105.1:129168163-129505663 GCF_020740685.1 Jaculus jaculus
TCCATAACCACCAGAGAAATGCAGTTTAAAACAACTTTGAAATTCTACATTACTACAGTCAGGATGGCAAACATTAACAAAATCAATTAACAATAAAGGTTGGTGAGGAGGTAGGGAAACAGGAACTTTCATTCACTGTTGCTGGGAGTGTATACTTGTGCACTCATTGTGAAAATTAATATGGAGACTCCTGAAAAAGATGAAAATAGAGCTACCAACAGTTCCAGTTATTCCCCTTCTGGTATCTACTCTAATTTCCCCATGCTTCACTGGAGAGATATTTGCTCAACCATGTTTATAGCTTCTCAATTCATAATAGCTAAGAATTAGAATCAACCCAGGTTCCATCATTCAGTAGATAGTGAAGTTGTGGTACATTTATTAATACAATGGAATTCTACTCAGCAGTAAGAAAAAAATGATACAATGAAAATTTGTAGGAAAATTGATGGCCTTGGATCAGATCATACTCAGAAAGCACACATAAATAGAGAAAGACAAATGCAACATTTTCTCACTCATCTGTGGTTCCTAACCTGGATCAGCTTGAGTTGTTGGTATACCTGACAGGCAACTTGAGGCCCAGATAATAGGGATGGAAGGTTTGGGGGAAGGGGAGGATGGGGGAAAATAAACACAAAACAAAAGCCAAAATAAACTGATATGATAGAAATCTTTATCGTTGAAGGTCAACTTAAAGGACTGAGCCATCCTGAGACTACATAAAGAATTTCAGATCAGCCCAGGCTAGGGTGAGATCCTACCTCAATAAAAAACTAAACAAACAAACAAAAATTAACCTTCACCAGTGGGATGGGTAGGGGGGAGCATCTGCAAAGAAGGACCCTGGAGAGGGTGGCATGAAGCCTAACATTAAAACACTTGGATCTGGGCTGTAATTCCCAATACCAGAAATCAGTTACTACCCACATTGAGCTGTTGATCAGAGAGACCTACAAGGTCCCCCAAACAAGATAGGCTTCTGTCAAAACACTTGATTACACACCTGAGGTAAAAGGTAAGACCCTATTGCTGAAGACACCATATGTTGTTGACACAGAACACCTAGAGACCTGCTGGAATCTGGAAGTAAGCACTTCTAGTGCTGGAAAGCACTACATGAGCTACTGAGGAAAAGTGGCCAACAATGATGTAAGCAAGCAGGAACCTGAGCTACTCAGAGCCAACCAGCCTGACAAGATGCACACATCAGAGCAATGGTGGAACACAGCCTTAGTGGTTAACCAATAGTCTTTTGATTGGCTAAGGAACTCATAGCTGGAACTGAGAAACAGGTCAGAATCTTATGGAGACCATGACTATACTGTCTCTAATGACAAGCTTCCTGTAGTCTTTGTCTAAAAGAGGGATTACATCCATAAAAATCTTCCTAAATTAACAATGTGTATCCCATTTAATCTATTCTGGCTTCATTCTCTGTTGGAGAAACTATTTTTCTTTTTCAGAAGGTAGCCAAACACCATCGCTCACACTTCAGCCACAGCCTATGTGAAACCACAGAGGATTTGATGAGATGAGCAAGAGTGCTGCTTCCATGGTGATCCTAACAATCAGTGCCAGGGTGAAGGAGACAGATACTGAGGATACTCAACACTTACCAAACCAGAAATCCAGAGGTTAGTGAGAACTTATCACTGAGGTAGACTTAAAACATACCCACCAAGACTCAGGCAATGTTGTGGACGAGGAGGCAGAAAGATTGAAAGAGCCTCAGCCTGGGACATCATACCCAGAGGCATTGCCCACCCTCAATAACTGATTGCTGTCTTCACAATGCATAACCCACAACCCCATGGGAAATACCATTATCCCCACAGAGGATAACCCTCAGCAGAATGGGGCCAGGGAGGAAGGAAAAGATGACACCAACACATGATGTGTCCATAAAAGGTATGTTCTTAATTTAAAAAAAAATATTTTGGATGCATGTAAAAAAATGGAAAAACTTATTGTACCTGTGGTGATTTAACATTAAATGACTCATTTAAAGAAATTAAGGGTTGAGGAAATGGCTTAGCAGTTAAGGTGTTTGCCTATGAAGCCTAAGGACCCTGGTTTGATTCCCCAGGACCCACATAAGCCAGATGCACAAGGGGCACATGCATCTGGAGTTCATTTGCAGTGGCTAGAGGTCCTGGAGTGCCCATATTCTCTTTCTCTCTATTGGTGTCTTCCTCTCTCTCTCTCTCTCTCTCTCTCTCTGTCTCTCTCTCAAATAAAGAAAATATTTTTAAAATAGAAATTGAGTGGCAGAAAGTATAAAAAAGCCAAAGGCTTGGGAAGAGTGCTTTGGAATGCAGTCTTCTAGACACAAAGTGAATGTTGCAATCCTGATCACACAGAGGCTATTTTTAACCTGCATATGACCTACATAACATTGCACACATAAATATGTTATCATGAATGATGGAGAAAGGAAAAAATGACATTGAGATAGAAGAGGGAATAGTTGGAAAGATGTGGGGATAGGATTCAATGGTGGGTAGTGGGAAGGGCTATGTAAATTTTAATAATTATTTTTGAAAATAAAAACTATCTTAAAATGAAAAGTGAATGAACAGTAAAAAATATTGTTAGTTTCAAGAGCAAATTGTAGTAGGAAATGTCATGATTATGTTACATCAGAAACCATGGACATGTTTTGTCTTTCCATAATTGGGGATTTATTGAATAACTATGATTTCATAAACTATGCCAGGTTCATTGGCTACAATTTGCCAAGTAGTTCTTATTTTCCTTGATAGCTGGTTGCTGTCCAGCACAGATTCTTTTATTCTAATATTAACCATTATGTTATCTTATAGATTACACATTACACATTTATACAGTAATTATGTTTTATATATGTAAATATGTAGGTAACAATGACTACAAAAGAGCTTAAGTGGAGCTGGAGAGATGTCTCAGCAGTTAAAGCACTTGCCTGCGAGGCCTAAGATCCTATGTTCAACTTTCCAGGTCCCATGTAAGCCAGATACACAAGGTGATAGAAAAGCACACATGCGAACAAGGTGGTGCTTACATCTGGAGTTGGATTACAGTGGCTGAGGTATCTGGAGTGCCAATTTTCTCTTTCTCTCTCTCTTGCTTTTGCTCTCTCACATAAAAGAAGGCTAGGCTGTTGGGCTTGCCCCAAACAAACAAATACATAAATAGCTTAAGTAGCCACCAAAAAGTTCAAGGAATTCAAAGCAGCTTTTCTGGAGGCAAAGGTAAAAGACTGATAGAAGTGCAAGGCCTTTCTGTGTCAGTGTGGCCCATTAGATAAGGAACCTTGTTGGAAAGGCACCACAATCAAGCCCCAGAGTCTCTTATTTAAACTGAGCTCTGAGGATAATGTCCAGGATTTTGGAAGCCATCCAGGCAAAGGGCAGGGCAAAGTTCATAGGGATAGACAGATAGGCAGACAACAATTTGAGTACGTCATGCCAAACAGTGGTGACTATGTTAAGCTGAAATACCTGCAATAGTCAGGAGCTCTCTGTCTGCCAATCTCTTGATGCACACATCAGGTATTCAGATGACAGCTAGATAGGGGCCTTTACAGTGTGAGGTGTCCTCCTCGATAGATGGCATGGGTAGCATGTTGCATGCTTCTTCAGTTTGGTTTGTTTGATAAGGACTTAAGTAGGTTTTTCTGATAATGGTTTTAATATCTTTAGCTATGTTTCTTGTTCCAATCTACTTTGATAAGCTTATGTGTTACCTTTGGCACCTTTAGAAATAGCCTATGTCCCCTGGATGATGCTGCAGAGACATGTTGTCTACATGCACAGCAAAGAGCCATTATCCTGCCTTTGCATTTGCATTGAAATTGTGCCAAGGGCTGGAGAGATGGCCTAGCGGTTAAGTGCTTGCCTGTGAAGCCTAAGGACCCTGGTTTGAGGCTCAATTCTCCAGCACCCACGTTAGCCAGATGCACAAGGGGGCACACGCATCTGGAGTTCCTTTGCAGTGGCTGGAAGCCCTGGCATGCCCATTCTCTGTCTCTATCTGCCTCTTTCTCTTTCTATCTGTCACTCTCAAATAAATAAATAAAAATTTAAAAATATTTTTTTAAATTGTGCCAAATGCTGCTTATAAAATGGGGTGACTTGGGTCAAGGCACAGTCTGAAAACTATGGTTTTATACAACACAGAGTAACTTTGGGCAAAGTACAGCTTCATCTCAATAGAAAACAATACAAAAATAAATAAAAATAAAGGAAACACAAACCAAGTACCAAAGAAATAATGTTGTCATCCTGAGTTAAGTACTGCCTAACTACCTCAATTTCTATAGCACCCTAATCTTGATTATTTTTGAGAATAGGATGAGTGTAGGCCACAAATCCCTTATCTAGCCATTAGGCTGAATGTGATTAAACCTAAGGTTGGTTTCCAGAGTAACAGAAAATCTCTAACTTCATTATACTCTCATGTGCATGCATTCACAGCATTGTGGAATTTGACAGTGACATAGTGATAATGGGAAAAATAGCCATGAAAGCATCAAAAAGAGGTGACATCTGAATTCTCAGACAATCTTCATCCATTCCCAAAACAGACATTAATATTCCTCCCCTTTATGAGCCTATCTCTTTCCCTCATTTTATTATGTCTATAATCGCTTGAGTGTCAAGAGTTGAAAACATGATTTAAGAATTTACACACCATTTCTTCAATTCTTTAAGAATAACAGCTTCTCACTATTCACTTGGTTCTTGGTCTTACTGGGTCAAGGACTCACTTGGGTCAGCAAAGAGTAAAGAGGTGGGTAAAGAACTTGGATATTGTCCGTTATTCTAAGCTTATAATAATGAGGGGCAAATTGCTACTTGCTGGGTGGAGAGATGGCTTAGCAGTTAAGGCGCTTACCTGCCAGGCCTAAGGACCCATGTTCAAGTCCCTAGATCCCACATAAGCCAGACACACAAAGGTTAGGCAAGCACAAGGTCTCACATGCCCACTAGGTGCCACAAACATCTGGAGTTTGATTGCAGTGACTGAGGCCCTGGCGTGCCAACTCTCTCTCTCTTTCTTTCTCTGTGCCTCTCTCTCTAAACTAAAAAAAAGTTCTTCCGGTCAAGATGGTGACTGCCTAGCTGCACTACAGACAACAAGGAAAAAAAAAAGGCAAGTATTCAAGGGAAATTAGAAACTTTTTGCAAGAGGGAGGGCACAGATTGGGATAAAAGAGGGAAGCACACACCCCCACGACCCACGCCCAGCCACCCCGCTTGCCGCCACCTGATGCATCAGACACTGCCCGGCGCCCTGGCGGCCCCACGGGCCCACAATCCCCGCGAGCCACACAACCCCCGTGCCCCACGCCCGCGCACCCCCACATCATGCCCCACGCGCCCCCCCCCCGCCCCCGCGCAACCCACTCTCCCTATCCACACGCAGCAGGCGCACCCCGAGCACCATGCGGAGTCCTGCGCCCCAGGCGCCCAGGCGTGCCGGGCGCCCCGGGACACCTGCGCCCCACCCCCGCGTGCCTCGAAGCCCCCCCTCGGGCGCTGCGCCCCCCCCCCCACGCGCCCCGCCCTCCCTATCCACGCATGGCAGGCGCGCCACGAGCCACCCGTGGCATCCCATGCCCCGGGTGCCCAGGCATGCCCCGCGCCACCACACCCCCCGCGCGCCCCACCCCCACCCCCACGCTCCTCGAGACCCCCCACGCGCCCCGCCCCCCTCCGCGCATCCAGAGCACCCCGAGGCGTCCCGGCATCCTGCGCCCCTCCTTACCTCAGCATGCTCAGCGCCCCCCGCGACCCGTGACCCCCTATCCACGCGACCTGCACCCGCCCCCCCACCCCCACGAGTCCAGAGCACCCGTGGCGTCCCGCAGCGTCCGGTGCCCCACGGGCCCACCCGAGCGCCCAGCCACCGCCCCCCCCCCCCCCCCCCCCCCCGCACTCCCTGCTCCTAGCCGCCCCACTGTGCGCCACACCCCTGAGCGCCCCAGGGCATCCAGCACGCCCCGAACCCCGTCCGACCTGCCCCAGCGCCTCCCACCCCCCCCACTCTGTGCGCCCCTTGTCCCCCTGCCGCACACAGCCCGCGCGCGTCCTGAGTGTGCCTCTGCATGCCCAGGCGTGCCCCGCGGGCCCTGTGACCCCCATGCCACACCCCCGCGTGCCTCGTGCCCCCACCAGTGCCCGGCCCCCCCACGCATCTTGAGCCCCAGCGTGCCTCAGCGTGCCCCGGCCCCTACACGCCCCGCGACCCCCGCACGACCCCCGCGACCCCCCCCCACGCCCCGCCTCCCCCCGCACATCCAGAGCACCCTGCGGCGTCCTGTGGCCTCCCGCACCCTGGTGTGCCCCGCGCCCCCTCCCCCCTGCGCACCACACACCTCCCGCGCACCCCGCGCCCCCCCCCACGTGCCCCGTGCCCCTAGCCCCCTCCGCACTGCGGCATCCCACGGGTCCCACGCCTCCCGCATGCTCCCCTGCACCCACCTGTGCACCCCATGTCCCCCCGCGTGCCCCACGCCCCCTGCACCCCCCAGGCGCTCTGCGCCCCCCTGGGCCCGCACACCCCCCTGTGCGCATGCCCACCCCCGAGACCATGGCACGCCCCTCATCCCCCCAGACTGACTGGAGCACCCCACGCACCCTGCCCTTCCAGGGCACCCCACACCGCACCCCCTGAGTCCTGCCCTCTCCTGCATGCCCCACCCTGATTGCCTGGTGCCCCGGCACGCCCTGCACCCCCCCACCCCGCCACATGCCCCACTCGCTCCATACACCCTGTCGCACCCCGCGCCCCCCATCTGCCCACCCGCCCATGCACCCTCCGCATGTCCTGCGTGGCTGTGCTGATCGGGCACCCACCAGTCACACCTCCCAGCCTGCTGCACTGAAGCTGAGACCTCCTACCTCGCCCTTGTTCTCTGATCCTGCAAGTAGAACAGCCACGTGGTGCTCAGTTCGCAGGCCTGTGGGGGCCACCCATGCCGTGAATAGGTGGCTACCAGATCCCCTGCTGCTGTGATCACATCACTTGCTGCCGGTCAGCCTCTGCTGTGTCCTGATTCCGTACCCACATCATCTGCCTCTGCACTACAATTGCACGTGCAGCGGGCCCACTCCCACAGCAAGAGCCACACAAGTCCACACTGAGTCACTAGCGCCAGCGCAGGTGCCATCCCCTACCTGTATATCGCCACCCATCCCCCACTCCCCTGAGGCGGGAGAGCACAGACTGTTTACAGACCCCAGTGTACCCAGCCAGAGTCTGGGTACCTTCAGGGCTTGCTACCTCAGTCCCCTTTCAAGCTCAAAGGCAGGCAGCTTAGGTGCATTATGCGGTGAGAATTTAGGCAACTTTGGTGACCCTGTCAGGCTATAGATAGGCAGCTTTGGCAAGAGTGAGCAAAAACCCAGGCTGCTTGCAACTGCCTCAGGCTGCCTTGGATTTGCATTAAGCTAGATCCCAGGCTGCTCCACCCACCTACCTGCCCATACACTGACATGGGTAGACCACAGCGCAAAAGAAATAACATGAAAAATAAAATGGAAGAAAAGCCAGACAGATCACCCAGTCCAACAAGGATCACAATTAACCAAAACATAGAAGAGTGTTTAGGATCAGAACATCAAGTGGAAGCAATGAACAATGCAACCCTTACCAAACTACTGCTAGAACTGACAGGTAAGCTACAAAGGATAGATAATCATATGGATGCTACCATCACTAAGCTACAGCAATATGATAAGACACTGGAAGGAATTCAAAGAGAGCTAAAAGAGTTGAGGGAGAGTGAAATAAAAGAGGACCTTAAAAACAAGAACCCCAACGGCAACTGGAAACTGAATAGCACACTCTTAAACAATAAATGGATAGTGGATGAAATAAAAAATGAAATTGCAAAATTCCTGGAATTGAATGACAATGAGAACACATCATACCAAAACTTATGGGACACATGAAGGCAGTCCTCAGGGGAATATTCATAGTACTCAATGCCTTCACAAAAAGACAGAAAGATCCCAAATCAATAGCCTAACCATCCACCTAAAGGCATTGGAAAAACAAGAAAAATCCAACCCAAAGAGCTCCAGAAGGAAAGAAATAATTAAAATCAGAGCAGAAATTAATGAATTGGAAACCAAGGAATCAATTAAGGCAATTGACAAAACAAAGAGCTGGTTCTTTGAAAAAATAAACAAGAATGACAAACCTCTGGCCAATTTGATAAAGCAAAAAAAAAAGGAGAGACTCCAAATTAACAAAATTCAAAATGAAAAAGGAGAGATCACAACAGACATCAGTGAAATCAGCAGAATCATCAGGACTTATTTCATAAACCTCTACTCCACAAAACTGGAAAATGTGGAGGAGATGGATAAATTCCTGGATGCATATCATATACCAAAGCTAAACTCAGAGCAGATCAATCACCTCAATGAACCCATCACACTCATGGAGATTGAAAAAGTAATAAAAAAACCTCCCAAAAAAGAAGAGTCCAGGACCAGATGGATTCCCAGCCGAATTTTATCAAACCTTCATGGAAGAACTCAAACCAATCTTCCTAAAACTGTGCCACACAATTGAAGAACAGGGAAAGCTACCCAACTCCTTCTATGAAGCTAGTATCACCCTAATCCCAAAACCAGGCAGAGATGCCACAAGAAAAGAAAACTATCGGCCTATTTCCCTAATGAACATAGAGGCAAAGATCCTAAACAAAATACTCGCAAACCAAATCCAACAACACATCAAAAGCATTATCCACCTTGACCAAGTGGGATTTATCCCAGGAACACAAGGGTGGTTCAACATACGAAAATCTGTCAATGTAATACACCATATAAACAAGCTTAAACATAACAATCACATGATCATTTCGATAGATGCAGAAAAGGCCTTTGACAAGATACAACATCACTTCATGATCAAAACAATGGAGAGAATCGGCATGACAGGTTCACATCTTACCATAATAAAGGCAATATACAAAGCTCCAAAGGCCCAAATAATACTTAATGGAGAGAGACTGGAGGAATTCCCATTGAGATCAGGGACAAGACAGGGATGTCCTCTCTCACCTCTGCTTTTCAATATAGTTCTGGAAGTCCTAGCCCAAGCAATAAGGCAGGAGAAGGAAATAAAAGGGATGCAATTTGGAAAGGAAGAAGTTAAGTTAGCTCTATTCGCTGATGACATGATTGTATATGTAAGAGACCTGAGAGACTCCATCCCAAAACTCCTGAAGGTGATTAACTCCTATAGCAAAGTAGCAGGATACAAAATCAATGCACAAAACTTGGTAGCATTTCTGTATGCAAATGACAAAGAGACAGAAAAAGAAATAAAGGACATAGTCCCATTTTCAATAGCAAAAAAAAAATAAACTACCTTGGAATAACATTAACCAAAGAAGTAAAAGATCTATACAATGAAAGTATAAAAACTCTCAAAAAAGAAATTGAGGAAGACTTGAAAAGATGGAAAACCTCCCATGCTCCTGGATAGGCAGAATTAACGTTGTGAAGATGACAATCCTACCAAAGGCAATATATAGATTTAATGCAATTCCAATTAAAATCCCTACATTGTTCTTCACAGAGATAGAAAAAATGATCTCAAATTTCATATGGAAAGGTAGAAGGCCTCGCATATCCAAACATATCCTCAGCAAAAGAAATACCTCTGGTGGCATCACCATACCCGATATAAAGCTATATGACAAAGCCATAGTAATAAAAACAGCATGGTACTGGCATAAAAACAGGAGTATAGACCAATGGAATAGACTTGAGGACCCGGACTTTGGATCAAGCAACTATAGCTACTTGATATTCAACAAAGGCCCAAACAATATAGACTGGAAAAAAGATAGCATCTTCAACAAATGGTGCTGGACAAACTGGATAACCACATGCAGGAAACTAAAACTTGATCCACACATTTCACCATGCACAACACTCAAATCCAAATGGATCAAAGACCTCAACATAAGACCAGAAACGCGAACACTACTGGAAGAAAATTTAGGAAGTACTTTCCATGATATAGTAATGGAAAAAGACTTCCTGAATAAAACCCCAGTGGCTCAAGTTCTTAAACAGTCACTCAACCATTGGGATCATATGAAGCTGAAGAGTTTCTTTACAGACAAGCATATAATAAGCAAAGCCAATAGAATACCCACAGAATGGGAGAAAATATTTGCAGGTTATCCAACTGATAGAGGCCTTATCTCTAGAATTTACAAAGAACTCAAAAGTCTAAACAATAAGAAGACAAATACCCCACTCACAAAATGGGGCCCAGAGTTAAACAGGCAATTCACAGTGGAAGAGATACAAATGGCAAACACACACCTAAGAAAATGTCCATCATTCCTAATCATCAGAGAAATGCAAATTAAAACAACTATGAGATTCTACCTTACCCCAATAAGGATAGCCAACATCAAAAGGTCAAATGAAAATAAATGCTGGCGAGGATGTGGAGAAGCAGGGACACTAATTCACTGTTGGTGGGAATGCAGGATGGTACAACCACTTTGGAAAGCAATATGGAGACTCCTGAAAAAGCTGGCTATAGAAATACCAACAGACCCAGTTATACCATTACTGGGCATCTACCCTAAAACCTTCAAACCAAAAGCCAGAGAGATTTGCTCAACCATGTTTGTAGCAGCTCAATTCATAATAGCTAAAAGCTGGAATCAACCCAGATGTCCATCATTAGAAGAATGGATAACAAAGATGTGGTATATCTACACAATGGAATTCTATACAGCAGTAAGAAAAAACGACATAAAGAAATTTGAGGATAAATGGTTGAACCTGGAACAGATCATTCTCAGCGGACTTACCCAATCACAGAAAAAAAATCGACATATAGTCTCACTCATCTGCAACACCTAGCCTGAATCTTCCTAAGATGCCTTACATACCCAGCAAGCACCTCATGGACTAGACAATAAGATGGATGGGAGGGCGGGAGGGAATCAAAGGGTGGAAAACAGTAATCTGGACCCAAACGGCAATGGTACCATAAAATTCTACTTCCTAAAAGACAGACCAAATGGCTGAACTTTCACTAGACCCTTACAGGAAACACCTGAACTACAAGACACTGGAGAGGGTAGGATCAAGACTGACCTAAATCTCCTACATCTTCCCTCCCTCCCTCTTCCCCTCTCCCCTCTATCTCTATCCTCTCTAACTCTTGTATATTAGTTATCTTTTTCCTCAATTTCTTAGTGGACACTGACCTGTAACCCCCACTTCCTGCTTGGGCCTACCATCCACAATGAGCTTTTGATCAGAGAAACCTACAAGGTTTCCCAAAACAATGACAGACTTCTGTCAGAGTACTTGATGACCCACCAAAGGCCAGTGATAAGACCCTATTGCTGAAGACTCCATACACAGATAACACGTAAAATGGAATGACATGGCTGGAAGCCAGGAGAGAGTCAGTCCCCAGACAGTCAGAGTGTCTAGTGCCAGAAGGCGCTACATAGGCGACTGGGGGAAATGACCAAGATCTGTCCAAGCAACACATTGTTTAACCTAATTAGCAACAAATAACTGGATGTGATGCCCACACAAGTGCAAATAGTTATACACAGCCATGGTGAGGAATCAATTGCTCTTGATTTGGCTAACTGATCCACTCAGTGGTACTAGACTCATAGCTGGAGCTGGGAAACAAGTCAGAACCATACCCAAACACAAGCCCACTCTACAATATTAAGCTACCATCAATCACGGGGTATAAGAGGGCCTAAACCTACCATACTGTCTATCAAAAAAGTAAGTCGTATCTCAATTTTCCAGGTGCTAACTCACTCTCCGTTGGAGAATCTGCTTCTCTTTTCCAGATAGATGCAGGTCCTAAGAAGAGAGTTGCCCCAACATACCTCAAAAGGGGCCCAACTGAAACTAACGACAACTGGCGAAATAAGCAAGGGTGATGTTTTCCTGTGAACCGGATACCAGCACAAAGGGGAAGGAGATCAACACAGAGAAAAATCAACTCCTACCAAATCAGAGAGCCAGAGCCTCAGAGGCCCCCAACACCTCAGCACTGAAGCAGACCAAAAATGAACCCAACATGGCTCAGGGAAATTTTTCAGAAGAGGGGGCGGAAAGAATGTCAGAGTCACATGTTGGGTCATGATTTGCAGAGACATTTATCATACCAATAACTGGGGGCTAACGCCACAATGCACGACCCATTTTCATTAACAAGGAGGGTCTAATGGGAAGTGGTAGATCACAGATGAGCCTAAATAATGGTACCAAACTGCCTGTATTTACTGAAAAGAAAACTAATAAATTAAATTAAAAATAAATAAATAAATAAAGTTAAATTAAAAAAAAAAAGAAAAGAAATAGCTACTTGCCAGATATGGCTAAGAGTTCCAGGCCTGATGCATTTGGGAGTTTCTGCCAACTTTCCTTTAGTGTCCTAGTCACAGTGTACAGAGTAAGAGAGGCTAGAGGCTGGCTGAAGTTCCAGGAGATCCAGTCTAGACTTTACTGTTCTAGGAACACAAAGACCTGGCTCCTCAATAGCAGCTTTGGGAATGTTCAGGTTCTCAGAGGAAGTACTCTGGTATGGTGGTGGCCAATTCTATCACCTTTAAGGTGCAATTTTTCAGGATTGAATCAGAGTCTTGGGAGAATTGGCCTAAAGGTTTTTGAGATTTCAGGATATTTGAATAATCATATTTCACAGTCTTAAGCATGTATGTATCAGAAAGTTCTAACAACACTTTATGTCTACAGTACTCAGTTAGAAGTTCTTGGGGTTAATTGTA
The DNA here is from genome assembly GCF_020740685.1 of Jaculus jaculus. Classification (NCBI taxonomy): domain Eukaryota; kingdom Metazoa; phylum Chordata; class Mammalia; order Rodentia; family Dipodidae; genus Jaculus; species Jaculus jaculus. Next base: position 129,180,960 of record NC_059105.1, read on the forward strand.
GTTCCCAGCACAGCATTCAATAGCACTTTGCATATTTATTAAACCCAGATAAAGTGGAGATGAGTAGAAAGGGAAACTGAAAAAAGAATGAAAATTTTCTAATGAAAAAAATAGGATATTTGTGTTTGCAGTAGTAAATATAGGTAAGTGTTTTTTTTTTTTTCATTTAATTATATGTATTATAACAAGTTACACACTTTTATCCCCTTGCCCTGGATCTTGTTCCCCTTGAGGCCCTCCTTGATGGTGTTGTTGTATTTGCTGTGAGTTCATAAAAGCCTCAGTCAGTCCCTAAGGGATATCAGGGGGACTGTTCTTCAGGGTTCTTCTACCCACTCTGTGGCTCTAAAAATCTTTTCGCTCCTTCTTCCACAATGTTCCCTGAGACATGGTAGGCCAGCTGGCAGTTTGAATTAGTGTTGAGCTCTTGTAGTCTCTGGATTTCTTCTTTGATGGATTGTAATTGATCACCATATCTGTCACAGTCACCCTGGAGCTGGTTTTCAGGCTAGCAGTAAAAGCAATATTCATGACATCACTTCCTCCACAATTTCTCCTGAGCCATGGCAGACATGATAGAGGGGGCAAGTCTCATGGTGGGCAGTCATCTATCTTCTTTTATGAATTTTTAATTATTATTTTTATTTATTTATTATGAAAGAGAGAAAGAGAGAGAGAGAAAAAGAGTGAGAGAGAGAGAGAGAGAGAGAGAGAGAGAGAGAGAGAGAGAGAGGGAGAGAGAGAGAATGGGCATGCCCAGGCCTCCAGCCACTGCAAACAAACTCCACCTTGTGCATCTGGCTTACATGGGGCCTGGAGAATTGAACCTGTGTCATTAGGCTTCACAGGCAAACACCTTAACTGCTAAGTCATCTCCCCAGCCCTCCTTTTATGTTTTTATAGTTACAGAACAAAAGGTCATACCAGGGTATTTTTTACAAACATAGGTGGAAACATCAGGTAAGTGGGTTCCAGCACAGGGGAAATCTCTACTATAGGCTTCAGATGCTCTGATGACGGTCTTTGGAAGCTGGTGGTCTATTAGTATGCTGCAGAAAGTTTTCACCTAATAACCTTATAGTTAAAAGGATATTAGGTCAAACCCAGAAGTGGGCCACAAATAGCTTATTAAGGGGACTAAACATAGCTCAAAATAATAGTGTATGTGTGGTGGTTTGATTCAGGTGTCCCCCATAAACTTAGGTGTTCTGAATGCTATGTTCCCAGCTGATGGAGATTTGGGAACTAATGCCTCCTGGAGGGAGTGTATTGTTGGGGGCGGGCTTAAGGGCTATATAGCCAGTTTCCCCATGCCAGTGTTTGGCACACCCCCTGTTGCTGTGGTCCATCTTATGCTGGCCAGAGGGTGATGTCCCCCTTCTGCTCATGCCATCGTTTTCCCCTGCCATCGTGAAGCTTCCCCTTGAGCCTGTAAGCCAAAATAAATCTCTTTTCCCCAGAAGCTACTCTTGCTGGGTGATTTCTACCAGCAATGCGAACCAGACTGCAACAGTGAAGTGGTACCGAGGAGTGGGGTTGCTGCTAGACACCTGACTATGTGGCTTCAGCCTTTTGGAGCAGATTTTCAAGAGGAATGTGGAAGGAGTTGAAACCTTGGCCTAAGAGATGCCTTGCAGTGTGTAAGTACAGCTTGATGGACTATTCTGGTCTGAGCTGTAAGACCTGAATGCAGTAAGAACTATGGACTGTGAGGTTGGGCTTATGAGGGTGAGAAAGAGCTTTGCTTGGACTGGGCTAGCAGTTTGTGTGAGAAGCTTGCTCTTATGCCCATGTCCTGAGAAGTTGTGCAGGGTTGCTTTGCGTAGAAATGAACTGGTATGAGCAGAGGGATATGGCACAGGAAGAAAAATCTTTGGGTGAACTGTTGCCCGTTCAGCTGCAATTGATAGATTACGACCTTTGAGACTGGGCTAGCTGACCTGCGCTGGGGCAACAAGAAGAATGTAGACTCTTTTGAAGGGGCCTGAGTGCTCAAGGAGTCCTGTTCTTCAAAGTCTGCTTTATTCCCCCCTGGATTAACAAATTGGCACCCTACCTGGTATTGTGGAGTATAAGAAATGCTGGAAAGAGGGTCATTGAGTTTGCAACACGGTCTTGTGTTTTGGAAATGGCCATGGGCAGTGTGAAGCGGGTTTGCTGGTTGCCTGCATAGAGACCCCATGGGGCCATGAGGATGAACCGTTGGCTTGCAGTAGAGACCAAGTGGAGATGCCGGGACCATGAGATGGCTGCCGAGGAGCTGCCGGCCCCGATGAAGTTTCCCAGGACTGTGAGTAGCCTAGCTGGAGGGGCAGAATTGGAATGCCAGAGACTTGTTGCTGGTTAGAATTATCGGACTTGAAGACTTGTCACTGGCTAGAGTTGCTGGACTTGAAGCTACAGAGTTTGATGTTTGCCCTGGTTGTTTTAAATCTTGTATTGGTTGAATGTTTCTTTGCTATGCCCAATGTCATCTTTTGCAGTGTGAATATTTATTCTGTGCCATTATGGGTTTTTTGAGGTTATATTTTGGTTATTATGGCTCAGTTAAAAGATCTTGAACTATGGGGATGTATGAACATCATTGAGATTGATAAAAACTATGGGGACTTTTAAAGTCAGACTGAATGCATTATATTTTACATCATGTATGGATATCAGTTTATGGGGGCCAGGGGCGGAATGTGGTGGTTTGATTCAGGTGTCCCCCATAAACTTAGGTGTTCTGAATGCTAGGTTCCCAGCTGATGGAGATTTGGGAATTAATGCCTCCTGGAAGGAGTGTATTGTTGGGGGCGGGCTTAAGGGCTATATAGCCAGTTTCCCCATGCCAGTGTTTGGCACACCCTCCTGTTGCTGTGGTCCATCTTATGCTGGCCAGAGGGTGATGTCCACCCTCTGCTCATGCCATCGTTTTCCCCTGCCATCATGAAGCTTCCCCTCGAGCCTGTAAGCCAAAATAAATCTCTTTTTCCCAGAAGCTACTCTTGTTGGGTGATTTCTACCAGCAATGCGAACCGGACTGCAACAGTATGAATCTGTAACATTTCATCTGATACCATCACAAATTCTGTCAGTGAATCAGAGTTGTAGGACATTGGAAGTAGGTGAAACTGCTTTCCAGAAAGTCATTCACAGAAACTGAACAAAGAATTTTCAAATGAAGAAATACTCAGGATGCCAACACACCCAGAAAGCATCTTGAGGACTAGACAATAGGTGGGTGGGGAGGGAGGGGAGGGCAAGGGAATGGTTGGAGGACAAAAAACTACACCCAAATGGCAATGGTAAAATAAAATTATATACCCTAAAAGGCAGACCAAATGGGTGAACCTTCACCAGGCCCTTAGAGGGAACACCTGAGTCACAGGGCACTGGAGAGGGTACGATGAAGACTGATCTTAATCTTCTACAGCTTCTCTCTCTCTCTCTACTCTTTACCTCTTTTATATTACTTATCTTTTTCTTCCTTCTCTTAGTGGTCACTGACCTGTAAATCCCAGTACCAGCAGGTGGCTATCATCCACAATGAGCTTTTGATCAGAGAGACCTACAAGGTTTCCTAAAAGAAAGACAGATTTCTGTCATAGTACTTGATGACCCACCAAAGGTTAGTGGTAAGACCTTACTGCTGAAGACACCATATGCAGTTGACACATAACATGGAATGATATGGCTGCAAGCTGAAAGAGAGACAGTCCCTAGACAGACAGTGTGTCTAGTTCCAGAAGGTGCTACATGGCGACTGGGGGAAAATGACCAATATCTGTCTAAGCAACTCATGGTCTAACCTACTTAGCAGCAAATAACCTGTTGTGATGCTCACACAAGTGCAATAGTGGCACACAGCCATGATGGGAAACTAACTGCTCTTGATTTGGCTAACTGATCCACTCAGTGGAATGTGACCCATAGCTGGAGCTGGTCAACATGTCAGAACCATATCTAAACACGAGCCCATTCTCCATTATCAAGCTACCACCAATCATGGGCTACATGAGGGCCTACATCTATTAAATTCTCTGTAAAAAAATAAGGGTTATCCCATTTATCTGGTGCTAACTTTACTGTTGGAGAATCTGCTTCTCTTTTTCAGGTAGATGCAGATCCTAAGGAGAGAACCAACCCATCATACCTCAAAAGGGCCCCAGCTGAAACTAAGAATAATTGGTGAAATAAGCAAGGGTACTGTTTTCTTGGTGAACCGGGTACCAGCACAAGGGTGAAGGAGATCAACACAGAGAACAATTAACTCCTACCAAATCAGATATCCAGTGACACAGAATCTCCCAACAACTCATCACTAAAGCAGACCCAAAATGAACCCAACATGGCTCAGGGAAATTTTGCAGTACAGGGGATGAAAAGACTGTCAGAGCCACACGTTGGGTCATGATATGCAGAGACATTTCTCCTACCATAACTTTAGGCTAACTCCACAATGCATGACCCATATACCTCAACAAGGAGGGAACAGGGAGAAGTGGTAGGGCATGGAGGAGGCTAACAACTTGACTGTGTTCACTGAGTATAAAACTAATTAATAAAAATAAAAAAAGAAATACGATGGCCAATAAATATTTTTGAAAGTGTTTGGCATCTCTAGCCATCAGAGAAATGCAAATAAAACTCTTTTGAGATTCTATTATATTCCAGACAGAATAGCTACCATCATGAAAACAAATGGCAACAAAATCTGGCAAGGATAGGGGGAAAGAAGAATCCTTATTTGCTGTTGGTAGAAGTTTAAGCTGGTGCAGCCAGCATGCAGACCAGTGTGGAAGTTCCTGAAAGAACTAAAATAGAAGTACCATATGTCTGAGATATAGCACTACTAGACATGCACCCCAAGGACTCCACATCCTCCCACAGAGACACCTGTTTGTCCTTGTTCTTTGTTCCAATCACAATAGCTGGAAAACAGAACCAGCATAAATGGCTATCAGCTGATGATTGGATAAGAAAAAGTGATACACAAGGGTGAAGGAGATCAACACAGAGAAAAATCAACTTCTACCAAATCAGAGATACAAAGACCCAGGCCGCCCCCCCAATACCTCATCACTGAAGCAGACCAGAAATGAACCCAACATGGTTCAGGGAAATTTTGCAGAAGAGGGGGTGGAAAGAAAGTCAAAGCCACATTTTGGGTCATTATATGCAGAGAAATTTATCCTACCCATAACTGTGGGCTAACTCCAGAATGGAGACCCATATACCTCAACAAGAAGGGGCCAAGGGGAAGGGGTAGGTTATGGATGAGCCTAATAATGGTACCAAATTGACTAAATTGACTGTATTTGCTCAGTACAAAACTAATTAATTAAAAAAAGAAAAAGTGATACATATACACATGGAATTATATTCAGAGTAAATAAAAATGAAAATATAAAATTTGCAGGAAAAATAAATGGAGTTGGAAAGTATGATACTAAGAGAGGTAACCAGATTCAGAAAGAAAATATTGCCCCATGTCCTCTAACATATGTAGTTCCTAGGTTCAAGTTTTTAGATTTTTATTTAAGTTGGAGTGAAGGTCTTATAAATTTTAGGAACCTAGAAAGGGGCCTTGGGACAGGGCAGGTGTGGGATTGCTAAGGAGTAGAGTACATTAGAACACATACAGTGCAAAATAAAGGGAGGAAATATTGAAGATCAAAAGATTCAAATGGGAAGGAGAGCAGGGTGATGGGGTGAGGAAGAAGTGGGTGGAAATAAGGGCTAACCAAAACTAGGTATGCTGAATAAGCACTATGGAAACCTTTTACTTTCAAAGCTAGTTATACATTTAATATTTAAACAGAAATAAGAGTGAAGCGCGAATGAAAATGTCCTGAATGGATAATGCTGACCCCAGACACTATATATCATTAAATGAAAATGCCAGTTCCAAATGTGGGATACCACTCTAGGAGTTTTGGTTGGAAGCCCCAGAGGCCTCCAAAGGAATCCAAGCCATTATTATTGTCCTTAATTGTCCCTCAGAGCTAGATGCTAAGGCCCTATTGCTAAAGTTACTACACACTTTGGGTATAGAACATAGAAAAATTAAGGTGGAATGAGCTGCTGAATGTTTCCTGTCTGTTAGTTAATTTTCACAGTGGTTGAAGGTGCTATGCAGGTTCCTGGGGAAGAAAAGTCATCAACAGACTTATCCAGCTGTGGACATTGGGTGTGCCATGACTGACATGCCAGGAAAGATATGCTCATTGGTACAATGGTGGTATGATTGTTACAGGGGTAACCAACTATTTTCTGATTGTATTTGAGGCTCATTTCATAGGAGGGATCATACCTGACACTATAAACCTGTTGCAAAGTCCATGGCTTGCCTAACAGACCCTTCAAGGGAACGTAGCACTATTGTTTTGTTAAGTTGACATGCTGTTAAACTGCCTTCTAAACATTTGTTTATACCTATTATATGTGTGCTGCTCTCAGCTTTGGTCAGAGAAGCTTCTTTTTTGCGGTGAGTAATGGTTAATGCAGAAACTCATAACTGATTAAAGTTCTGAGAATAAGTGACTGTTGAGTATTCATCCATAAATGGGACATACATATCACCCCTTCCAAGGCTCAGGGAACATCACAAAAGAGGGGCAGAAAGGATGGGTAAGACATCTATGGAAAGTTTCTTCTAAACATAACATAGTAACTACAGTCATGAACTCACAGTAGATGTGGTTTCCTGCACAAGACTTGAACAAAATTAGTTCCAACATCTAATGGGGCCCATGAGACTTCACTTTTTGCTGATGTGCTATTGGAAGTAAATTATTGCTGGGTCAGAAGAGTCATTTTCTTCAGTGGTGCAACCACTGGAAAATTTCCCATATTCCAGTAAATAGTCCCAACCCATGCTCATTCAAGCAAACTTTATTAAACTCACAACATAATACATGAAAATAGGTGGGGACTAATTAGGAATAAAGGGTTCAACAGAGTAGAGAAAGGGTAAGAAAGTGTAATGGGAGGTGATTCTGATCAAAACACATCATATGCACAATGAAATTGTCAATAAATCAAAGCATACACACATAAAAGAAGTAACACAATTTAGATGTAATCACTGTATTAGTTATCTTCTCATTGCTGTGTCAAAATACCTCAAAAATCAGTTTAAAGGAAAGGGGTTTATTTCACTTTACAGTTCACACAGTTTCTAGTTATAGTCCACCAAGGCATGGTGGCAGCAGCAGGTACCATTCAGTCAACATGGGGAAGCAGAGCAGAGCAGAGTGAGAAATTCTGCTGCTCAGCCAGCTCTCTCCTTTTTACACAATCCAGGACCCAAGCCCATGAAATGGTACTGTCCACACTTAATATAGATCTTCCAAGTTCAATTAACCTAATAAAGATAATGATCATACCTCACAGGTATGATCAGAGTCACCTAGTTTAGATAATCCCTCACAGGTCATATCAAGTTTACAGTCAACATAAACCATCACAATCACCACCGACATTCCACACATCCACTGTTTTCCTAAGTGTGCCTGTGGTAGATGTACTCTGTTGGCAATGTGGACACAGCATGACTAATACTTTATCTGTCCTCAAAAGAAGGTAGAGGATGAGGATCTTGCCAATCTTATGTCTCTACTACATAATATGCAGTCTCAAAATTCATGTTCTAATCTGCTGTATTTTGAATTTTGAAATTTCTTACTAAAGCTTATCATTACCAATGTGTGATGGAGTATCTTCTCACACAGTCTGGCTGTTATGCATAGAAGCAGCACTTAGAAAGGGGAAGGAAAGCTTGCTACCAGAGCAGTTCAGGAAAGTGAGCCAGAGGCACAGGTTACTCACAGAGACCTTTACCCAGCCCTACAGATCTGACATTTCTCACTGGGGCTCATCTTTGAAGATGTCACAGTGCATTTGCAATGTTTTACAGCACTTTCCATTAAAAGTGTGACATGTAAATCAATCAAGACTTCAGTTTTCCTGTCAGATGCCCATAACCTTAAGCAAGAGCTTTCAAAATTAATCAAATGAGTAAGTCAATTTAATTTTTCATGAGAGAATAATACTATGGGGGTTGTCTGCAGCTATCTGTATTATATATGTTTATTAATAAATTTAGATTAGCAAGCTTTTACCAAAGATGTGTAAAACACATATGATTTTAATGTATCTGATCTTCATTTCTGTATATACAGACATTTTATTCTACCTAAGAATAAAGAGTTATATCTTCCTTCAGTGGAAAATCAGAGTACATTCAGTTCCATCAATCATTTGCTGTTCTGTTTATTTAATCAAGACCTATCTCCTTTTCTGTACTGCTAAGCTCTTCAAAATGGGCCCAGTTCTCAATACACAATTGTCATACCTGTGTCTGGCACACAATAGATGTTTAATAATTATTTTATGACTAAATACATATTTATGTATATGAGTAAGGGAGGGCTGGAGAGATTGCTCAGTTGAAAATGCACTCATTATGTAATCATGAGGATTTGAGTTCTGATCCTCACTCCCACAAAAATGCTGGGCATGATGCCTGTTAATTGCAGTGCTCTGGAGGCAGAGATAGGGACAAGGGAAGGTGGCCAACTAGACTAGCCAAGTCATCAACTTCAGGTTCAGTGAGAGACTGTCTCCACAATAAGTTGTAGAGTTATAGAGGAAGACACGCTGCATCCATCTCTGGCATCATATACACACATATGTGCACACACATGCACCCAGGCACATACAAACATGCTTACACATATGCATGCACATAACACATGCATACACAAGCAAAAATAAATAAATAGAAGATGAAGAGTAAGAGAGCCGGGCAGAAGAGTTGTGTTTACCAGTCCTTGTCTTTTAAATCAGGGAAAAATTGTGCTGAAACTATAATTGTCCCCAGTGCCTCAAGAAAAGGCTTGCCGTTTAGTTTATTGGTAAGTTTGGAAACTATATAGGTAAAGGGATATTTTTTTCTCATGACTACTTCCTTTATGTTTAAAACTACTTTATGAAAGTATAATTAATATATAAAGTTACATGTAAAAAGCTGTATGTATCAAGTTGATGGTTTGGAGATGAGTATATATTTGTGAAACTGTCACTAATAAACATACTCATCACTGCCTTAACTTTCATTATTATAACTATCATTATCTCACTCTTGTTAATATAATTTTGGCAAGACAACCTAATGTACGATATACCCTTTTAGCTAATCTTTTTTTAAAGTTTTTAAATTTTTATGTATTTATTTGTTTTTTCAAGGTAGGGTCTTGCTTTATCTCAGGCTGACCTGGAACCTTGAATTCACTATGTAGTCTCAGGCTTGCCTCAAACTCAGAGCAATCCTCCTATCTTGGCCTCCCAAGTGCTGGGATTAAAGGCACCTGTCACCACACCTGGTTCTTTTAGCTAATTCTAAGTCTGTAACTCAGAATTGCTAGCTGTAGGTACTATGCTGGACAGTATATGCCCAGAATTTACTTATCACAGTGTCTTCTCAACTCTGTACAAAATGCAGAAAGTCATGTAAAAATTACCTATACTATATCTTTGATACATTCTGTAGGTATGATCCATTCAATTATTCATGTAAACATGCACTTATGCAGCCTTCACATAGCTGCAGAGCATCTGCCAGGCCTTTGTCACATTGTCAGGATTTGTTGTAATAATCCCTTTCATCAGTGCCAATTTCTAAGTGAGTTAGCTTTTTGCTGTTGTGACAAATACCTGAGAGAGACAATTTAAAAAAGAAGAAAGATTTATTTTGGCTCAAAGTTTCAGACATTTCAGTCCAAAGTCAGCTGGGCCCATTTCTTTGGGCCTGGGGCTTGGCAGAATATCAAGGCAGCAGGAGCATGTGGCACAGGCTGCTCACCCCATGATGGCTAGCAAGTAGAGTGACACATGATATGCATTATCCAATGATGAATTCAGCCTGAGCATACATGGTCCTGAAGAGCAAGCCACCCTGTGCAGTCAAGGTTGACACCTGCTCTTATATAAAAGGAGTTAGTTTTCTTTAAAGGGAAGCAGAGATGTGTCAGGATTAAGAAAAGAAGGTATCGCCACTGCACTAACAGATGTAGGATTCCTTAGAAAAGAGTCAGTTAGTATAGGGATATAAAAGCCCTCTTTCATTCCTACTTTTTTTTAAATGGTGAACACTAACTTATTTCATTCTGACTCATTTTTATTTATTTATTTATTTATTTGAGAGCGACAGACATAGAGAGAAAGACAGATAGAGGGAGAGAGAGAGAATGGGAGTGCCAGGGCTTCCAGCCACTGCAAATGAACTCCAGACATGTGCGCCCCCTTGTGCATCTGGCTAATGTGGGACCTGGGGAACCGAGCCTCGAACCGGTGTCCTTAGGCTTCACAGGCAAGCGCTTAACCGCTAAGCCATCTCTCCAGCCCCATTCCTACTTTTTAATGAACCTAACTAGATGCACAAATGCTTGAGTGAATAATGGTTTCATAATATGTCATGCAAAAAAGGACTGTGTTCTCATGTGCAGCAATGATGTATAGAACAGGAAAGGTTTACATGTGAAGCAGAAATTTGGGATGAGAGAAAAGTTAGGAAACAAGCTGTGCTTTCTTCTTATCCCTTCAGAGTTCCCAGATGTCTTCAGGATGCAAGAAACTCTTCTCATAGGATTGAAGTCTCAAAGAGAATATGAGATCCATGTTGTCTTTTTTCTTTATGTGTTTGTGATAGCTCTTTTTTTTTCATTGATGCATGTCTAGAAACAAGTCTGCTTTGACAAAACCTATAAACCGTTGCCACAATGCCCTCAGTCGATTCCTATACTGCCTTGAACATGCCCCTACAGGCCAATGGGTAAATCCCATGCCATGCAAGCCAGTGAGAGCCTGTGCAGTCCTCCTCCTCTGTGGGATGACTTCTTTCTGTTTTCACTGACCTATAGGATTTTATAACCAGCATATGCAGCCTTAAACTCTTCAGCTTCCCCATCTTCATACCACAGCCACATAAACTACATGCCATGATCAAACTTATCTGGTTCATAACTGTCCAAAGATGATGCCTGAATTGACCAATCAGTTTACATGTTTATTCTCAAATATCTGGATTGGCTTTTCTTTTAAACAAATATCTGCTAACTTGACAGCTTCTAAATTTACTTTTAAGAATGTTAATTGAGTTTGGCAAAGTGGCAGTGTGTTATTACTCTATTTTCTTTCTGGAAACTACTAATTCACTCATATACATACATAATATTGCCTATAGGATGGCTGGAAATTAAAAGCCTAACAAAGAACGGTTTTCTTTGTTGCCATTGTGGCAGACAGGGCCTTTCTATTTGTTTATTATTTTATTGCCTACAATAATATATTTTAGAGACCGGGCATGGTGGCACATGCCTTTAATCCCAGCACTCAGGAGGCAGAGGTAGGAGAAGCACCATGAGTTCAAGGCCACCCTGAGACTACATAGTGAATTCCAGGTCAGCTTGAGCTAGAGTGAAACCCTACCTTGAAAAACCAAAAAATAAAATTATATGTATGGAATTTCAGCTGTATATTTACATATATGGGTCTTTTGGGTTATAAAGTTTGCTTATTGTACCTAAATATCTTCTGTAGAGAGTATGGAAGGGAAAGAACACGTAAATTCTAAAGGAAAATGCTCAAGCTAGATCTATAAGAAGTTCTTTCTAGCCAAAGACTAAGAACACAGATCATTGTTTCACCACTTGACAAACTCTGTCACAATTAGAATATATCATGAAGATTAAAAATTCCCAGTAAAGGGCTGGAGAGATGGCTTAGCAGTTAAGGCTTGCTTACGAAGCCTAAGGATCCAGGTTTGATTTTCCAGGTCCCACGTGAGCCAGATGCACAAGGTGGCACATGCATCTGGAGTTTGTTTGCAGTGGTTGGAGGCCCTGGCATGCTGTTCTCTCTCTCTTTCTCTATCTCTCTCTCATAAATAAACAAGAATACTTCTTTTAAAAATTTTCTGGTAAATATAAGAAATAAAACAAGAAATTACTAACCAAGACTCCAAAATAGTCACTCCTATGTAAATGCCAAATGGATGGTACAACAATGGAAGAAAATCAGCAATGGCAGATATTCAGAGAAGGTAGCTAGTGAGAAAATCTAATAGCCTCCTAAGAAAGATTAGCTGTAAATATCACTAGAGATAGTTGGAGTGGGTGGGATAAAGGAGTGCACATTTGCATGTGTGCTTACATGAGTATTTAAAATTCCATGGGCACACAAATACTGAACAATTTTTAAGGAGGTATGAATAGGCTGGAATAATTCATTAACATAAGTTTATAAATTTATCTGGGGATTTTTATAACAAAACCCAATATTGCAGCAGGATATCTCAAAATATTCAAGGAACTTATAAAATGTCAATATGAAGTGTATTGACCAATGCATTCTAGCCTAAACAATAAATGTACTGTATATTAAATGATTTTTTAGAAAAATATCTGACACACCTTCCTTCAAAAACATGCAAGACATGTAACAAGTAAGACCTTTCAGCAGTTGTATCCCAACAGAACTATAAATTTATGCAAGAAGCTACCTTCACAAGAGCCAAGGAAACCAGGTAAATCCACAGTAACTAGTCTTAGCATTGAAAAGAAAGATGAATTGTAAAGCAGGAAGAAAATAGTTGCTCTTTGCCTGATACCAAGCAGAACAGACACAAGGTAAATTCCTCACACATGGTGGATAATTCCTAGGTTTAGGGAAATAAGGTAGAAGACTGATAAATGACAACCAACATCTCTCCCACTGGCTTCTGCACACACACAGACAGGGCACAAACATCTGTATATACATGTACATGCACACCACACATAACACACACACACAACAAAAGTAAAAATAAGAATATTGTGTGCATTTATGTACATACAGAGAATAACAAACAGCAGCAGAATGCACTGAATAACATTGCACAGCATGTTCAAGGCCCTGGGCTTAACCCAAAGCACTGCTAAATAAATGAATAATAAATAAATATTTAATATTTGCCAATCTGTGAGGTGAAAATTAATTTGAACAATTGGACAGTTGTGCTTTCAAAAGAAAGGGAAAGGAGGAGGGAGAAAAACAAAGTCATGCTGTGGTCTCAGGTGGAGATGAACTTCAACTTGACCCATCTGAAAATAGTGTAGGAGAAGAGAGGGGGGCAGATGTCATTAAGCCAGATGTGGTAAATCCTACTAGGGTAGGAATAACAGCAAGTGAGCAGGAGATGTAGCTCGGTAGTAGAGTCTTAGCCTAGCAAGCTTGAGGTTGTAGGTACAATACTACATATAGGGAGGCAGGCAGGAAAGAGATACAGAGAAGTTTTAGTTATGGAGGATAAGGAGGAGGGAATAAAGAAGAGAAACTGTGGAAAAGATGTTAGAAAGAAACGGAAAGTATATGAGCTGTTCATACAAAGACCAGTAGAGAGATATCAATAGAAGACTGAGTGAAGAAAAGCAAAGATAAAACCCTCAAATCCAACTGAGAAATATATCTCTAAAACTTCTTAATGCTTTCTCAGTTGTCATCACTAAATTCATTCATTCAGCTTTGTAAGTTCAAAGATCTAGACAAGCTTTGACTCTGAGTCCAACACTTAATTTCACAAGGATATTCTAGAGGGGAGCACCAAGGTCTCACAGACCCACACACCCTAACTGCAACCCTGCAGCTCCTAACTTAATCCCCAAATATCCTAACAATGTCACATACCTCCTAACTATATTCCACACCTTTTAATTATATCCTTGCATCTCCTAACTACAGCCCTGCACCTCTTAACTACAGCCCTGCACCTCTTAACTACAGCCCCACATCTTCTAACAACATCCCCACACCTCCTAACAATATCACACACCTCCTAACTATATTCCACACCTTTTAATTATATCCTTGCATTTCCTAACTACAGCCCTGCACCTCCGAACTACAGCCCCCATACCTTCTAACAACATCCCCACACCGCCTAACTATGCCACACACCTCCTAACTACAGCCCCATACCTCCTAACAACATCCCCACACCGCCTAACTACAACACACACCTCCTAACTACAGCCCCATACCTCCTAACTAGCCCACACCACTTAACAATATCCTTGCATCTCCTAACTATAGCCCCACACCTCCTAAACATAGGCCCACAACTCCTAACTACAGCCTCACACCTCTTAACTACAGCTTCACACCTCCTAACTATTGCTGCACACCTTCTAACTACATCCCTGCACCTGCAATTTACAGCCACTGCACCTCCTAACCAGAGTCCCCCCAGTCCTCACTATATCCCCACACCTACCTACAGACCCACACTTCCTAACTACAACCCAACACCTTATAACTACAACTCCACACCTCCTAACTACATCCTCACACCTCCTAACTACAGCCCTCCACCTTTTAACTACATCTCTATACCTCCTAAATACATCCCCCCACATCCTACCCACAGCCCCATACCTTTGAACTACAGTCCTGTACCTCCAACCTTCATATCCACACATCCTAACACAGCCCCATACCTTCTAACTATGGCCCTACACCTCCTGACTGTAGCCGCTCACCTCTACCGACTGATAATTCTTCTTGTGCTTGGAAGACTGGTTGAGGTCATATGATTGTGTTTATATTGTACACTTGCTTCTCCTACAATAGTGTTATGAGTGCTTATCACATTCTAAAATGCCAGACACTGTTTAATTGTAATGGTGCTTACTTTTTTATCGAAACTATTCATATTTTATTACTGTAAACAACTTTGATTATAATGATGCCATTCAAAAGAGCTGATCAAGCTGAGAAAAATGACACTGTAGTTGTAAAGTCACTCTATATATAGCTATTAACATTTTATAGTGCATATAAGGAAAAGCATTCTAAGTTGCAGCTACAAATAAAATTAATTTTAAACATAGAGTTATCCTTTTAAAGATTAGAAATATGCTACTTAAAGAATTGTTGGCAACAGATACTTTTAAGATTCTAGCAGATGACCTTCATTACAAAGAAGAACATACAGTGGAATTTGCATTAGAAAAATTCAAATGATCTTACTTTGCCTGGGTAGAAAATACGGGCTTTCAATTCCTACTAAGAAGTAAGAAATACACCATAACCTCATATCAAAGCTATTCTTTGGTTACATTCCAAAAGGAACAAGGTTATAGATAAGGAGCTTTAAGAGACCTTTTCTTATGGCACTTCTAGGATATAGCACTCTCTTCAAATGAAATCAAAGGCACGTACCAGGTGCCTACCATGTACGGAAGGTGTTGTAAAGTAAAGCAGAGAACATGGCCTTTGACACAAAAGTATTTATAATCCATTTTAGGATATAGGAGATAAACATGTAGACAATTCATGACTAGAATCTTAATTCCACTAATATTTAATAGTGTAACAACAGAGGCAGTACAAGGCCAGGTGCATGCATAAGGACCAAGAACACTAAGAAGAATAACCACTGTGGAATTCCGGTAGGGAGTTTCAGGCTAATGTGGTCAAGGAAGGATGAGGAAAGCATTCTGCATCTGGGTTTAGAAGAGTGGTCATCATAACATCTCTCACTCGTTTAATGCTTTCCAGGGTACCAGGAAGTAGCTAAAATGAGAGGATAAGCATGAGCCATTTTTCCATATCAGTTTTATTTAATAGAAACTAATGACATTTTACATAAACATAAGGTTTGTTATTAGCATTATTAATATTCCAGTCTTCCGTATTAATAAATAAGATTGGAAGAACTTTAAAAATATTTTGGGGCTAGAGATATGGCTTAGTGGTTAAGGCACTTGTCTGCAAAGCCAAAGGACCCAGGTTCAATTCCCGAGGACCCATGCAAGCCAGGTGCACTAGGTGACATAAGCATCTAGAATTTGTTTGTAGTGGCTGGAGTCCCTGGTGCATCCATTCTCCCCCTCCCTCACTCCACACCTCTTTCTCTGTCAAATAAATAAATTATAAAAAATATTTTTGACTTACGTATGCAAGTGTGATGATGCGTTTATGTGTAGAGGTCATAGGTAGACCTTGGAGTGTTGCTACTCTCCTTCCATCTTGTTTGAGGGAGCGTCTTTCTTGTTTGTTTTTGTTTGTTTGTTGTTGTTGTTGTTGTTGTTTTTGTTTTTTTAACCACTAGGAAACCAGACTAACTAGCCCCATGACTTGTGGGATTCTTCTAACTCTACCTCCCTTTGTCAGCGGGCCTAGGACTACTAACTCATGGACACCTTTGCATCCAATTTTATGTAGGTCCTTGGGACTCAAACTCTGCTTGGCAGAGTCCCAGCTCTTGGAAATACTTTTGTCTTGGAATATCTAAGTGTTTCACATATGTATTATTTTTATAATAAAAATAATTTATAATACAATTTAAACTTTTATTCTTACACATCTCTTATGGACATGGGAGAAATCCTATAGGCTTCTGGAAAAAATACACTTTCTATCTTGGGAAACTTTGTGCACAGGAAAGCGAAGCTTACCAGGTCATTTTACTGGCACTTTTTGTCTCAACAACAGTATTCATATAGGGAGTCCTGACCTCAGGGAGGAACAAAGTGAAGCTCAATGCTCTCATTGCTTAGCCAGAATTAATTCAGATAAGAGTGGTCTTAGAACTCCAAGTACAGTGCTGTTTCTTTAATTCTTTCTTTCTTCCTTTATTTGATAGCAACAGACAGAGAGAGAAAGAGACATGGGGGGTAGGGGGAGGGAGTGAGAGGGAATGGGCGTGCCAGGGCCTCCAGCCAGTGCAAATGAACACCAGACGCGTGCACCCCCTTGTGCATCTGGCTAACGTGGGTCCTGGGGAATCGAGCCTCGAACCGGGGTCCTTAGGCTTCACAGGCAAGTGCTTAACCGCTAAGCCATCTCTCCAGCCCATATGCTGTTTCTTTAATGGAAAATGAATTCAGGACCCAGGTAGGTAACATACCTAATTGCAGTAAGATGACACAGTAAGAGGAACAAATGGTGGCTCTAAAGGCATTCAAGTTCAACTTTCTTTTTATAAATAAAAAGGTGAAAAAATATGGTGAACTGGAAGAGTTGTGACCAAGGAGAACTATGATTTTTTAAAAAAAATTCTTCATTTAAAAGGCATAGATGGCCTCTGAGGCTCTGGCTCTCTGATTTGGTAGGAGTTGATTTTTCTCTGCGTTGGTCTCCTTCCCCTTTGTGCTGGTATCTGGTTCACAGGAAAACATCACCTTTGCTTATTTCGCCAGTTGTCCTTAGTTTCAGTTGGGCCCCTTTTTAGGTATGTTGGGGCAGCTCTCTTCTTAGGATCTGCATCTATCTGGAAAAGAGAAGCAGATTCTCCAATGGAGAGTAAGTTAGCACCCGGAAAATTGAGATAAGACTTACTTGTTTGATAGACCATATGGTAGGTTTAGGCCCTCTGAAGAAGACCAAAAATGAACCCAACATGGCTCAGGGAAATTTTGCGGAAGAGGGGGCGGAAAGAATGTCAGAGTCACATGTTGGGTCATGATTTGCAGAGACATTTATCATACCAATAACTGTGGGCTAACTCCACAATGCACGACCCATTTTCATTAACAAGGAGGGTCTAATGGGAAGGGGTAGATCACAGATGAGCCTAAATAATGGTACCAAACTGCTTGTATTTACTGAAAAGAAAACTAATAAATTAAATTAAAAAAAAATAGATGACCAAAAAAAAAAAAAAAAAAAGGCATAGATGGGGGTCTGGAGAGATAGCTAGGTGGTAAAGGTGCTGCCTGTGAAGTCTAAGGATGCAGGTTTGATTAACTAGTACTGATGTCAGCCATAAAAATAAACTGGCACATGCTTCTGGAGTTTGTTTACCGTGGCTAGAGGTCTTTGGTAAGATTGCCATTTTTACAATATTAGTTCTGCATATCTGGAAGCATCGGAGGTCTTTCCATTTTCTCACATCCTTCTCAATTTCGTTCTTGAGTGTTTTATGTTTTCATTGTATAGGTCTTTCACCTCCTTGGTTAATGTTATTCAAGGGTATTTTTTTGTTGTTGCTATTGAAAATGGAGGTTGGAGAGATGGCTTAGCGGTTAAGTGCTTGCATGTGAAGCCTAAGGACCTTGTTTGAGGCTCAGTTCCCCAGGTCCCACTTTAGCCAGATGCACAAGGGGGCACACGCGTCTGGAGTTCATTTGCAGAGGCTGGAAGCCCTGGCGCGCCCATTCTCTCTCTCTCACTCTATCTGCCTTTCTCTCTGTGTCTGTCACTCTCAAATAAATAAATAAATAATTTTAAAAAATAAATAAAAAAAGGGACAACGTCACTTATTTCTTTCTCTGTGTCTTTGCCTTTTGCATATAGAAAGGCTACTAATTTTTGTGCATTGATTTTGTATCCTGCTACATTGCTGAAGGAGTTAATCAACTTTAAGAGTTTTGAGATGGAGTTTCTTGGGTCTCTTATGTATAGAATCATGTTGCCTGTGAATAAGGCTAACTTAACTTCTTCCTTTCCAATTTGTATCCTTTTTATTTCTTTCTCCTGTCTTATTGCTTGAGCTAGGACATCCGCTACTATGTTGAAGTGCAGAGGTGAGAGGGGACATCACTGACTTATTCCTGATCTTAATGGGAATTCCTTCAGTCTCTCCCCATTAAGTATTATTTGGGCTTTAGGAGGTTTATATATGGCCTTTATTATGTTGAGGTATAAACCATCCATGCCTATCGTCTCCAATGTTTTGAGCATGAAGTGATGTTGTATTTTGTTAAAGGCCTTTTCTACATCTATTGAAATGATCATGTGGCTTTTGTGTTTAAGCTTATAAATAAGTGGTGCATGACATTGATGAATTTCCTTATATCAAACCACCCCTGCATTCCTGGAATGAAGCCTACTTATCAAGGTTTATAATGCTTTTGATGTGTTGTTGAATTCAGTTTGGGAGGATTTTGTTCAGGATCTTTGCACCTAAGCGCATCAGGGAAATAAGCCTATAATATTATTATTATTTTTTTTTAAAGTTTTTTGGTTCATTTTTTATTTATTTATTTGAGAGCGACAGACATAGAGAGAAAGACACATAGAGGGAAAGAGAGAGAATGGGCGCGCCAGGGCTTCCAGCCACTGCAAACGAACTCCAGACATGTGCGCCCCCTTGTGAATCTGGCTAACGTGGGACCTGGGGAACCGAGCCTCGAACCGGGGTCCTTAGGCTTCACAGGCAAGCGCTTAACCTCTAAGCCATCTCTCCAGCCCGTATAATATTATTTTTTATTGCATCTCTGCCTGGTTTTGATATTAGAGTGATAGTAGCTTCATAGAAGGAGTTGGGGAGCTTTCTTAGTTCTCCCATTGTGTGGCACAGTTTGAGAAAAATTGGTTTCAGTTCTTGCATAAAGGTATGATAGAATTCAGTTGAGAAGCAATCTGGTCTTGGACTCTTCTTTCTGGGGAGGTTTTTGATTACATTTCCAATCTCAATGGATGTGATAGGTTTGTTTATGAGATTAATCTGCTCTGAGTTTAGCCTTGGTAGATGGTATGTGTCCAGCAATTCAACCATTTTCTCCACATTATCCATTTTTGTGGAGGAGAGGTTTATGAAATAAGTCCTGAAGATTGTCTCAATTTTACTTATGTCTGTATTGATCTCTCCTTTTTTATTTCTAATTTTGTTAATTTGAAGTGTTTCTCTTTCTTTTTTGCTTGATCAAATTGACCAGGGATTTATCAATCTTGTTTATTTTTTTCAAGAACCAGCTCTTTGTTTCATCAATTTTCTTAATTGTTTTCTTAGTTTCCAATCATTAATTTCTTCTCTGATCTTAATTGTTTCTGTCTGGAGCTTTTTGAGTTGGATTCTCCTTCCTTTTCCAGTGCCTTTAGGTGGATGGTTAGGTTATGGATTTGGGATCTCTTTGTGTTTATTATGAAGGCATTTACTGCTAAGAATTTTCCCCTGAGGGCTGCCTTTATTGTGTCCCATAAGTTTGGTACAATGTGTTCTCATTGTCATTCATTTCTAGAAATTTCACAAGTTCATTTTTTATTTTGCCCACTACCAATTTATTGTTTAAAAGTGTGCTGTTCAGTTTCAAGAGCTGGTGGGATTCCTGGTGTATCTTTTGTTGTTAATTTCTAGCAATACAGCATTTTGATCTGATATCATGCGGGAAATTATGTCAATCATCCTAAATATATGGAGGCAGGCTTTATGACCCAGCATATGATCTATTTTAGAGAAGGTTGGATGGGCTGCTGTGGATTTTGGGTAGAATGTTCTGTAGGTGTTCATTAGTACTAATTGATCTATGGTTTTGTTGAGCACTCTCACTTCCCTGTTAATTTTCTGTGTGTATGTTGTATCTATTGATGATAGTGGAGTATTGAAGTGTCCAACTATGATGGTGTTGGTAGTTATTTATGTTTTGTTATAAAGTAGGTTTTGTTTTATGAATTGTGGTGCACCTGTGTTTGGTGCATAAAGATCAATGATTGTGATGTCCTCTTGTTGGATCATTCCCTTGATAAGTAAGAAGTGGCTTTCTTTGTCTTTTTGGATTACTTTTGGTTTGAAGTCTATTTTATCCAATATTAGTATAACTACACCTGCTTGTTTCTTATTTCCATTTACTAGGAATATCATTTTCCACCCCTTCACCCTGAGGAGGCGTCTGTCTTTAGTGGTGAGGTGGGTTAAGACAGCAGATTGAGGTGTTAGCTTATGTCTCTTGATGGGTGAATTAAGACCATTAATATTTAGGGTAATAACTGTGAGGTTTGATTTAATTCCTGTCATATTTTGTCGCTTGTGTATTTTGGTGTTTTCTTGGACTTTATAGTTTTTTTTGTGCCTTCTCTGAGTTTAGTTATAGTGATCTGCTTCTTGTAGGCACTTGAGGTTGGTTACTTGATTCACCTGTGTGGAGAATTCCCTGAAGTACTCTCTGAAGGTTTGGCTTTGTGTTTATATAGTTGTAAAGCTGTGTTTTATCATGGAAAGTTTTCCTTTCACCATCTATTATAAGGTATACTTTTTCTGGGTAGAGTAGTTTGGGATGAAAGCCATAAATTCTTAGAATTTGCAGTGTTCCAATCCAGGCCCTTCTGGTTTTCATGATATCCACTGAGAACTCTGAAGTAATTCTGATGGAGTTACCTCTATATGTAATGTGTTGTTTCTCCTTAGCTGATTTTAGGACTTTTTCTTTGTTATTGATGTTTAGAGTCTTAATGATAATATATCTTGGAGAATTTCTCCTTTGTTCCAGTCCATTTGGCATTCTGTTAGCTTCTTTTAACTTGATGGGACTTTCTTTTAAGAGAGTGGGAAAGTTTTTTTTTGATAATTTTGTTGAATAAATTCTCCATGACTTTGGTCTGAATTTCTTCCCCTTCTGGTATTCCCATGATCTGAATGTTGGGACATTTAAGGGTGTCCCACATTTCCCTCATGTTCTGTTCAGACAAAGTTTTGAGCTTATTGAAACTTTTGGACTCACAACTATTTCTTCTGTTTTGTCTTCCAGTTCTGAGTTTCTGTCCTCCATAAGGCTGACTCTTCTTGAGAGCTTCTATAGAGTTTGGGCTTGTTTATATTGGTTTGTATTTTATACTTCTTTTTTTATGTATAGTTTCCATCCCTCTCTTGAGTTCACTTTTCACATCATTTTCTGATTTTCTTAATGCTTCTTGGAATTCATTCTTGCATTTCTTTGTCTTCATTTAGCTTATCCAGCTGGATATTTAAGTCCTCTTTTTGTTTGCACTCCTTCAGGTCATTTGTCTTTGGGACCCTTCCTAGTTCTTTTCCATTAGGCCTAATCTAGCAAGACAGCATTTATAGGATTACCAGTCCTTTGTTGCTTTTTTGCAAGTTTTGCTATATGCTTGGTCAGGGTTGCATAGCTTATATCTTCATTTTGGGTTTCTGATCCTATTGTTTCTTCTATGTTTTGATTAGAGACATCCATTGTGGGACTGGGTAATCTTGTTGGATTTACTTGCATTTGCTTTTTCAAGTTATTCCTTTTGCACTGTCGTTTGCCCATCACAGTGTAGGAGTCTCAGAGTGCTCAGAGGGAAGGAGCCCATGAGGATATGGTGGGGGCCTGTGGACCTGATGAAGGGGCTTGTTCTGATATTTGGGTTATGAGACTGCATGGTCAGGTGGGCGGTCCAAGGGAACAGGGAGTAGGGGGAAATGGGCCAAAGCAGACTGGTGTTGTGGCTGGGCTGTGGGGTGTGGGGAGGTTAGGAATGCATGGTGGTTCTGAGATGTTTAAGAGTGAAGGGATGGGACAGTCGGTCCCTTGGGACCCTGTAGCATGGGGTGGATGGGACTGCCAGGTCTTGTGAGAGGGCGGGACAGGGCAGGGCTATGAGACTGCTGTGGGTCAGGTGACATGTGGGGGAAACATAAAGGTCCACTGGGGTGGGAGAGTTTAGAGAGGGGGGAATCCTAGCCTGCTGTACTGAGTCCATGTGCAGAGGGGCAGTGGGGTGCGGTGGTCCCTGGTGGAGATGAGTGGAGTGCTAGCCTCCTGACCTGGTTTCACATACAGAGGTAGCGGGTGGCGGCGAGTGAGACAGTGTTTACATGTGAAGGTTCCCTGGGGGAATGCTAGCCTGCTGACCTGGGTTGCGCACTAGGGTGGAGGGCAGAGGTGAGTGGGAGGGCGTCTGTGAGCTTGGAGGCACACATGGAGCTATGCTAGCCTGCTGGGGTTCCCTTGCCTACAGTTAGTGCAGGAAGAACCTGTGGCTGGGACTATGGCTAGAATGGCTGCTTGAGGGGATTGGGGGACTGGCGGGCTACTCCAGAGTGTGGGAATCAGCATATTCCCAACTTTCCTCCTCTGTGCCCTCCCACTGGAGATCAATTAGAGTCTGCTCACCTCTAAAAGACCCAATGAATCCTAAACACCTTGCCTTTCCTTCCCTGGGAGGTGAGGCATGGTTAGGCAGATACCACCTTGACTGGAAGTCCCCACATTCTGTTTTATTACATAACTGTTTCTGGTTGATACATTGTAAGTATTCCTATTCCATTACTGACCTTTGAACATCAGTGATGCCACTCAGGACCTTGGTGACACAAAGGAGAAACAGAAACATTATTTGGGGCATTGGTCTCAAAATTTAAAGTGCATCTGAATCATCAGGAAATCTTATGAAAACAGATTTCATATTTTGTAGGTCAGGGTGCATTTGAGACTTTCATTTTAAGGTAACACTATCTTCATCACAGTCTAGTGTGATGACAGCCTCAGGCTAAGTTATCATCTCTGTTTGGAGGACAACTTTTCTTTTTCTTTTCTTTTCTGTGGATATAGCTAAACATCATGACTGTCACAGAAGACCAGTATGAGAACCAGGAACAAACAGGAACGAGACTAAGGAGGCTATACACAGATATTGGAGGCACTTTTCTGTTCCATGGCCCTTGAGCACTGGAGATCTTTGTCATCAGGTCAACTACATTTAGATGTTCTGAGCATCATGCAAGAGGTGGAATGAATTATCAAGAGGCTCAGACCACTTCTGTGCCATCAATGATCCTCTAAGATAGTTGATATCCTCCTAACAATACAAAAGGCAAAATTAGGGGCTAGAGAGGTGGGTCAGTGGTAAAGGTGCTTGCCTACAAATCCAAAAGACCCAGGTTTCATTCTCTAGGACACATGTAAGCTAGATGCACAAGGTGGCATTATGTGTCCAGAGTTCATTTGCAATGGCCAGACACCATGACATGCCCATTCACTCTCTATCTGCCTCTTTCTCAAATATAAAATTAAAAAATAAAAAGACAAAATTAAAAACAGAAAATGAAGAAGAGGAGTTTCAGGAACATCTAATGATATTCCTTAGTACTACTTTATGTAAATTATGCCATATAATTGTTACAAAAACAAATCCAGCGAGTGGATATTAACATTCCCATTTCATAGGTGAGAAAATGTAGATGTACAGGATAAGCAAGATGGCCAAGGTCACTGCCTTTGCTAGACGGAAACAGCTTTTGCTAAGCTAAACGAGGACTCAGGCTTAGGTGTGCTAACACACTGCA
This sequence comes from Jaculus jaculus, assembly GCF_020740685.1. NCBI lineage: Eukaryota > Metazoa > Chordata > Mammalia > Rodentia > Dipodidae > Jaculus > Jaculus jaculus. The sequence continues at coordinate 129,204,991 of NC_059105.1, forward strand.
ATGCAGCTCCTCACTGCTTGGATGGCTTCTTACGCCCATTTCTCTTGAACTGCTCCCACTTCCTCAGCCCCATTATTATCTACTTTATAAGCCACACTTTATTCTTAGTTTTGTTTAGTAGATAACTATGTTTAAGAACAAACATGTTCTAAATACATACCAGCCTGGAACAATTGTACCAACATCAAGACTTTAATATAAATGTAGAGTTGACCTAAAACACAAGACTGACTCCGAGTGTCTTTTAAAACATTATTAATCTAATAAATTCTTTTTGTATATGGTAATTCTGCATAATTTGAGTGTTGAACCTTATAGTTGGATGGGAAGCATAGGTTAAAAAAACCTATTAAATGAGTAAACAGAACTAAAAAGGATTTGGAAACCAAAAATTTGAGCTTTAATGGATTTGAAAGAGAAATAAGTGGATATGTTCCCATGTTAAGATTTTCCTACAGAACCTTCAAAAGTAACCTGACTTTAGGCCTAAAAAAATTGAACGAAGGGCTGGAGAGATGGCTTAGCAGTTAAGCACTTGCCTGTGAAGCCTAAAGACCCCGGTTTGAGGCTCATTTCTCCAGGACCCACGTTAGCCAGATGCACAAGGGGGCACACGCGTCTGGAGTTCGTTTGCAGTGGCTGGAGGCCCTGGCGCGCCCATTCTCAATCTCACTCTCTCTATCTGCTTCTTTCTCTCTCTGTCACTCTCAAATAAATAAATAAAAATGAACAACAAAAAAATTGAACTAAGGTCTATGCATTTCAGTCATGTTTTATATAATTTGACAAATATCCATGTGCCCTAGTTAGATGCCCTTCTTTCATTTTTTTCTTTTAATCACTCAATCCCAGCAAGTGCTCACCCTCAAAATCCCAAAATAACAGATACAGATGGGAATTTTAAATATGATTTCATTAATAGAATCGGCCTGAGAGGCAGGACATAGGAGCTTTTTGTCCCTTCTGTGTAATTCTTTTAGCCCACCTGGGCCCAAGATGCTTCTCATAGGAGGAATCCTTCAATGAGTAGTCTATCCTGCTTTGTCTTGTGGTTTAGATTTTAGCTCCTTGGTTTTCTGTTGAAATCCCTTGTGAAAGTTTTAAATAAATGACTATTACTAATCCTTTTACTCAAAAGTCCAGTGGGAGTAAAAGGTGAATTCCAAATTCATTTTGGCTGATTCAGACAGAATAACCTCTGTGGGAGCAAAATTCTACAAAAGAATTTGCTAAGAAAGCCAGGAATGGTTGTTTATTGACTTATTTTTGTAATCCCAGCATTTAGAAGGCTGAGGCAGAAGTATTTTCATGAATTTGAGTCCAGCCTTGGCCTTCAGAGTGAACCCCTGTATCAAAAAAGAAAAAGAAAATAAAGAATGTAGCAAGAGATAGATCGTTCCTTCTAAATACCTGTAAGTTTGGGTGGATTTTTCATTTTCATACTATGTTTCTTTTCTTTCTTTCTTTCTTTCTTTCTTTCTTTCTTTCTTTCTTTCTTTCTTTCTTTCTTTCTTTTTGCAAGGTAAAGTTTTATTGGGTAAAAAGAAAGAAAAAGAAGAAAGCTGGTGCATTAGGTCTGCATCCTAGAGTTCGGGGTTCCAAGATGCAGCCCATACTAGGTTTGTTAACAGGCAGAACCACTGCCTTTTGAGACTGGCTACCTGTTTACTTAAATGGGTGTGCACTGTGGATGGATGGAAGTATTCCTAACTTCTGTCTTGGATACTACTGTGACCATTTGCCTTAGTTTTGACAATCAAAAATGTCTGTTGGAGCCATGTGTGGTGGCTTATGCCTTTAATCCCAGCACTCGGAAGGCTGAGGTAGGAGGATTGCTATGAGTTTGAGGCCACCCTGAGACTGCATAGTGAATTCCAGGTCAGCCTGAGCTAGAGTAAGACTCTACCTCAAAAAAACAAAACAAAACAAAAATGTCTGTTAGTACTCAAAACTCATCAAAGTACTGACAATAGGTGGTGTTTGAATACTCAGGACTAGATGACACATCTCTGCTGTCTCTACAAGTCCCAGGGAAAATTGTGAAAGAGGTGGCAGAAAGAATGTAAGAGGCAAAGGATGGGGAAGAGTGCTTGGGAATACCGTTATCTAGACTGCTACATTCATGACCTCCACACAGCTGCTAAAATTACCGACATGAGGCCTGCAAGATATTGGGACCATCAGCACTGTGACATGGATGATGAAAGAGGGGAACTAGCAAAGAATATTAAAATAGAAGGACTACTTTGAAAGAAGAGTGGGTTCAGTGGAAAGTGGTGCAGGTGGTGATCTAAAAGAAGGCAATGGGGGAGGATTATGATCAAAATACATTATGTCATATATAAAAATTATTAATGAAATTTTTAAAAATACCTAAAGAAGGAGGGAGTAAGCAAAATTACTGTCATTTGGGAACCATTAATATATTTAAATTTCATCTCATCTCCTTTTTTATGTTTTTATTTATTTATGAGAGAGGGGGAGAAAGAATGAATGAATAAGTGTATGAGAGCAGACTCTGCAGAGCCACTTGCTACTGCAAACGATCTCCACGCACACGTATCAGTTTGCACATCTGACTGCTAATGGGTTCTGGGGAACTGAACTTACACCAGCAGGATTTGCCAGTAAGTGACTTTAACCACTGAATGATCTGATTTCCTCAGCTGCTAAATTTCATTTTTGATTTTTTATTACTTTATTAAGGTATAATTTATATACTTAAGATCTTCACATATTTAATATTTCTAATTTGATGACACCAGGGACATTCAAACACCCCGGATCACCACAATCATGTTTATAGACATATAAAACACTTCCAAAGATCTTTGTATCTCTTTTTTCCCTGTGTATGAGAGGAACACTTAACATGTAATTTTCCCTTTTAAAAGATTTTGTACATGCAGCACCATGTTGTTACCTTTAGTTACCTTATTCTACTGCCCATCTCTAGAATGTATTCATTTACCATAATTGAAATTGTATAAGTACTGAAGGGCATCTCCCATTTGTCCAACTCTAGGACCACTGATTTAATATTTTTTAACTGCTTCAATATTTTTAAATGAGGTGACTAGATTTGCAGCAACATTACATAGGTATGCACCTATATGCAATTTTATACTTTTTAACTTTAAGGAAACATAGTACATGGAATATGAACATGATGAATATTGCCTTTCCCATACCTCTCTCAGTGTCCAACTGATGACATGTAATATTGCCTCAATCATGGATTATTGAGCAATTGAGAGCAAAACTATGATAAAGATAAAAGTATTAGGTCACCCATAAAACAATATTTTAATAAGTAAGCACTGAAATAACCAGCAATTCTGTTTCTACAGCCAGACCATTTTTGTGTTTTATCTCCCTTTTAAAGAGCTATTTTTCATTCATAGCACTGTTGTAAATTATGCACAGCAGACTTCTTCATGTAATAGGTTCAGGTCAGAGAGTGAGTGTATTTCAGCAGTGGGTATTGAGGGAATTTCTAATTTATGAGGTTTATTAATTTAGCAGATTATTTGCTTAAGATGGCACTATCTCTTCAACCAAGCATTCATTGTGTGATTTTCTAATTAGCATTGCATTTTTTAGAAAAGCTCCATTATTTAGAACATTCTCATATACTTCAAAATTATATACTGTCCATTAAAATGAGCCCATAGAGAATAAAGGGAAGTAAAAAAAAAAAAGACTTGTTTGTTCCTTTGGTGAAAGTGAGTGAGTGTAGTTTGTGTAGCTGAGAAAGTGAAAGCTCAGGACTGAGGGTCAACATCTTACTGTTTCCATGAATATATATATATTCCAGCTGAATCTTTTATATATATATATATATATATATATATATATATATATGTATATATATATACATATATATATGTATATATATATATTATCTTATATATAATCTTATATATATATATACACATACATACACATATATATACATATATATTATACATATATATGACATATATACATATATATGTGACACATACACATATATATGCCATATATATGTATATATATGTCATATATATGTATATATATGTCATATATACGTGTTACATATATATATATATACACACACAGAGAAGTGTATATATATGACACAGAGAAGTGCTCTTAGAGGAAGTGTTTACAATAGTGTACTCCCCAGCATTTCTGAGAGCATCTTGGTCTCCTGCGTTTTTAGTCTGCTATAAAACAGGCAAGAACTAAAAGAGCAGTGAGGCTCCAGGAAGACAAAGTACCCAGTGCTAGATAATTCTGAAAGCAGTGTGGGCATTTGTGTTTAGAGCTATGAATTGTTTTCACATGAATCTATTTAAAAGAAAACATCAAGATATGAGATTATGGAATGGTAGTGTTCGCAAGAAGTTATGTATCTCCCAAACTCAAATCTGACCAAAGATCTTCTTGGAGGTCTCTATGAATACTCTGTCAGGGATTCTGTACATGCAGCCACCTGCTGGAGGACCTACCAGATCACAGACTGCTCAGACCATCCTGGGCAGAGTAATGGCTGACCACTACACATGCATACACATATAACATGTGCAAGAAAGTTAATATTGTCTTTAGCAACTGGATTCTCCATACACATTTGGGGAAGGGATGAAGTGATTTTTTGAATATTCTTTGTTGGTGCCCCCCACACCCAGTATATATAGATGGGCAGCTTACACCTGCAGGTAAAGGAGAAGGTACAATGCCATCCACTAATCAGCATGATACAATCAATTTTAATACACATTGAGCATCACTATGTGGTGTGTGGCTATTTTCAATGCGACTTTAAAAAATAAACAATTTTAAAGAATTCCATTTTGTTACTCCAGCCCTCTCAATCCAATGCATGGTTTCTCTCTAGTGTGGCTTAAATTAGGGTTATAATCTCCTGCAGGTGAGACTTGGAAACCTAGAAGGACAGCTTTTGTTCTTAGGAACAAATTAATTTAGATCCACTGCTTTAATGCAACAGTGTTTAAATTTAATGTTAATTCTATACTATGGAAGCTTTAGTTTCTAACTTTACATAACAGAGAGTGATTGTACTGCCTTCTATCTCCTTTTTCTCTTTCTGTATAGCTATTTTAAATGTTCACCAGTTTTCTTGAAACTTAGCAATCAGATAAAACTGTCTTGATTGATGTTACAGGATCTAGGATTTTCCCACCAAACCAAAGAAAACCTTCCTCATTATCTCTGGTTTCCTCAGCCAGGCCATGCTCATCTTCAGGTAAATGGACTTACTCCCTATCTTCTCAAATCAGCTATCCACTTTTCTCCAGCCAAGCTTGGCTGCAAATTGACACAATCTCTGGTTGTCTTTGTGATTTCCCTACAGAGTGCAGCTGGGTCCTTTTCAGTTTAAAAGAAACAGGTGTGGGGGTAACTCCACTCAACCTTTAAAAAATTGCTGTCATAAAAAGCAGAAATGGAAGCTGACTTAAATCTATTTTTTTAATGGCAGATACAGGAAACTTGTAAAACATAAAATAGGCTTAATCACAAAGCAGAAAGCTTCCTGGATATTTCCACTTAAAGTTCAGTATTTGAACAAGGAGAAACTTCGATATTCCAGTTTACAGTTCTCAACATCCTTGAATTTATTTGGGGAAATTAGGAATAGTGAGGTCAAAAGGAAGTATTTGCTTAGAATTTTTCCAAATTTGGTAAACACCAGAAGAATGGTGAAAAAGGAATTGAAAGGCTTGGAGTTTGGCCTGCATGACATTAATGAACTGAAAAGCCTTTGATAGGTCAAGAAAGTTCTCTGACCTTAGTGTTCTCATCTATAAGCAGAGAAACCAAATTAGATGATTGGGGTTATAGCCCACATCAAAATCCAGGGCTCAAACTGATATTTGGACCTATCTAATTCCAATGATGCATAATAAAGGCAGATTTTTGTCTTCTTCTCGAGAATGGAATGTGTGGTTATTCTCAACGAGACTTTTTTTAAAACTTCAATTTTAAAGAATATCACTTTGTCATTCTAGTCCTCTCATTCCATTAGGAATAAAATATTTACATCCTTATACTTAAGGGAAGAAATGGAAGAGAACATTGAGTTTGTAGAGATACTGCAACAACACATCCCACTAGGAATGCCTCATCCTTAGAGGTGAGCATATAGAAAGCTAACTGCATCTTAAGCATACTCTAATTACCTGAATTTATGATTTCTACTAACAGATGTTATTGCCCAAGTGTTTTCAGGTTGGGTGGGATTTGGTAGATCCAGTCTAGGATCTGCTGGTAGTTCTGCATTAGGCTACTGCTTATTGAGTGAATTATAGTGACCCTACAATATCTCTTATCCACATGACAGAAATTTTCTTCTTTTAGAGATGGTAGAAATTCAAGATTAATTCCCTCAATTTTCAGAAAACTGAAAGCCAATGAGGCTAAATAATAAGATATCTCATCTCAAGGTAGCTGAAGGGAAAAAAAATGGGGAGAAGGATGAATCTCTAGTGCCATAACTGAAAGATTCAAGTGATCAATGGCTTCAGGATATATCTCAATATGCTGATGGAAATGGGGTCTTCTTGCTCCTGGTTTTGTTCCACTGTTTCAGGTTGCAAATTGGTGGCTTAAAGTACTGAGTGTCAGTACTTTACAATACAGAGGACAAAACATTTTACCTTGTTGTCTATATGACATTTGCAAAGCCATTTACATTGGATGAACCAGAGATAATAACTTGAGCTACTTGCTGGCTCTGAGATGAGAAAAAGGTCATTTGATATTAACAAGAACAAGGGTAGGAAATCTTAGAAGGAAAAGATGTTGAACTGACAAAAGCTTACATATGCATTTTCCAGTGTTTACCTTAATGTCTACCAGAATGGCAGGGCCAGGAAGAGAATATATTTCTTAAGTCCTTCACAATATACTTCCCCATGCCTTGAATGAATTAACAGTATCTTCTACCTTATACCAACATTGCTGAAAAGAGAATTTCTAATGCTGAATTAACCCAAACCTTGAGCCCTGTATAGGCAGAAATGATGCCCAGAATCTAGTCATCTCATATCTATAGATTTTGAAAGCATATTTGGCCATTCATTTATTTTCTACAGTTATGGAAGTTGTCAATAAAAAAAAGAAATAAAAAAGATTGAGGCTGATCACATGGTCTAGCCACTAATTCTCTTAATGCCTGAAATGGGGTCTTGTATTAGAAAGAATGATCTTGGTTACATACACAGTCGCTCTATACATTTATTTTTTTAATATCTTACTGCATTTGTTTTATTTAACTATGTGGAACATGATTCATGCTAAATTGGTTTCTGAGGACTTCCACAACAAACTTCCACAAACTGCAAGAGTTAAAACCACACAAACCCTTTTTGTATGGCTTTAGAGGCTAACAGCCTGAAACCAAGACTTTGATCTCAGTGAAATCTAGAGGGTACATCTCCTCCCTCACCTCTTTCTTGCTTCTAGCAAATTTCCAGCAGGATTTAGCACTCCGTGGTTGCACTTGCAATCTCCTATCTCCTTTTCCTTCTTCATGTGGTCTTTTTCTTGGCTCTGTGTGTTTACATGGCTTTCTCCTCATAAGGATATCTGGCATATTGGATTAGGGTTTACCTGTCTCCAGTATGACCTCATGCTAACTAAAACCCAATTTGTAAATAAGATACTTGGGATTAGGATTTCAAGATCTTATTCAAAAGAAAATACAATTCAAACCTTAGCAGTCTAAGAACAGAGTTAAAATTAAGGAAGTTTTTGCCTGCTTCAAGTACAATGAATTAGCACTTCCCCTCCTCAGCTACAACCACTGAGCACTTCCCCCTCTTCACCTGTAGTCAGTGAATACTTCCCCCTCTTCAACTATGGTCAGTAAGCACTTCCCCTTCACCTACACTTAGTACTTCCCCTTCTTCAACTATACTCCCTGAGTGCTTCTCCCACTTAAACTACAGCTGGAGAGTAATTTTTCCCCACATTCAACTACTGTCAGTGAGTACTTCCTGTTCCAGGCCTGCCCTACTCTGCTATTTTCAAACTTCCTTGCCTGTAAAAATTTCCACAGCACTTGGAAAACATTAGGAGATAGACAATGTCTTATACTTAACTTGTGACACAACTGTTCCATATTATTTCATCATATCTTACATTAATCATTAAGGCAAAGCAGGAAAACTTCATCATCTTATTGAAAGGGTCTGGGGAGGCTGAGATCATTTAGTTGGGTGACAAAGAGCTTGGATTAAAAAGCAAATGCCAAGAGAGTCCCTCATTCATTGCTGGTGGGAGTGCAAACTTGTACAACTGTACGAAAAATCAATATGGAGACTCCTGAAAAAGATGAAAATAGAGCTACCGATTCTATTTTCCTCTACTCAGAATGTATCCTAAAGGCTCTGCCCTTCACTGAAGAGATATTTGCTCAACCATGTTTATAGCCATTCAATTCAGAATAGCTAAGAACTGGAATCACCCCAGATGCCCATTGTTTGATGAATGGATAATGAAAATGTGGTACAAATTCACAATGGAAGTCTACTCAGCACTAAGGGAAAATGATATAATGAAATTTGCAGGAAGTCTTCTGGGTAAGATGGCATAGTAGCCATGCCAAACCAGCCTAGGCAGGGATTTTAGCAAAACCACAGCAAAATAAAGTCTTCTGAAAAGTGAAGGAGTATAGGTTTGAGTGGAGAAGCAGGAGACACCAATATCCACCAGAAGGGAGGAAAACAGCCAGAATCCCACTGAGGCACTTGCTGCCTGCTGATATGCATGATCCACGCACCTGCCCAGCACTACCCCACCAGGGGACCAAGAAGTGGCAGCAGCAGAGCCCCCAAAAGGGGATTTTCCAACCTCATCAGACTCCTTGCAAAGTCAAGAAATATGAAGGAAAGACAGCTGAGATCAACTAAGAAGCTACTGAAAGGGATACAGGTGGGACTGCATGAGCAGCTCCAGGCTCTCTGCCCTCTCCCATCCCCCAAGCATCAGAACCATGAACCTCAGGCATTAAGCCTTTGATGGCAGCACATCCAGCACAACTGATCAGAACTCCAGCTCCACAGCACAACATAGAGGGATTTAGGTGGGCACTCAGCATTGGTGAGATTGGAAGCCACCCCAAAAGGAAATGACAAAAATGAAACAAACAAACAAAAAACAGGTACATAGGCCTGCATTGGAAGAGCTAATTTCTCATTTTCAAATAAGCTGTTTTGGGGGGTTCAAATTGTTGCCTTTGGTGCCTTCAGATTTATAGGGCCTTTGTCTTTTTCCTCTGTCATTATTCGGGTCAGGATTTGATTTAGATCCAGGCTGACCTGGAACCCAATTCAGAACAGAAATCTCTTACTCCCAGCTGACAAGATTAAGGGTGTAGAACCACACACATCCTTAGGGATTTTAGCCAAGGAAGAGAAGGAACTTTACAATGAGAACTTTAAAACACTCAAGCGAGAAATTGCAGAAAACATAAAGAAATGGAAAGACATCCCATGTTCTTGGATTGGAAGAATCAATATTGTGAAAATGTCAATCTTACCAAAAGCAATCCACACATTTAATGCAATTCTCATTAAAATTCCAATGGCATTTTTCACAGAAATAGAAAAAGCAATCCTAAATTCATTTGGAAGCACAAAATATCTTGAATAGCAAAAACAATTTTTAGCAAAAATCAGGCAGGTGGTATCACCATGCCTGATTTTAAGCCATAGTAACAAAAACAGCATGGTATTGGCACAAAAACAGACATGTAGATCAATGGTATAGAGGACCCAGATGTTAATCCAGGCAATTACAGCCATCTAATTTTTGACAAAAATGCCAAACATATTCATTGGAGAAAAGACAGCCTCTTCAACAAGTGGTGCTGGGAAAACTGGATATCTATATGTAGAAGGATGAAAATAGATCCTTGTGTTTCTCCATGCACAAGAATCAAATCCAAGTAGATCAAGGACCTTAATATCAAGCCTGAAACTCTGAAATTGGTAGAGGAAAAGGTAGGAGAAACCCTTCAATATATTGGCATAGGCAATAATTTTCTGAATATAGCCCCAAGAGCTCAGAAAATAAAACCACTAATCATCCTCTGGGATCTTATGAAATCAGAAAGATTTTGTACAGCAAAGGACACTGTGAATAGAGAAAAGAGACAACATATGGAATGCCAAAAAAACCTTTGCTACCTATACATCTGACAGGGGATTAATATGCAGAGTATACAAAGAACTCAAAAAAACAGAACAATAGGGAATCAAACAACCCAATTAAAAAATGGACTAGCAGTTAAGATGGCAGCTTAGGAACCACACCAAAGCAGACTAAGGGAGAAAAAGCTAAAGAATACCCAGAAAAATGCACACTTTTACTACAAAGTGAGGTGTATAAGAAATTAAAACAGCATCAGAGAAGTAGGAGAGATCCAGGGCATCCAGAACCCACACAGGCAGGCCTAAGCCTCTCCGGCAGCAGTGGCTCCAGCTCCAGCTCCAGCAATGGCGGCTTCAGCTCCAGCAGTGACGGTGTCAGCTTTAGCAGTGGCTGCTCCTGCAGCAGCGGCGGCAGTGGAAGCGGTGGCTCCGGCTCTGGCACTGGCAGCACCAGCTCTGGCAGCAGCAGATCCAGCAGCAGCAGCAGGAGTTCCAGCTCCAGCAGCAGTGGTACCAGCAGCTCCAGCAGCAGGGGCAGTGGATCCAGCAGCAGTGGTGCCAGGTCTGCAGGGCCACAGCTGCCAGACTTGGCTTGCCCCACAGAAAAAGCCAGTACCCAGCTCCAGAAAACAGAACAGTGGTCCATCAATCCAGCCAGCCTACTTGAATCCACAGGGCACCAAAGAGGGATGCAAGCAGAGTGCAGCATAACTAAGACCCAAATCATCCAAAATGGTAACTATGATTGCACCAGGGAAGGGTCTCAGTTGGTCACAAGCTGACTTGGAACCCTCAACAGACCAGAAATCTTAACCTCTTTGTAGATAGAGGATCTGGTTGTTATAATACCTACTCTTGCATAAATACTCAGTGCTGTATTTCATTGAATGTGTACATTGTTTAGTTATATTTTAGAATCTATTTGTATTTTGTTCCACTTAGCCTACTTGAATACACCCATAGCAGGCAAACCCAGCCCCTAGGAACACATTTGTAGATACTGTGAGAGTCTTAAGAGCCACACCTAACACCTTAAGCTCCTACCCTGAAGATATATAACATCACATCAATTGATACAGCTAAGAATACCCAGCTAGCTAGAAAATCCAAGCATTAACTTAATCCAAGATGCAAAAATATATACATTATAACACAAGAAACACTAAAAATCAAGACAATATAAATCCACCAAAAAGGATTAATGCATCAGAAATGACCTCCAGTGAGAACAATTAGAGGAAGTGCCTGAGAAAGATTTCAAAAGAATAATTGCAAATATGTTCAAAGAAGTTAAAGAAGAAATCAAAGGAATTAAAGAGGAAATCAAAGGAATAAAAGAAAACACAGGATATCAATTTAATGAAATAAAGAAGTCAATACAACACATAAATAAGGAAATAGAAATAATAAAGAAAAACCAGTCAGAATTACTAGCAATAAAGAACACAGTTAATGAAATAAAAAACTCTGTAGAAAATCTCACCAGTAGAATGGATGAAGGAGAGGACAGAATATCTAAGCTAGAAGACCAGGTGGCAGATATAATACAGCCCAACAAAGAGAAAGACAAACTAATAGAAAACTATGAATGGGAATTTCAAGATATTTGGGACACTATGAAAAGATCAAACATAAGAATTCAGGGCATAGTAGAAGGAGAAGAATTTCACTCAAAAGGCATAGTAGGTGTCTTCAACAAAATCATAGAAGAAAACATTTTCCTAATTGAGAAAGTGGCACCAATACAGATACAGGAAGCCTTTAGAACCCCAGCCAGACAAAACCTGGAAAGCACCTCTCCTCACCATATTATAATCAAACTACCAAACACACAATCCAAAGAAAAAATATTGAAAGCAGTTAGAGAGAAAAATAAAGTTACCTACAAAGGCAAGCCCATCAGGATTACAGCAGATTACTCAACACAAACATTAAAAGCCAGAAGGGCTTGGAGTGATGTACTCCAAGTTCTAAAAGATAACAACTGTCAACCAAGGTTACTTTATCCTGAAAAGCTATCCATTCAAATAGACCTAGAAATAAGGACATGCCATGACAAAAGCAGGCTAAAGAAATATTTGAAGACAAAACCAGTTGAACAGAAAATACTTGAAAGAATCCTCCATGCTGAAGAGAAGGAAAAGCAAACATATAAGGAACCTGGAAAAAAACAAACAAACAAACAATACTCAAATACTAATTAAGACAAGAGAGCAAAGGTAGAACTGGAACTACAAAAAAAAAAAAAATGGCAAACATAAATACACACCTTTCAATACAATCTTATTATCAATGGCCTCAATGCCCTAACCAAAAGACATAGGTTTGCAGACTTGTTAAAAAAGAGGATCCTACAATTTGTTGTTTTGCTGGAGATGGCAAGCATGCCATTTCAGGATCATGAGGAATCGAGCACTGAAGAGCTGCTTGACATAGTTCCAGCCCAGCTGTCTTTTCCTTGAAGTCCGATGTGGCCCCTCTATAGAAAAATCTTTGGTTCTCTACGCTACAGAAATATGTGGTTTTCTGTATAATGTTTGTCTTTCTCTGTCTTTAACTTGGTGTCCCAATCTCTAAGTTTACTTTTCCAGTAAAAATTGGTGTTGGTAAAGTGTTGGTCAATGTATCTGAAAGAGGCTCTGGCATAGAATTGGAAAAACAAGAAAATGGGTCAAAGATAATTGTTTTCCTTAAAGGCCTTAAAGAAAGTCAGGCATGGAGTACAGTACACTTAGGAGGAAACAATGAACCTTCTGGAACAATGTAAACATTGTTATATGACTAATTTTTCTAAATGGTGGCAATTGCAATTGACTCTTTACCAGGAATCCTTACAGAAAAACAACCAAAGTCAGAAATAGTTCAACTGGGGGGGGACCAAAGTCTAAGTATTAGAGGGACATGAAAAGGAAAATTCAAAATAAATAATTAAAGGATAAATGGATCTGCTGGATCAGTGATTAATGATAGGAAGCCCCATTTGTGGTTGTTTTACCTCTCACCTTTAATAGAGTAATTGAAAGTAGAAGTCCAGGAAATCACAAGTGCTTGACCGCACATACATGGGGAAAATGTGAAAACAGTTAATCATTACAGGGGCATGATGACTTTACTTGAGGTGAATAATTATGGGATTTTTTGATGATAAGGAATAACAAAAAGTTTCTATGAATTCTGTGAAATTGTACCTTTCTTGAAGTTTGTTCTTGTATGATGTGATCAGAAAATAAAAGAATGAGGCTAAGAGCTGTGGCAGAAAGAAAGAGAGAGAAAGAGAGAGAGAGAGAGAGAGAGATAGAGAGAGAGAGGGAAAGGAAGAAAGAAAGAAAGAAAGAAAGAAAGAAAGAAAGAAAGAAAGAAAGAAAAAAAGAGAAAGACGGAAAAACTCAGCTGCCTTCAGCATTAACCTGTCAGCTTGCACCAGAATTTGACTTCGAGTCACTATTTTGCCGCTCCCTTTCACACCTCTCTTCAGGGACCCTCTTTCAAGCCAGGGATGGACACCGGCATTGTCTCCAAGAAACTCACCTTCCTACAAAGGATGGACATTATCTTAGGGTGAAAGGTTGGAAAACAGTGTTTCAAACAAATGAGCCTAGAAAATAAGCAGAGGTTGCTATCCCAATATCTGACAAGGTAGGCTTCAGTCCAACATGAGTCAAGAAAGATAAGGAAGGTCACTTTATATTGATTAAGGGCACACTCCAACAGGAGGATATTACCATCCTAAACATATATGCACATAACATAGTGACTCCCAAATTCATCAAAAAAAAAACCACTATTAGAACTAATGTCACAGATAACACCAAACACGGTGGTAATGGTGGACTTCAACACCCCACTCTCATCAATTGACAGGTCATCCTGGGAAAAAATAAACAGTGAGGCATCTGGATTAAATGAGATCATAGAAGGAATGGACCTAAGAGATATATGCAGTACATTTCATCCAAATGTTACAGAATATAAATTCTTTTCAGCACCACATGGAACATTCTCTAGAATAGACCATATACTAGGACACCATGCAAATCTTAACAAAAACAGGAAAATTGAAATAATTCCTTGCATCCTTTCTGACCACAATGGAATCAAACTACAAATCAATAACAAGAAAGGCTATACATCATACACAAAATCATGGAAACTAAATGATACACTACTAAATGATGAATGGGTCAATGAAGAAATCAAGAAGGAAATCAAAAAATTCATAGAGTCAAACAATAATGAGAACACAACATACCAAAATCTCTGAGACACAATGAAGGCAGTTCTAAGAGGTAAATTTATAACTTTAAGTGCCTATATTAAGAAATTAGAAAGGTCACAAGTAAACAACCTAATGCTTCACATTAAAGCCTTGGAAAAAGAAGAACAAGGCAAACCAAAAATCAGTAGACAGGAAGAAATAATAAAGATTAGGGCAGAAATTAATATAATAGAAACAACAAAAAAAATCCAAAGAATCAATGAAACAAAGAGTTGGTTCTTTGAGAGGATAAATAAGATTGATAAACCCTTAGCAAATCTGACCAAAAAAAAAGAGAGAAGAGACACAAATTAATAAAATTAGAGATAAAAAGGCAATATCACAACAGACACCAGAGAAATTAAAAAAATCATAGGGACATACTATAAAAACATATACTTCAATGAGTATGAAAATCTGAAAGAAATGGATGATTTCCTTGATTTATATGACCTACCTAAATTAAATCAAGATGAGATTAATAACTTAAATAGACCTATAACAAGTATGGAGATCTGAGCAGTTATCAAAAATCTCCCAAATAAAAAAAGTCCAGGCCCAGATAGATTTACTGCTGAATTTTACCAGGCCTTCAGGGAAGAACTAATGCCATTGCTTCTTAAGCTTTTCCATATAATAGAAAAAGAAGGAATCCTACCAAACTCCTACAAAGCCAGCATCACCCTGATATCAAAACCAGGCAAAGATAGAACAAAAAAAGAAAATTACAGACCAATCTCCCTCATGAACATTGATGCAAAAATTCTCAACAAAATATTGGCAAGCAGAATACAAGAATATATCAGAAAGATCATTCACCCTGACCAACTAGGCTTTATACCAGAGATGTAGGGATGGTTCAACATATGCAGATCAATAAATGTAATACATTATATAAATGGACTGAAGGACAAAAAGCATATGATCATCTCATTAGACACAGAAAAAGCATTTGACAAAGTCCAACATCCCTTCATGATAAAAGTCTTACAGAGACTGGGAATAGAAGGATATATCTCAATATAATAAAGACTATTTATGACAAGCCTACAGCCAACATATTATTAAATGGGGAAAAACTGGAAGCTTTTCCACTAAAATCAGGAACATGACAAGGGTGTCCACTGTCCCCACTTTTATTTAATATAGTACTGGAAGTCATAGCCATTGCAATAAGGCAAGAGATGCACATAAAAGGGGTACAAATTGGAAAGGAAGAGATCAAGTTATTATTATTTGCAGATGACATGATTATATATATAAAGGACCCTAAATACTCTACCAGCAAACTGTTAGAGCTGATAAACACCTACAGCCACATAGCAGGATACAAAATAAATACACAGAAATCAGTAGCATTCCTATATGCTAACAACAAACACACAGAGAATGAAATCAGAGAATCACTCCCATTCACAATTGCATCAAAGAAATAAAGTACCTTGGAATAAACCTAACCAAGGAAGTAAAGGATCTCTACAATGAAAACTATAAAACACTCAAGTGAGAAATTGCAGAGGACACTAGGAAATGGAAAAACATCCCTTGTTCCTGGGTTGGAAGAATCAATATTGTGAAAATGGCAATCTTACCAAAAGCAATCTACACATTTAATGTAATCCCCATCAAAATTCCAATGGCATTCTTCAAGGAAATAGAAAAAACAATCCAAAAATTCATTTGGAACCACAAAAACCCTCGAATATCTAAAATAATACTGAGCAACAAAAATGAGGTTGGTGGTATCACCATACCTGATTTTAACCTATACTACAGAGCCATAGTAACAAAAACAGTGTGGCACTGGCACAAAAGCAAACATGTAGATCAATGTAATAGAATAGAGGACCCAGGTGCAAGTCCAAGTAGCTACAGCCACCTGATATTCGATCAAATTGCCAAAATACTCACCAGAGAAAAGACAGCTTCTTGATCAAATGGTGCTGGGAAAACTGGATATTTATGTGTAGAAAGATGAAAATAGATTCTTCTCTCTCTCCATGCACAAGAATTAAGTCCAAATAAATTAAAGACCTTAACATCAGACCTGAAACTCTGAAAGTGCTAGAGGAAAAAGTAGGGGAAACCCTTCAACATATTGGTCTCAGCAAAGACTGTCGCTCAGGCAATAAAGCCACAGATTGACTGCTGGGACTTCATGAAATTACAAAGATTTTGTACAGCAAAGGACACTGTGAGTAAAGCAAATAGGCAACCTCCAGAATGGGAAAAATAATCTTTGCCACCTATATATCTGATAGAGGATTCTTATCTAGGATATACAAAGAACTCAAAAAAATAAATAATATGAAATCGAACAGGCTAATTTAAAAAATGGACTATGGAACTAAATAGAGAGTTCTCAAAAGAAGAAATATAAATGGCATATAAGCATCTAAAATAATTTTCTACATCCCTAGTCATCAGGGAAATGAAGATTAAAACTACGTTGAGATTCTATCTCACTCCTATGAGATTGGCTACCATCATGAAAACAAATGACCATAAATGCTTGCTACGATGTGGAAAAAGAAGAACCCTTCTACACTGTTGGTGGGAGTGCAATCTGGTCCAGCCATTGTGGAAATCAGTGTGGAGACTCCTAAGACAGCTAAAAATTGATCTACCATATGACCCAGCTGTAGCACCCCTAGGTGTATATGCTAAGGAATCATCTCATTTCCTTAGAAGTACATGCTCTACCATGTTTATTGCCGCTCAATTCACAATAGCTGGGAAATGGAACCAGCCTAGATGTCCCTCAACTTATGAATGGATAATGAAGATATGGCACATTTATACAATGGAGTTCTACTCAGCAGTAAAGAAAAATGAAGTTATGAAATTTGCAGGAAAATAGATAGATCTGGAAAGGATTATACTATGTGAGGTAACCCAGGCCCAGAAAACCAAGCATCACATGTTCTCTCTCATATGTGAATACTAGCTACAGATGACTGGGCTTCTGTGTGAGAAGGAAAAAACTCAGTAGCATAGGCCAGTAAGCTAGAAAAGAGATAGAAAGGGAAGAGAAAGGAAAGGAGGAGGTATTTAATATTAATAGGATGTTATTGTATATATGTAAGTAGAAGAATAGATTAATGGGGTGAAAAGGCCCAAAATGAGGTCTGGGGAAGACATTGAGTAAAGGAAAGATAGAGGGAGAGCTAATCAAAATCTAAGAGGATATAAATAAAACATATGTAATCCTACTTTTTTGGACAATGAAATACTCAGGAGCCATAGATTGTGGCTAGAAAATTTTCAATGCCAGGGATGGGATATCTTTAAGTGAGTTGTTGGCCAGGGAGATCCCTGATGTCCCCAAAACATTATAGGCCATTGCAGAGGCCCTTGGTTTCCCACCAGGAATAGATGGTAAGACCCTATTGTTGAAGACTCCATATACTTGGGCTGCAAGGCCACTGAGAAATCTTGTTGGATCTGAGCTAATAACATGCTCCATGTAGACCAGCTGACAGAAACCTGGAAGAAGCTATTCTGCGTGCAGTTCCATGGGAGAAAGAGAAATCACCAGTGAAGACACTCATCAGTAGATACTGAAAGCCTTATAATTGGCCAGCCAGGCCAAATAAGCCAATGGGTGCAATAGTGGCATGTCTGTTATGAGGGAAACCAACTGCCCTCTCATTGGACTGGAGGCCCACTCCATGGGAAGGTAATACATCCCTGATACTGAAAACTTAAAACAAGGGTAGTCATGAGCCCTAGGGGTGTAATGTCTACTGTTATCTGGCCAAATCTATATACTCTGTTTATCAAACTGCCCAATAAGCACTTCTGTTAATGTTCACACCCTTATATTAATGCTACTATCACTTTTGGTTGAGAATCTTCTCTTTTCAGATGGCAGTGACCTTGGGATGACTCATAAGGTATCTTGGTGATGGAAGTAATTGACCACAGTGCTCAGTACTGCAATATCTGTATCACAACTTCCAAGGCTTAGGGTCTAATGCAGAAGAGGTGTTGGAAAGAATGTAAGAGCCAAAGGAAGGGCAGGACTCCATACAACATGCTCCCTCCAGACACAAAATGGCCTGGATATCCATGGCCTCACAGTGCCTGAAACTACCTGCATAAGACCATTATAATAGGAGGAAAAGATCAAGACATCACAAGTAAAAGAGAGACTGCTTGAGATAGAGAGGGAGTATGATAGAGAGTGGAGTTTAAAAGGGGTCAGTGGGAGGAGGGAGGGTATCACCTTGGGGTATTTTTTATAATCATGGAAGTTGTTAATAAAAAAATTAAAAAATGGACTATGGAACTAAATAGATAGTTCACCTCAGAAGAAATACAGATGGCATATAAACATCTAAAACAGTGTTCTATATCCTTAGCCATAAGGGGAATGCAAATTAAAACTACTTTGAGATTATATCTCATTCCTGTCAGAATGACCAACATCAAGAAAACAAATGGCAATAAATGTTGGTGAGGATGTGGTAAAAGGGAACCCTTCTGCATTGTTGGGGGGAATATGTTCTGGTATAACCATTGTGGAAATCAGTGTGGAGTTTCTTGAGACAGCTAAAAATCGACTTACCATATGATCCAACTATATCACTCCTAGGCATATATCATAATGGCTCCTCTCACTACCTTAGCAGTACTTGAACAACAATGTTTAATGCTGCTCTATTCACAATAGCAAGGAAATGGAACCAGCCTAGATGTCCCTGTGCAGATAAATGGATAATAAAGATGTAGTACATTTACACAATGGAGTTCTATTTAGTGGTAAAGCAAAATGAAATTATGAAATTTACAGGGAAATTGATGGATCTGGAAATGATAATACTAAGTGTGGTAATTATGGCCCAGAAAGCCAAACTTCACATAATCTCTCTCATATGTGGATCCTAGCTACAAATGTATAGACTTGTGTGTGAGCTGGAACCAAAAATCTGGTAGAGACCAGTAAACTAGGAAAAGGCTATAGGGGAGAGATGAGAAGGAAGGCCTTAAGGGGATGGTATTGTATATATGTAAGTAGAAGAACAAATTATAGGGAGGGTAAAGGTCTAAGTGAGGCCAGGGGAAGAGATTGTGTAAAAGAAGGGTGGGAGATAGAGTCAATCAAAATTCAAGTTTTTCTGAATAAGACATATGAAAACCTATTTTTTTTGAATAATGTCACATCCAGAAGCCATAGGTTGTTAATAGGAAATTTTCAGTGCCAGGTTTAAGATGTCTTCCAGTGAGTTGTTGGACAGGGAGTTCTCTGTTCCCTCTAAAACATTACAGGCTATTGCTAAAGCCCTTAGTTTCCCTTGAGAAACAGAAGGTAACACTCTATTGCTAAATATTTCACATGCCTAATTGGCAAAGTCACTGAGAAATCAAACTGGTACTGAGAAGAAGACCTTCTCCCTGTAGCCCAGCCAACTGAAATCTGGAAAAAGCTGAAATGTATGCAGCTTTATGGGAGACAGAAGTCATCAGTGATGATCAGTGGACACTTGAAGCCTCAAGTTTAGCCAGACAGGCCAAATGACTATACAAGTGCAATAGTGGCATGTCTGCTCTGGGGGAAACCAACTACTCTCTAATTGGACTGAAGGCCCACTCTATGGGAAGGAATACATGCCTGGTACTGAAAACCTAATCAAAAGCCTATGGCAGGGGAGGTCATGAGCCTTAGGGGAGTAAAGCCTGCTCTTGTCTGGCTAAATGCATATATTATTCTCACCAAACTGCCCTGAAATCACTACACTTAATATTCATATTCATATATTAATGCTACTCTCACTTCTCGTTATAGAGGCTTCACTTTTCAGATGGCAATGACCACTAGGATGACCCAAAAGGCAACATAGTGCTGAGAAGAAGTGATGGAGGAGTGTCCAGCACTGAAACATCTCTATCACACCCTCTAAGGCTCAGGGTCCATTGTGGAAAAAGGGACAGAAAGAATGTAAGAGCCAAAGGAAGTGTACCACTCCTTAACAATGCATCTGTCCAGACAGAAATTGGCCTTGATATCCATGACCTCCCAGTGCCTAGCAATACCTACACAAGTCCCTCCTAATAGGAGAAAATGATGATGACATCAAATTAGAAGAGAGACTAATGGGTAGAGGGAGGGGTATGATTGAGAGCAGAGTTGTGAAACAGAAAGCGGGGTAGAGGTCAGAAATATTATTGTGTGTATGTATATAAGTTGTCAATAATATATATAAGAAAAAATAAAAATCTTTACAAAAAAGAAAATCTCCCTGTCCTCCTATTGTTTCTGCCATGTGATTGCCCAGAAAGATGGCCCTGGATAGATGTTGGAACTTGACGTTGTTCTTCCCAGCCTCCAGAACTGTGTGCCAGCTTCTGTTCATTGCAAAGCAACCTGTCTGTATCACTGTTCTACCAGCACATCATGGAGTAAGGCATGTCCTTCATGATGCTTTCAAACGTTTATTCCAGATCTCCCATATAGTCTCAGCTCAGTCTGCTAATACCTATTTCTAATAAACAAAGTCATCCCCCCCCCAAAAAAAAAACTGTAGGAAAATGGACAGATTTGGAACAGATCAACTAAGCAAATTCAACATAAGCACAGTAAGACAAACACCGAATGCTCTCCCTTACCTGTGGTTCCTAAACTGGAACATCTTGAGTTTCAGGAATACATGACAGACAACAGAGGAACAGATAAGAGGGATAAAAGGGGTTGGTGGAGTGAAATGGGAGGACAAGAGGAGATATACACAAAACCAAATCCAAAATGAAGTGGTACCATAGAAACTTTCTTACTAGATAGCAGACTATAAGATATAACCTTCAAAAGAAGTATGGGGGATTGATTATCTGGTAAGAAAGGAAGTCCTGGAGAGGATGGGATGAAGCCTAACCCTGAAACATTTGGCTTTGGATTATAATTCCTAGTACCAGTAATTTGTTACATCCTATTGAGATGTTGATCAGAGAGCTCTATGAGGTGTCCAAAACAAAGCAGGCTTCTGCCAAAGCAGTGGATTATCAGCCTGTGGTAGAATAAAAGACCCTGTTACAGAAGACAACACATGCTGCCATTCCAGAACATCAAGAGATCTGGATGAATCTGGAAGGAAGCCAGTTTCTAGATGATTAACCTGCATAGTACTGAAAAGTATAAACCAATGGGGCAAAATGACCAACAACGTTGAGCAAGCAGGGGACACTGCCATATGAAAGCAACCAGCCTGACAAGCTGTACACACCTGTGAAATGGTGGCACAGAGCATAGGTGGGTAACCAATTGCTTTTTCGTTGGCTGTGAGATCCACTCAGCAGAAAGAAACACATAACTGGAACCCAACTCAGAATCCCATGGTGACCACAATTATGGACTCCAATGTATTTATCCAAAAGTGAAGACACACCCATCAAAATCTCTCTAAGTTAACAATGTTTATACCCTTAACCTATCCTGATCTCACTCTCCTTTGGAGAATCTGTTTTCCTTTTTCAGAAAGCAGCATTATCCAAGGTCAACAAAAACCTATTAATAGGACAAGGTGACTCCATGGCAGCAGGTGAACCACCCCTAGCACAGTAGCTATGACACAGATGAAAACACAAAGTAATTGGCAAAATGAGCAAGAATGCTGCCTCCATGGTGAGCTTGACAATCTGAACTAGGGTAATGGAGACAGACACTGAGAATACTCACCAAAACACACCAAAACAGAGATCCAGAAGCTTCTGGGAGCTCAACACTAATATAGACTTAAAGCACACCCACTATGGCTCAGGGAATTTTGCACAAGAGGGGGCTTTTAAACAGTAGTTTTATTTCAACAGCCAAAGCTTCCTTACCCTGTCCATATCTAGTGGTGTTGGCTTTTCAGCATATACTGATGACTCACTAGCTTGTAACTACTCCAAGTGCTTTTCTAAGAAGCTATATGCCTCAATTGCAACTCAAAACTTCTATTTTCACTTGCAGGTCATTTAACTATGATAAGTCAGTATTTCCTGACTACCCAAATCCACTCTGCTCAAATATTCCCATGTCAGTTAATGCTGAATCCAGAGAACTGGTAATTCCACCTCTACTATTTATACACAGATATCAAAATATTTCTAGGTCACTTTACTGTGACCCTCAGATGTCTCAAATCTCTCTCTTCCTTTCCATGTCTGTTACCACTGTTCTAATTCAGTCCTTTAGCTGGTCTGCTTGGACTACTGGTTTTCCTTTCCCCATAATCCTCCTGCCCCTCCCATCCTCTCTATTGTTGCTAAGTCCATTACAAAATTTTAGTTAGTCAATGGTTATGATGTGTCAACTAAATAACTGGACAATGTACAAAAAAGATGGGGAAATCTATGGCAAGAGGATAGCTGCCTTATTCACCATATATATATATACACACATACATACAATCTCAGGTTTGTAGGCTGTGCAGGAGTATTATAGACAAGAGTTTAGGTAATAAAAATGGTAAATGAGATAACATAAATATGGCAACTAAACTATTTACTTAATTTTCTATAAATATAAACTGCTCTAATAAGTAAAATCTTTTAATCTAAAACTAAAGTAAAAATTGGGATGACTATCATTATAAACAGGTATGAAATAATATGTAAATAAAATTAAGCATAATTACATTTAGTTATAGCAGATCTGGATCTATTTTTAGGGTTAAGCAGACTGAAAGGAATCCTATTTGTTCAATTATATTAAAATCTAACTTGCAGTTATGCTGTCTCACTCTAAATTGCAAGTTTCATAAGCACTAAAAATTGGCTGACCTACTTCACCATAGTAATTGAAAGGGATTATTACTGACAATTAACAAGCAAGCAGTAGTAATAGATAATTTACTTTCCAAATATTTTGCAAGCAAGCACAATTTTTTAATAAAAAAGAAACACATTAGACAGTTGTTTCTTGGCAAATTACAATGTATCTTTTACTCCTTGACAAATAATTCATGCTGCAATATTTTTTATGGCCTGTAATTTGACAGTGGCTATTACATTTGTTATGTTTAAAGACGTTGTGATGGAGTAGTACATAGTACAACGCAGAAGGACTGAGTCACATAGCCCTAGCATGACTGATAGGCCCAGGGCTATGGCCTGGGCAAAGCTCAGGAAAGATGCTTCTTTTAACCAGCTTTTGTCCTTGGAGGAAAATGGGATAATTTTCAATGTAGATGTTAAAACTTTCAGTTTCCAACCTTCTTATGTAGCTTTTCCAATATGTAGGATTTTATTCTAAATTTAGTAAAAATGCAGTAAGATTTCAGCATTTGTGCTACATATGCTAACGTTATTTTCTTCCTAACAATGGAATAAAAATCTCTGAATGTTTAACAGATGCTAAGAGGGCTAGAAGAGTCTAATGACTGAGGATATGCTATTGGGCAATATGCTAACTTATGTTTAGCAGAACTGCTTTGAGTTTAAATTAATCCATGCTCATTACATTTCTGATAAATATGCCATTGATCAGAATTTAAATATTATCTCAGTATAAGTTTATCAGAATAGTTTCCATGATGCATTTAATTTTAATATAAGGATAAGGTTAAAGCATAATATATTTTATATATTCATATATATTCATTCATCCTAGTGAAAATATTTGAATGAATTTAGGCCTTGAGTTTTTCTATAAATGTGATTGTTAAATTCCATTTTCAGCATGGTCAAATCAGAAGTCAAGCAAGAGACTTCTGTATTTGGCAGGTCTATAAGGGTGATTCCAGAAAGGATTAACTGAGAGAGGAACACCCTGTCCCAGAGTGATGGCAGCCTATATGTAATAAAGTACCAGGAGCACTCAGTGCCTTTGCCTGGCTGCCTACGCCTCTTGCTGGTGTGTGCATCTACCCTGCTGTTGCCATCCTTTGTGGACTTCAGAACCCAGCTTCATCAGCCATCCCATACTGGACGAAGACTGGTAGCTCTCCAAGATCCCTCTAGGACTTGAGCACTAGATTGGAACTGCTGAGGAATATTGCCTTGTGGGCTGAGCAGCTATTGGTTTCTCAGATTCTCCTGTATCAGGACATTACAGTTGAACTGTCCCTCTGTATCTCTGGGTTACATGTGCACAATTTACCAGATACATGAATTGTGTTATTATGAAATTACACATATGATGGTTGCCTCTGGACTGAACATGTATTGATCATTTTCTTTCTATTCCCGAAATAGTGTAGTATAACAAATAACTTACACAGCATTTAAATTGTATTGGGTGTCATAAGTAATTTTAAGAGGATTTCAGGTATACAGGATGATGTGTATTGGGTACATGTAATATACCATTTTGCAGAAAGATCTTGAGCATTTTCAGTTTGGGATCTGCAAGGGTCCCATTGTCAGTTCCTTTGTGAGTACCAATGGATGACTGTATCTGCTATATTCTGTCCTTCATCCTAGTGAAAAGCCTGGACTATTCTGAGTATATTGACATGTGTTGCCATCATTCATTTTTCTTAGGCAAGTACTCAAGAACTGTTTTTATGAATGAGAGAGTGAACGGATGTCCTTCTCTCTGTATTCTCCAATATCCAAGGTATTTTTTAGGATGTCTTTGGATAAGCCATATTGCAATGGCTTAGATCACAAACCACCACATCCTGCACTTATACTTTATGCCTTTTCCTACCTGTCAGGTACCTAGATTTCTGTTTAATAAGCTCTCAGTAAGTATCTACAGAATTAGCCCAGATGAAAGTAATTACTTTTATTCTCAATAGTCATCTATTTTACTACTGTGGTTTGAATGTGCAATATCCCTATGGGTTCATGGGTTTGAACACTGGGTCCCCAGTTGGTAGTGCTATTGGGAAAGTTATGAAACTTTTAAAATGTAGAGCCTTGCTGGAAGATGTGGGTCAAGAGAGCAGGATTTAAAGTTTTATACTCTGGCCCCACTTTCTGTTCACTTGCTGTTTCCTGACTTTGGATGTAATGACATCAGCTGGTATCCTCATCTTGACAGCATGTTTTCCCCACCATGATGGCCTGTACCCACTGGAACTGAAAGCTTAAATACACTATTCAATCTATTCAATCATTAAACTGTTTCTTGTCAGATAGTTATGCCAATAAATAAGTAACTAATACAGACATTTGGTAATAACAAATGGGGTTGTTTCTGTAATAAATCTGACCATGTAGTTAATAGACCTTTTGAACTGTTCTGCAGGAAAAACCAGAAGCATTTGGAATTTTGGATTAGAGAATCTCTAGATGCTGTAAGCAAAACATATGCAGCCATTCTTGTAAGTCTTTGGAAGACCAGAGTAACATGGACATTGAGGACCTGGCTCATGAGGTTTCAGAGGGGAATATGGATTTTATTGGGAACTGAGCTTGAAGCAGTTCATGTGACATTATTGCAATGAATCTAGCTGCATTATTCCTATGTTTAGAGAATTTAAATAAGGCTGAACTTAAAAGTAATGGATTAATGTGATTGGTAGAGGAAATTTCAAGAGAGGATAGCATTGAGTCTGTGCCATGTTTATTCCTCATAGCTCTTATTCAGACCTATTGCAGAAGAGAGAATAAAAGTTATAAAGCAAGTGAAGTTTAATGAGGAAAGATTTGTGAGCAAGTTTAAAGTTCTGGACAAGGAAACTGCCTCCAACAAAGCATCTGTAATTGTTAAAGAGATTAATGAGATGAAAGAGATTAAAAAGAAATCTCACTCCCTTCATCTTGATAATTGAAAAATTGCCCTAATGGAAAGACCCACCCATGGAAAGCTCTAGCTGATAAGAATGCAAATTCTTTTCAAAGGAGGAAGCTTGAAAAGATAATGCTGCAGAAGGGATTTCTTGCTCAAAAACAGCTGTGAGAAATGTATTTTCACAGATTTGACAACCAACATACATAAATTTTATTACAGACTTAGTTTAAGGGCTCCAGCTCCATCCTGAGCTAGCAGCAAAAATTGGCACAATCATCCCCACAGTACTGGTTTTGTAAGCATGAAGGATGTAAGGCTGAATGAGCCATGGTATCTTTCTCAGCCATCCATAGAGCCTCATATGCTGGCCAATGTGAGGCAGGGTCAGATTGCCTGCAAGGAGTCCCTAAGAGGTGTTGCATGAAGTGGTGAAT
Source organism: Jaculus jaculus (assembly GCF_020740685.1). NCBI lineage: Eukaryota > Metazoa > Chordata > Mammalia > Rodentia > Dipodidae > Jaculus > Jaculus jaculus. Next base: position 129,231,499 of record NC_059105.1, read on the forward strand.
ATGAAGGCTAAGTTTTTTTTTTTTTAAATTTTATTTATTTATTTGAGAGCGACAGACACAGAGAGAAAGACAGATAGAGGTAGAGAGAGAAAATGGGCACGCCAGCGCTTCCAGCCTCTGCAAACGAACTCCAGACGCGTGCGCCCCCTTGTGCATCTGGCTAACGTGGGACCTGGGGAACCGAGCCTCGAACCGGGGTTCTTAGGCTTCACAGGCAAGCGCTTAACCGCTAAGCCATCTCTCCAGCCCAAAGGCTAAGTTTTAACGGAAACCGCAGGATGATAGAGAACTAGAACTATGGGATATCCTCCAAAGAAAGTTTTAGGTGCTAGCCAGAGAGAGATGATGTGAGCCATGGGCAGCCGAGCTGGAGGTGCCCTTCAGAGCCCAAATGATTTCAGCATGAGTCCCAGACACTAGCTATTGAGCAGGAGTTTGACCTGCTAAATGCCAGTTTTGCTTTGGACCATTCTTTCCTTGCTATGCTCCCATTCCTCCTTCTGCAATGGGAATATTTACTCTTAGCCATTACATGTTAGAAGTATGTAATTTGTTTTTACAGAAGGTCACAGTTAAGAGATTGCCTTGAACTTCAGAAAACACTGAACTTCTTTTTTTTAATATTCATTTATTTATTTATTTATTTATTTGAGAGCGACAGACACAGAGAGACAGACAGATAGAGAGAGACAGAGAGAATGGGCGCGCCAGGGCTTCCAGCCTCTGCAAACGAACTCCAGACGAGTGCGCCCCCTTGTGCATCTGGCTAACGTGGGACCTGGGGAACCGAGCCTCGAACCGGGGTCCTTAGGCTTCACAGGCAAGCGCTTAACCGCTAAGCCATCTCTCCAGCCCAACACTGAACTTTTCAACAGTGTTAGAGTGTTTAAAACCTATGGAGACTTATGAGGTTTGGATGAATTCATTTTGCATCATGAGATGCTCATAGCTTATGGAGATCACAAGTATGAAAACCTGATTTAAATTCCAAGGATGCAAGTAAAAAGGTGAGACAGTCATGCACGTCTGTAACCCCAGGGCTGAGGTAGGCAGAGGTAGGAGTACCACTGGGGCTCTCTGGTCAGCCAGTTGAAAGAAAAATGGTGATCTCCAGATTCCGTGAACGCTAGTCCCTGGGAAATAAGACAGAAGAAAAATAGAAGTGTGGTAGGAGAACTAAAGATAGGAAATCTATCTCAGAAAATGGCAGATCTCTGAGACCCCTTTCAATAAGGCTATGTCCTGTTCTGCAGTCTTGGTATTGGTTTATGTCCAATTCCTTAGTTATACTTTCTATTTTGTCACTCATTCAGTTTATCTGTTTCTTTATCTCCATGGCACAGCTGCAAGCAAGCTCCCCCAAATTAACTGCCTTCTGCTTCTATAAACTGCTTATCACTGAAGAATTTCCCACTTGTGTTCCTTAGTCATGTAGCCCAACATTTTAAACCCATCAGTAATGTTAAGGGCCCAGGATGATGTCTAATTGTCTATATAAACACTGAGCAACCAGAGCTCGGGATCTAGAGCTTGGAGTGTGAACTCCTCTGGGCTTGTTGGTGTTATAAATCTGAGTTTGCCAACCCCTTTGAGTGATGTTTAGTTTCTCACTGACTAGAACTGGAGTATTCTACAACAGAGGAAGGTACCAGGCATCTTCCTCTGGCCTCCTTATGTGTGCTCATGATGGGGTGTTGTTCAGCACCCCAAACTTATACCACATATGCACATTACACATATATACTATACTTATACCAAAAAAATGAAATTGGACCAATTCTCTGTATTATAAACAGAAATTAACTGAAAACAAGTTGTTTTTCTTTTAATCTGAGGTATGAACTAAAACAATAAAAGTCTTTAAAAGACATAGTAGTAAATCTCCACCACATTAGGATAAACAATAAGATATGACAACCAAAACATAAACAAGAGGATAAACCAATATTTGGACTATATCAAATCTGAAAGATTTTGCACTGAAAATAATTTGATGAACAAAAGTGAGACAAGAACCTACAGGTAGAGGAAAGCATTTCCAAATCAGTCTGCTAAAGGACTGTGTCTAGAAGTATGCAATGACCTCTTACAATACAAATGTGAAAAGATAAGGTGAAAACGTGGGCAGAGTATTTGGTCTGGCCTTCCTCCAAAGAAGAAACGCAAAAGGATAATTAGCTGCCATACTGCTATTTCTTCCAAACTGAAATATCTTTTGCAGGGAGTCTCTTAAGACAGAAAGTAAGAGATAACTAAAGGTTGTAGAAGTAAACAAACCTTATGTTTCACTTGGGAAGCTCCTGAAATTTACCAGATGTGCAAGGCCCTCCCCAAGGGTAAATAAGCAGCAACAATTGCTGGTGATAGGACAGTTTTTCATACACCAAGCTGTCTGCCTCTGCAGATCTTTCCAGGGGTGCAATTTCTATGAGTCATTAATCATGCTAGATTGGGCTTTTGAGTGGTGGTATTTATACTCCTGTAAAAGGAACCCCAGTAACATTACTGCTTCACTAAGATAGACTTGTATGAAGTAATTTCTTTCATTAGTCTGTTGTTGGTACCCTATTTAAGGTGAGTAGATGTTTGTTCATGCCTCCTCAGGAAAAGTCACACAACTTAATTACATGACAAGATGCCAACAGTCTAAAAGATTGGGAAAATGAAAATGAAAATCACAATTAGGTATCTGATCATACCCACTAGAATGGCTATAGTTTTTGAAAGACAGCATGAAGTGTTGGTTAGGATCTGGAGCAATTGGAACCCTCATACAGCTGGTAGGAATGTAAAACTACACAGCCACTTTTTGAATACAGTTTAGCAAATTACTAAAATGTTTACAACAAATTTCTAGCAGTTTTATTCCTAGGTATATACTTCATAGAAATAAAACATACATCAGCATAAGTATCTGTACTTGAAAACTCATAGCAGCATTATTTATCAATAGGTTTAAAAAGTACAATTTCCAGGCTGGGGAAATGGCTTAGAGGTGAAGGCAGTTGCCTGCAAAGCCAAAGCAGCCAAGTTCAATTTCCTAGGACCCACTTAAACCCAAGGTGGTACATGTGTCTGGAGTTCATTTTCAGTGGCTAGAGGCCCTAGAACACCCATTTTCTCTCTATCTGCCTCTCTCTGTCTCTCTCTCTCTTTCTTTCTCTCTCAGGTGTGCTATCGCTCAAATAAATAAAATAAATAAAGTACAATTTCCAAAGCCTACTATCTGATAACAGGTGCATGTGGCAAATCTATTCAATGAATTAGTAACTGAAAATTGAGCTGAAGCATCAGTGCATGTTATTATGGATAATTCCTAAAGGCATCATGCTAAATTTATGAAGACTACATAAAAGACAACACACTACATGATTTCATTTATAAGAAATGTCTAGAATCAGCAAGTATGTAGAGACAGGAAGTACGTTAGTGGTGGCCTACTGCCCCAATAGAGGAAGTGAGGTAATAAGGAGTGACTACTAATTCTTTTGGAGGAAGTAAAAATATTCTCAAGCTTATAATGGTGATGATTAGAAAATTGTATAACTGTAACAAAAAGCATTAAAATAGTATGTAGTAAATAGGTGCATTGTAGCTTGAGAATGTTTAAAATGATTAGATGGTATATCAGACAGCTTCAGGTTTGCTGAGATTAACTTCCAGATCAGGCACAGTTATGGAGGATAGGATTTATTGAAACTTACAGATCCAGGGCAAGTTCCATAATGGCAGAAGAAGCTGGCTTGTTTTCACAGGACCAAGCACAGACAGAAAGAAGCACAAGCCTAAAAGCCAAAAGCCAAACAGTGCAGCACACTTCAGGAACTCCAGGTAGGCATTTTACATATCTTTAGATTGAAATCTCAAACCCACCACCACACCTCAAGATCCACCCAGTGAACCCACCTCCAGCCAGGTGGCTGCAGATGCAAACTACAAAGGAAAAACCACAGAATACATTGAAGGCCAACTATTTAAACTACCACATTCCACCCCTGACTCCCAATAGACTCATAGCCATCACACATTGTAAACTGTACTCAGTTTAATTTCAAAGGTCCCCACTTTCTTGACCAATTTAAGATAGTAAGTTCAGTAAAAATCAAGCAAGCTAAATACTTACAACATATGAAGGCATAGAATAAACATTTTCAACTGGTATAATGCATCACAAGAAGAGTCTAAAACAATGTGAACTTAACCACCATCAAACAAACACCAAACTTCTGCAGTTCAAGTTCAATATAACCAGAGACTGCCAGCCTCCAGATTTTCCAATTCATTCCTCCAGCTGGGCAGAATAGCCAGGGAACACTTCCATCCTAGGCCAACAGTGTGCTCCATGGTAGCCTCCAAAATATCTTCTAGTCTTCATGCAAACCACGGTCCATCTTCAAGAGGCTCTTTCACCCTATCAGGGCATCAGGCCCTGCCTCATGCCACATCTCAGCAGTGGCTCCTGGAACCATGTGCAAATCATGACCACTTCTTGCACTTTCCATGCTTCTGAATCCAATACCAGGTATAAAGGACACTGCCATTTTCTCAATTCAGGGGCAAAATAAAACATAACCTTGAAAAACAGGTTCCTTCTCCAGGCAACTCATTCCAAAAGAGCTTACATTTCTATGATAGTCTTTCCTCAGGCATTCTTTCCATTGTTTTAATACAAAGCAGTTGGGCCATATTCCTTAAGATTGCTAATGTGTTTGACAATAGCAGGTTTAGTAACCTAAGACCAGTCTCAGTGCCTGTAATTTTAACTTGCTTGAGGTTTTCTAGCTTAAAAATCTTAAATATCTCAGTCCAATTATCTTTAGCCAAGCATATCAGTCTATTAAAAATATAACCTTGATCAAACTCTCTAGGACTGGGAAGCAGAATGTACTCAGCCCTTATGCCAGTAGCCCAGTTACAATAAAGACGTCTGCAGTCTTTCATTCCCTGTAGAAAGATCATAAGCCAAGCCTTGAAGTTCAATACTGTTTGCACTTAGCATTCTCAAACTCTCATCAGAATAGTCCATAAAACCTGGCTTACCACTCCAGAAGGCATCTTCAGTTGCAAGCACAAAGTCCATGCCCATTCCTCCAAAATGAAGGTTCCAAAAGAGCAGCATCCACATGGTCAGGTTCATCTCACCCCACTTTGGGTACAAACTCTATCAGACAGCTTCAGGTTTGCTGAGATGAACTTCCAGACCAGGCACAGTTATGGAGGAAGGGATTTATTGAAGCTTACAGATCCAGGGGAAGTTCCATAATGGCAGACGAAGCTGGCCTGTTTTCACAGGACAAAAACACAGTGTAAGAGGGAAGCACAAGCCTAAAAGCCAAAAGCCACACAGCACAGCACACCTTAGGAACTCTAGGTGGGCACTTTGCATATCTTTAGATTGCAATCTCAAGCCTACCACCACACCTTAAGATCTTCCCAGTGAACCCACCTCCAGCCAGGTGGCTGCAGATGCAAACTGCAAAGTAATAAAACACTGGATATAGTGGAGGCCATCTACTCAAACTACCACAGATGGTAAAGATATTCTGTAGCTTGTGGGTTACATTTTCAAAATTCATTTGTCAAAATTTTATAGACTAGAGTTACACATTTAAGAATATATAAATTTACCTTGAAAGATTAATGATAATAACAGAGCAAGGATATAGAATGGAAGAAAGTATAAGTAAAACAAAAGGAGCAGAATGTTGCCATCATTGCGGAAAGCTGATCAAAATAGGTTGAAATATTGTTTGTTTGGTAGGTGTTAAAACTTTACCATGATATAAAACCTAAAAACTTATCCTTTCATTATAAAAGTATAGTGAAGTCATGTAAATTCCAAGTGGAGAAATTTGAAAACCGTTGATAACAGGTAAAATATATAAGTAGGCAAGTAAGGCAAGAAAGTAAGGAATGAACATTGCTTAAATTTTTGGTTGCAATAAGTAAATAAACTGAGGAAAAATTCATTAACAAAACATGGAGCAAAATACTATGAGGTTATTAATAAGAATGTAAGTAGTATAAATACTTAAAATATAAGCAAAGAACATACTAAAAGTTATCTGTTAAGTACCTAAGTCCTATATTTCTAGCTGCCAGTGAAATTTTTAAACATGTAATTTGGATGAACTTAATGTTTATGAAAATAGAAATGTAATAGCCTATACTTTGTAAACAGTAATCCTTAGGTTTTCAAGTAAAAAGAGACATTTTTATTTGTAACCTTGAGTTATTGAAGGTAGATGCTGATGAAAGAGACTTGGTATGTACATCATTCCTAGTAATACCGGTGCTGCTGGTCACCACACTGACTCAACAGATGTCTGTGCATCATTGAACTTTGTTAGCTGAAGTACTAGAAGTGTAACTAGAAAGTACGTTGGAGGTCACCTAGTGCAATCCTGTCTTCAGAACATAACCATCCATAGAGGTTGGCAGACAGTTTTCCTCTTTTTGAAGCTCTTAATCTATACCAACCTGCTTAATTAATGTCCATTTTCATGCTTAATCACTCTGGTCCTTGAGGAGCACATATCCTGGTAAGGGTGGCAAATACATGTGCACAAAAACCACTTAAGAAATAATGTAAGGTGCTGATGTGGTGGCACATTCCTTTAATCCTAGCACTTGGGAGGCTGAAGTACATTGTGAGTTTGAGGCCACCCCAAAACTACATACTGAATTCCAGGTCAGCCTAGGTTAGAGTGAGTGTCTACCTTAAAAAACAAAACAGAACAAAAAATAATGTAAGGTGACAAATGACTAAGAATGAACTAGCACTCCATTCAAATGTAGATTTTTTTGGATCATGTTTAAACTTGATTTGTTTAATTTTAACCACTCTGCTTACATTACCATGTCTGTAGACATGTATTCTATCAAACAACATTTGAAGTATAAAAATATAAGCTAAAGAATGCTACATGTATGTCTTAAGTCTGGTGAAAAATCAGAGGAAAAAGAAAACTCTAGAAGTTTTTAGAAATGCCCAATATGCTTCTCTTAGATGGTAGGTTTTAAGCTGGATCTGCAGCAGCAATGAGTAAGATATACTGGGGAGGAATAAATAAGTTATGTCACCTAAAACTGGACACAATTGGCTAGAGCAAAGTGTTTGATAGGTTACACTGAGAAATTAAAGGAGAATTCTAAAAGAAGAATTGAAACTAGGAGGTGGAAAGCTTTACTGAGAATGACTCAGCACTTTTCTGACTCTTTAATTAGCCTACTTTTCCAAAAGCAGGGAGTCATGGAAGTTTCTGGTGTGTGAATGAAAAGATGAATGTGCAGTCAAGTAGGCTGAAGGAAACAGGAGGGAAATGGCAGCAGAGAGAGGTCAGCCTGCCTAGGGTATGGGTATACACACAAGGAAATTCAAGGAGTAGAGTTGGGAAGTCTGGATTTCACTAATATACAAGTTTCTGCTTTGATGTTAACCTATTTATCTGGTTTCTGTGAACACAGGAAAAAAAAAAAGATAACTACACTGGATAAACCAAAACATCAAAATCTTTACTGGAAAATAACGGGAATTTTAGTCTTTTTATAGGTTTTTTTTTTTAAACCCATCAAAATGTTTGATGCTCGATTCTCTGTTAATCTAAACTGCACAAATGTGAATGTACACAACACAGGCAAATGCTTCTCCTGTCAGCCTTTCTAGTCATTTTTCTTCCTTTTTTAAATTGTTTTGTTAAGACAGTGTCTCACTATTTAGGCCATGCTGACCCCAAACTCTGCCTCCTGAGTCCACTATTTATTTTGTCTTGTATTATTTTACTTCTCCCCTTTTCTAACTGTTCTCTGTGTGAAAGACCTAACCTTTTGGTATACCCTTTGGAACTTCCAGTAATCTTCAGTATATTGTGGTCTGTTTTCTGCCCTACCACCAAGTTAAAATTCACTAAAGAATTATTTCCAGCTTTTCAAATGCATTAAGTTAAATTTTTTTATGAAAAATTTATACAGTCAAATTACATCTGTTGATCTCTGTTTCTATTCATAATTATCAAGATTTTGCTACATTTGCTTCACTTAACCTTTCACCTATTTTCCTTTGCTAAATTGTTTGACAATTCACAAGCATTGTGTCATTTCACCACTATACATTTCAGTTCAGTTTTCAAAACAAATTTGGACATTTTCTTCTATAATTACAATGTTATTATCACAGAAAACACAATCAACAAGTATGCCTTAGTAAAATATAATGCCCATATGATAATACAATGTTCTTCCTATTATCTTAAAAAAATGTCTCTATAATTGTTACTGCTTGAATCAGGATCCAAATAAGGTCTATACATGGCATTTCTTGATAAGTCACGGAAGCTTCTCATAATCAAAAGCTTTTCTTCTGTCTTTGCTTTCTCTTTTCCTCTCTATGTATTTTTCTTAAAGAAAAAGTGTCAGTACATTTGAAGACCACCCTGTAGTGTGGATTTGTCCATTTGCTTTCTTGTGGTGGCATTTTGCTTGCTTCTTTTCCCTCTGTGTATGCTTTCCCTCTGTGTCTAGTTACCCCTAGATGCCTATTTGGAAGGATGTGATGGAAAGGATAGTTTGCAGGTTGTGCGGTGTGCTTCAAGTTGTACAATACCAGGAGGCATATATGATCTGAAGTCTTATTTTGGTGCTGCTAAAATGGACTAGTGGCTTCAGGCTTTGACAGTTGATCTACATCAGCTTTTCACCCAACTGTTCATCCACTGTTGGGGTTTGCCAAAATTGCTTTACTTAATTAGACTTTGAAATTTCTATCTTATAATTCCATCATCTATTGCAAATTTATGGAATTTATTGATAAAGAAGAATTTTTCCTCCCCCATCAATAGAACACTTCCACTAGCATATAGATTGTGTAAGAATTCAGAGTTACTTACTTTCCATGGAATCTAACTAGATGCTTTCTCTATGCCATTACTTTGGAATTTTAATTCATTCCCCCATGTCTTCTTTTTTAAAGGATCTCTTTGAATTCATGAGGCATTGTTTTGTGGATTTAAATGATTTACTGATAGAGATAGATGCTAGATAGGTAGATTGATTGATAGATAGATATTGTGGTGGTCTGAATGTATGTCCCCCATAGACTCAGGTGTCTCATTAAAGTTTATAACTTGTGTCTCAAGCTTCCTTGCTGCAAGAGGTATCACTGGAGATTACTGGGGTCCAGCCCTAAGGTGTGTTTGGGAATGGATCTGATTTCCAGCCCAAAAGTATGCAGAGCAGTCTGTACTATAGCAGGGTCCCTTCTGCTTGCTGCCCAATTGTGTGTGCTGTTTTTTTTTTTTTTAATATTTTTTGTTTATTTTATTTATTTGGTAGCTACAGAGAGAGAGAGATAAAGAGAGAGAGAGAGAGAGAGAGAGGAGAGAATGGGTGCGCCAGGGCTTCCAGCCACTGCAAATGAACTCCAGATGCATGCGGCCCCTGGTGCATCTGGCTAACATGGGTCCTGGGGAATCAAGCCTTAAACTGAGGTCCTTCAGCTTCACAGGCAAGTGCTTAACTGCTAAGCCATCTCTCTAGCCCCCTGTTTTTGTTGTTTGTATGGGCTGTTTGTTTGCTTCTCTGTGCTTGGATGTATGGCATCAGATTCTCCCACCATTGATTTAACTTCCTCTGGACCTGTAAGCTTGAGATAAATCCCTTCCTCCCATAAACTGTATCTGATTTGAATGTTCCTCCCAACAACATGGCACTGTCTACAACAGGTAGATAGATAGGCTGACTCTCACTATAAAATCCATATGGCCTTGAACTTGTACCAAGTCTCCTCCCTCAGCATCCCATATATATGGGCAGGTGCTACCATGCCACACTTCATTATCCTTTTTGATGCTCAGATTGTCTCACCTTTATCAACTGAAGGTCCTTTTCATGGGCTAGTGTGTCTTTTGATAAATAGCTTGGTTTTTAATCAACTAAGATATCCCGGGTATTTTTTTTTTTTTTTTTACTAAAAATAGAGAGTTGTAGGTTTTATTCCATATGAAACCAAATCCTTTTTAGCAGGACATTAAAACAGAACAAATTAACCATGGTGTGCTTACTGTATTTGTTGACTCAGGCTGCACAGATAAAAGTAACCGTTTTAAGGCAAAGGTAGAAACACATACTGCACACTTAGTGACTTACAATAGATACTGGGTTTTCACAGTTCTGGAAGCTGGAAGTCTAAAACTAAGATACTGTCTGGGTTAGTTTCTGATGGGGCCTCTCTTCCCAGCTTTCTGAGGGCCATGTTCTTACTATGTCTGCACATAGCTTTTCCCTTGTGTACATGCTGAGGACTCTGTTATCTTGTTATAGTTTCCTCTTCTTTTAAGGACACCAGTCATTGGATAAATGCTCCATCATGAGGACTTCATTCAACATTGTTTGCCTCCTTAAAGGCCCAAATATAGTCACATGGGCTTTGGTGGATCATCCGGTTCACAACATTGAGTTTCATAGGTGATTAATACTACTAGGCTCTTTCAGTGGATGTGGTGGTTTGATTCAGGTGTCCCCCATTAACTTAGATGTTCTGAATGCGAGGTTCCTAGCTGATAGAGATTTGGGAATTAATACCTCCTAGAGGGAGTGTATTGCTGGGGGTGGGCTTATGGGTGTTATAGCCCCTTGCCCCTTGCCAGTGTTTGGCAAACTATCTTGTCCCTGTTGTCCACCTGATGTTGACCAGGGGGTGATGTCCACCCTCTGCTCATGCCATCCTTTTCCCTGCCATCATGGAGCTTTCCCCTCAAGCCTATAAACCAAAATAAACTTTCCCTACAGGCTGCTCTTGGTTGGGTGATTTCTACCAGCAATGTAAACCTGACTGCAAGAGTGGACAAAGGTAAAAATAACTTTTTAAATTTTTTAAAAAATTTTTATTTTTTAAAAAACTTTTGTTGACAGCTTCCCTAATCATAGACAATAAGCCATGATAATTCTCCTCTCACCCATACTTTCTCTGTCTCAAATCTACCCTCCCTGATATCCCTTTCTCCTCTCAAATAGTCTTTTATTTTGATGTCATCATTATTTCCTCCTATTAGGAAGGTCTTGTGTAGGTATGATCAGGCACTGAGAGGTCATAGATATCCATACCATTTTGTGTAAACTTATTTTTTTCAGAAAATAAAAGATTACCTGAGTTCCTGCTGTTTTTTCTCAACTCAAATACAAATATAAATTATAATATTTTTAACTTTTCTTCTTTGACTTTTATATTGAAACTTTTTTCTTTCACACTGAAAATCTTAGTTATTAACAATAGTAACAAAAGTACTTACTTGCATTAACAGGTCAGACATGATAATTTCAAATAATACCAATATTATCACCACTACTGAATTAGGTTAATATTTCATTAAAGTTCTATTTTTCTTAGGTAGGATACATATCAAAAATGGCATACAGCCTTTCTTCTGACTTGAATTAACTCTGTTTTATATTGAATTAAACCTTATTTTTTAAAAGTAAAGAAAGCTTTACACATCCTTTTATAAAGGAAAATTCACATTTTAGAATTAATTCACATTTAGAATACAGTAATTTGGGAACTTGGTTAACTCTAAGCTTCTTTTGGGTCACACAAGTGGAGAAAATAACTAGCAGGTAGATATCCAAAAGTAGGTTAGAAGAGCCTGCACAGTCACATCCTGGAGGCATTAGTAAGAGATGACAACACACAGGACAGGAGCAGTGAGCAGGCTACATTTAGCATCAAACTTTAGAGATTGGAAAAACAAAGAGGCACCAGATGAGGGAAGTAAGAAATATTGTTCTGGGGAGGTAGCTCAATTGGTAGAGAGCTTTCATAGAGTTTTTCAGACCGTCATAAACTGGGCATAATGGTGCATACCTGTATGCTTGAAGGGGAGGCAGGGGGATCAGAATTTCAAGGTCATCCTCAGTAACATACTGAGTTCAAACCCTGCCTGGATACCAGGAGAGAGAGACATAGAGAGAGAATGAGAGAGAGACAGAGAGAGAGAGGATAGAGGAGGAGAAAAAGGAAGAAGAGGAGGGGAAGGAGAAGGGAGAGAGGAGAGGAGAGAAAGGAAGGGAAGGAAACTAAATAAAAACACTGGCCTGTGAGGTAGGATAAGTATCCAGGCACCCTTGTGAGTCAAAGGACTCAATATTTGAAAAACATCAATGCTGATAGATCAAATAAAATGAGGAGATGGAGATGTGAATGTCATTTTTGATAAGAAAAACAATATCGAAAGCTTAATATAGTAGAATTAAAAGGAAATGGAGGAACTGGTTAGGGAGCACAGATGAGTCTTATGAAGTGAAGTGAAGTTTTGCTAAATGGAAAGCAGAGGAACAGAAAGTTGAAATGAAAGGTAAGTTCAAAGAATAACTTTTACAGAGCAAGTGGAGAGAGGGAAATTGATGATCAAAGATAGAGAAGACAGCTATCGCTATAATTAAGAAGTTTTATGGGGATAGGGTGTAGGAAGGCACTAGCCATCCTTAGAAACTACAATCCCTACTTACAGTTCATTTTTTTTTGTCATAATAGGGAAGCCAGGGCATTAATATAGATTTAATTGTGGATATATTTGTGGTATTGGTGATACATGCATGTGAATTTCTTTTCTTTTCAATGAATTAAGAATCAGAAGCATCAACCAAAAATAAGTCCTTCAAGCAAAGAGCAAGACTTCATATATACCCACACTTTATAATAGCATCATGAAGATGAATTTTATCTCTTGTTTCTTATTTTCTATATAGTCCTCCAAATAAAGACCAAGAATGCTTCCACGTACACACTCACTTTTTACTGGCACCATAAAGATGAATTTTATCTCATGCTTATTTTCTATAATCATCACACTTTATAACACAAATTTTAAGTCCCATTGAAATCTTCCATTATAAAAGTTTATTTCAAAGCTTCCTTGAGGAAATAAGGCAAGCACTCACTGTAACAGGAATGATTTATTTTATCACATCAAATTTAAATGTTGCCTTTTGGGATTTAAAAAAGAAATGCTCATTATAGATATGATGGCTGTATACAAAACTTTAAAAAATACTTTGATAATTCCTCCAAACATGAAAATGATTTGTTTCAAAAAAATCTATTTCAAAATAAAAAAGTTTAACTGAGTTCTACTTGTCTAGGTATAAATAACTATAATAGCTGAATAAAGTAGAAAAGATAAGGATAAATCATGGGAATTATAATTCCACTTATCAAATTAATTAATAGGGAAAAACAATGAAAACTATTTAAATGAAACTTTCCTATGAGGTAATACCAGTGAGAATGTTATCTGGAAGGTTAAGAGAAATGTATATGACATCCAAAGTATATTATATTTGAAAAATAAATATTTAACCTAAAATTTATCAAAACAAAGCTCCTCATAGAAATATGAATGCTCTTGCATGAAACATTTTAAATAAGAACTTTCAAAAGGTACATTATGTTTAAAATTAATTTTTTAAAGTCTATACCTCTGCCAATATTCACATTAGTAAGTCACATCCTTGATGGCCTACTGTGTCCACCAAAATTGTGTGTGTGTGTGTGTGTGTGTGTGTGTGTGTGTGTGTGTGTTTGTTCCAAATAAAGCAAATAAAAGAGAGTAGAATTCAAGAAGTCTACCTTTTAAATGTTTTTACATATTTATTTGAAAGAGAGAGACAAAGAGTCAAACAGAGAAAGAGAGTGAGTATGGGTGAACCAGGGCTTCCTGCCACTGCAAATAACGTCCACATGCATGCATCCCTTTATGCATCTGGCTTTATATAGGTACTAGGAAACTGAACTTGAGCTATCATGCTTTGTAAGCAAGTGCCTTTAAGTACTGAGCCATTTTTCCAGCCCAAGAAATGTATTTTTGAGAAGACTGATTTAACATGGTTCTGCCTTTAAAGAGTTAAGATTTGTGTGAGACCATACAAGGAGGAAAAGGACACACAAATTTTATGTAGAGAATATAACTAAGCCCACATATGAATATTAAGTGTAAGTAAACAATGGATCAAGCTCCCAAACATCTAGCACTGCAATAAGGAAGTATGTTTCAATGCCAACAGTAGAGAGTACATAGACCTTAGTTGAAGCATTTTTTGCATATATGGTTGATACACATTAGAGAATATATGTCATGAGTCCCCACTTATAGAGTTTTAAGTAAAATACTTCTGCTAGAACAAAATTCCCATGCATTCATCTATACCAGTCTGCCTCAGTCTACTGAATGCATCAAAGTGATGTTAAGAATGGTGGCTTCCAGGGCTGGAGAGATGGCTTAGCGGTTAAGCGCTTGCCTGAGAAGCCTAAGGACCCCAGTTCGAGGCTCGGTTCCCCAGGTCCCACGTTAGCCAGATGCACAAGGGGGCGCACACATCTGGAGTTCGTTTGCAGAGGCTGGAATCCCTGGCGCGCCCATTCTCTCTCTCTCCCTCTATCTGTCTTTCTCTCTGTGTCTGTCACTCTCAAATAAATAAATAAAAAATTAAAAAAAAAAATGGTGGCTTCCAGAGGCTGCAGAAAATAAGAGAGAGGGATAGAACAAGGGAGATCAATGTAAGTTTTATTTACTGTTGTAGCTTTAATGGATATATTTACAATTTTATTAAAGTTTGTAATTTAGATCCATAGTCTGACTGCAGGAGGTGTCACTGGAAGGGGTTTTATGGTCCAGCCCTAAGTTGTGGGGGTGGATTTGGAATTTCAGTCTAAAGATATACAAAGTACCTGAGTTCTGACTGGTGTTCCTGCAGTGTGTTTGCTTGTGGTATTGGTGTTGGGTTGGAGATTTTGTTTTTCAGCTTCAGTAAATCCCTTCATTCATAAATGTCTGGTTTGGAAGTTCATCTCAGTGATCTGAGGCTGTCTACTACAGAATTGTTACCAGGAGTGGGGTAAGATGAATCTGACCATGTGGATTTTGATCTTTTGGATATTTTGTTTTGGAGAAATTAACATGAACTTGATAGCTACAACTAAAGATGCCTTCTGGAGAAGTAAGCCAAGTATTATAGACTATTCTGAAAAGAATTTTAAAATGTTAAATACAGAAAGAAAAAAAAAAAACCTTGGAGGCTTGGCTTATAAACTTTCTAAGGGGAAGAAAAGACTACAGAAAACTTGGTGGATCTGGGCTGGCTGTATTCTGCTACCTAGGCCCAGAGAGTTTCATCAAGGTTAAATTTATAATAGACTAAGTAAATAAATAAATAAATAGGCTAAAGATATGGGATTAAAAGATTTAAGATTTTATGTTGGAAAAACTCAAACAAGTTTAAATTTACTGACACAGATATGGGTTGATAAAGCTACTATTGCCAAACACATTAACATTTGAAACAAAGATGTCCTAACTACTTTATATTAAAACAGTGCAAAGTATACCTCCTAAAGGCTATGATAGACATAAACTCTTTTGAAAAATAGTTGACTGGAAAAGAACCTGCTTTTCAAGGTTATTATTTAGTTCATCCCTAAATTAAAAATATGGCTGTGTCCTGCACACCTGGTGTTGGTTTCATAAACATAAAAAATACATGGAGTGGTCATAAAATACTCATAGTTTCAGAAGCCACTGCTGAAATGCAGCATATAGACAGGGTGTGATGACTCTTATAAGTAGACTACAGAAGCCTTCAAAAAATAGACCGTGATTTACATAGAGACCCAAAGATTCCAGAGCAAAAACACTGCCTTTTAATAGGATGGAAAGCAAGGATCAACATGAAAATTTTCCTCTGACCTCCACATGCATGTAGTGGCATGCATGGACCCCCCCCTCCACACACACAGATAGAGGTAATAATGTTTCTTAAAAGCCCTAGAAGGAAGGTTACAAGATTTTTTTTTTTAACTATAAAGAAAGGTAAGTGTTTGAAGAGATTGATATGTTTAAACTGATGTTATTGGGCTGAGAGGATGGCTTAGTAATTAAAGGTGCTTGCTTTCAAAACCTGAGAGCCTGGTTTTGATTTCCCCACATAAATCCAGATGCATAAAATGGGGCATGTGTTTGGGGTTCTTTTGCAGCCGGAAGAGGCCCTGACATGCCTTTTCTTTCTTTCTTTCTTTCTTTCTTTCTTTCTTTCTTTCTTTCTTTCTTTCTTTCTTCCTTCCTTCCTTCCTTCCTTCCTTCCTTCCTTCCTTTCTTTCTTTCTTTCTTTCTTTCTTTCTTTCTTTCTTTCTTTCTTTTTTCTCTCTCTCCTCCTATCTTTCCTTGCAAATAAAGTTTCAAAAACATTATACATTTATTAATATGATATAATCATTACACTGCATACATGTATCAAAACCTTATGTAGTACCCCATTAATATGTACAATTAAAAATTTATTTTATTTATTAATGAGAGAGAGAGGAGAATGGACATACCAGGGCCCTTAGTCTCTACAAATGCACTCCAGATGCATGTATCACCTAGTGCATCTAGCTAATGTAGGTACTGGGGAATCAAACCTGGGTCCTTAGGCTTTGCAGGCAAGTGCCTTAACCACTTAGCCACTTCTCCAGCCCAATATGTACAATTTTTATGTTTTATGTATAAACTAATTTTTTAAAATTAACTTTTATATAGAAGGTCTATTGAAGCAAAGATCATCAAAGTTCAGGTGAAAGATAACCTTCTGGGTGATAACCTCCACTGGCTCAGAGGAGAGTTGACCTCTACTGACTCAGGAAAGTGATGACCCCCAGAGGCTCAAGTGAGTGATGACTTCTACTGGCTCAGATGAATGATGACCACAATGCACCAGATGGCAGTAGAGCTGGCCCCACTTATTCCTGATTCTTTTTCAAAGTTTTAAATTTCTATTGCCATAGATGTACATCAAATATTTTTTAACTGAGTTAAATAAAAAAAATCTTAAAATTCAAATTCATCACATCAGCTTCATCCCTGTTTTGACTTCTTATGTGAATGACCTGCTGTTGCCTCACCATAACTAGATTCATATATGACTTGACATACCCCTTACTTCTGTCATCAGCAAGACAACTCTCCTCTTCACAATATGTTTGAGTCATTTTTTCTTGTTTTTTATCTAAGTTTTTCCTCCAGCTGACCATTTTAAATATCTATGCCATTTATTTTTTTTTTAATTCCACTACCACTATTTTGGTTAAGTTTCTTAGCATATGGAATACCTCAAAGTATTTTGAATATTTTGAGTCAGTAATATTAATTAAAATATCAGTGGATGGATGAGTGGATGAATAATTAATGCATGGTCAAGAAACCTAATTCTTAATCATGTACTTTGGACTCCCAAATGGAATTTGTGGATATTTTCAACTAAGCCATCAAAGACTTCCTAAAATATAATATTTTATGTAACCAATAATGTTATAATTTTGGGTATATGTGTGTAGCATGTATGGTGTGTGTGTGTGTGTGTGTGTGTGTGTGTGTGTTTGTATGTGTGTGTGTTATATGCTCATAAGTGTCAGACGTATGAGCTTTATCCATGGGCATGGGGAGACAAGAGGAGGTCTAGTGTTCTCTATCACTCTTCTGCCATTTTTCCCTGAGACAGAGTCTCTTACTAAATCTGGAGTTCACTGTTTTTTGTTTAGACTGGCTTACCAGTGAGCCTCAGTGTTCCTTCTGTGTCTTGTTAATTCAGTGCTAGGAATAAAGGCATATGCAACCATGCTTGGATCTTTTACATGGATACTAGGGATCAAACTCATGTTCTCATGCCTGTGCACCAAACTATCTTACCCACTGAGCTTTCTATTTAGTTCCAATGTAGAACACTTTAAGTTCAAGTAAGAATTGCCTATTGAGAAGTACACCACTCAGAACTATCAGTGACTGCCAGGGGATATACAAAGATGAATATACACAGTTAGTCCTCATTCTTCAATGAAGATGAGAGAATAAGCAAACTTCACACTTAAAAATCAGTATGGAAAGGAATATAGCCCCGCAAATCGTTTATTCCAAATAGATTAACTCCAAATTGTCTCTGTAATTTCAGTTTTTACAGTATTATTAATTTTTATTTTATTTATTTGCAAGCAGAGAAAGATAGAAGAGAGACAGATAGAATGGCATGCTAAGGTCTTCATCTACTACAAACAACTTCCGGATGCAAGCTCCACTTTGTGCTTCTGGCTTTAAATGGGTACTAAGGAATCAAACTCAGATTGTTAGGCTTTGCAGGCAAGCCATCTTTCCAGCCCCCCTGTCTTTTTAAAAAAATATTCTTTCTCAAAGACTGACAAAGGTCATACTTGATACACTGAGTAGGTGGCTCTACATTTAACTTTGCCTTTTCCTTATTTGACAGCCATCCTTAAGATGCATCTTTGATCTCTGCATACTAATGTTCACATCCTTGTACAGTGCCCTACAACACGATTCCACAGTTTGTGCCTTGTGGCACTCTCTATGACTAGATAACTGAGGAGGAAAAAGCCTGGGCTTGACAGTTCTAGAAAATAAACAGCCATAGGACCTGGAAGCTAGCAGTGAAAGGTGGTAGCATTCTCAAAATGACTTGATTGTTCATGTTGCATGGAGGAGAGTATTAGAGAAACAGATATCCATCAACTCATAAACTGTGGCCAATGTTTGGGTTGGACAATAGGGATTAAATTTCTACATGAGTTTTGATGGGGTCAGTTAAATCATAGCAAGGTGTCAGCAGACCTCTGCAATGGGCACTGGGTGGAGATATTTATATTTCCTGTAGGAGCTTACCAAAGGAGGACCAGGGTGAAGGAATAATTTTAATCATTAGATAAGCTAGCCATAAAATGTGGACCTCAATCATCCTCCTTCATCAGCCATTCCTGTCAATGTCCTGCGCATTTGTGCACACAGCGATGAGGACAAAAGTGTGGCATAACCTGGACAACATGAACGTTTACAAATAGCTACTCCTGATTGCCTAATCTACCATGAGCAGATGCCAAAGTGGAAACGTAATGCCATCTCCTGGGGTTGTGGTGATTGTCAGCACTTGGTATAAAGCTGATTCACTCAACCACTTCCATGCATGAGACAGGGAAGACTTATCTCTCCTGGAGTAGAAAGTCTGTATGTGAAATTGTCTTCCCTAACTACAGTTCCTTAGTCAAAACTATTGAATCTCTTTATCTACTGGAATGTAGATAAGATAAATTCCATACAGCATGTCTTTCATCTCTTCTCACTAAGGAATCAATTTCATAGTGAAAGTAATACAGTCATGTTTGTGAACTTCACAGGTCTTACCATATTCCTGTCATCCTGAAGCAGCTGGCTTCATGGAAAGGTAGAATGGCTTTTGAAGACCAAGTGATAATATCAGCTGGGTGGAAACACCTTGTGAAGCTGAGGCAACATCCTTCAAGATGTGATGACATGCATAATATACAGCCCCGATAGCTAAAATTTATAGATCTCATAATCAAGGGGTAGAAGTACACTTATTAGTAATTGCTTCTATAGCAAAACTTTTCTTATTGTTTCTATAGTTTGGATTTTGCAGGTGTTATTATCAAAGAAAGGACAGCTTGCTCCTGGTGGCACAACAATAATACCATCAAATGGGAAGCTGAGATAGCTTTCTAGCCGGACATCAGCTGAACTTGTATGCTTGTAAAACAACAGACAAAGAAGTGAAAATCTAGGGTAATTGATCCTCCCAGTTGATGGTGATTAGCTACAACATGATGGAAATAAAGAGGAATGTGTCTGGACTGCAGGAGATTTTTGTGTAGGAATGTCTATATCTTCTGATTCAAATACATGGAAAACAACAACATCCCAATTCAGGCAAGGTTATTAACAGAACAGTTTGTCAAGAATGAAGGTTGGCTTTATTCACCAGGCTGAGAACTATAACCAGATGAGATGCATGCAGGGGCCAAAGGCAGTATGGACTAAATAATGAAGAAAATGTAGTCATAAATACTGTCACCAAGTAACTGCTGTTGAAATAAGAGCAGAAAGAGTTGTATTTCTTATATGTGTTGGAGAGACCCAGGGAGACACAGGAAGAGAGAGAAAGAGTGTGTGTGTGAGTATATGTGTGCATCAATGAAGATTAAAATCAGGACCTCACACATGTTAAGCATGCACTCTATAGCCTAAACCTCTGTTGCACAATTGATATATGTTGTGTGCATATTTTTGCTATATCTTCTCTATCATTTCTTTCTGTACATAGACTGTGTTAATATTAGTTAATTTTATATTTCAGTACCAAGATTATAGCAATACAGAGTATAAACATCAGGAAGGGGATTTGGCAATCCATTATCAATAATGTTATAGCTACATAATTATAAAATGTTTAAAAACAAAGTTTTCAGTACATAATCTGTGTAGGATAAGTCATAAATTTAATTTATAGGACATGCTTTTCTGAACTATCAACTAGAAAAAGGATGAACAGGGCTGGAGAGATGACTTGGTGGTTAAGTGCCTGCCTGTGAAGCCTAAGGACCCTGGTTTGAAGTTCAATTCCCCAGGACCCACGTTAGCCAGATGCACAAGGGGGCGCATGCGTCTCAAGTTCCTTTGTAGTGGGTGGAGGCCCTGGTGCACCCATTCTCTTTCTCTCTATCTGCCTGTCTGTTGTTCTCAAATAAATAAAAAATGAACAAAAAAATAAATTAAAAGAAAAAGAAAAAGAATGAACATTTTCCACAAAGGCCTTGTTGCCAGTTAGAGTACATTTTAGTAAGAAAGTTTCTCATTGCTAGATGTGGAGGACAGAAGCTAAGCAGTGGACAGTATTCTGAGAGCTCACACACATTGTCGTTGGATGGAACAGTAACTGGGCATGCAACTCCTCCAACTTTCCTCAGTTGTCCTTTAGCTTCTCCCAAGCTGGAGCCAGGTAACAAGGAATGATTACTTCTCTTATGGACATCACACCATCAGAGTTAGAGCAAGGAGAACTACCAGCTCATGCTTGAGAGCTCTAGCTAGGTCTTGCACTATTCTACTTTACATCTTCCCTTCCAGACCTCAGCTTCTCTACAGACATCAAACTCTATCATGTTGTGGCTCAGAAAACAATATCCCAGACTGAAGGCCTTAGAATCAAAGTTCCTGTCTGACCTTCTCCTGCCCTTTTGTCTCTCACCCCTCGTTCCCTCCCAAAGAAATCCACAGAAACTAGAATTCCTCTTCCCTATGGTGGGTCATACATACCACAGAATACCTTTTCTCCAAAGCAAGCCATAAAACCTAAAAATGTTACTCGAACTTTCCCTGCCTTTCTGTATAACAGCTGGCCATAGAGAACTGAAGACCTTTTTACCAAGGGGTCCTGCCCCATTTCTGTGAGGAAGAAATGCTGCAAGTGAGGGTCAAGCATAGCTTGAACAGTAAGGCCTTGCTGGCTTCTCCCACTCAGTCCATTTCCATTAGCTCAGACACTTTTTGTCAAATCCCATTTTTACACAGCTGTCCCTGCTTTATGAAAAGCCAGCATAAAAGTGAACAGGTCACCTTGGGTCTTTGGGTCTTCAATCTGAAGGCAACCATGTCTCTTAAAACTATGATCAAATAAATTTGTTATGTCCATTTTTGCTATTCATCTGCCTATTGTCAGTTTATTTCAGTTAAACTTCAGAGGGCATATAGAAAAGTTCCCTTTGCCCCACATGCATTAGTCACAAAAGCAACAGCTTTTGCAGTTATACAGTGCTAAGCCTCTGTAGCAAACACCTTTAAAAAAGTGTAATAGGTGTGTATATAAAAATATGTTGATATAGTATATTTCAATATGGTAAATGATATGTAACACGTTAATCGTATAATAATGTGTATAATCTAATGGCTTTGTATCTAGCTTTAATGTTCTTAGCTCTATCCTGCCTCTGAGAGTTGTTTATACCATTTCTGTTCCCAATTAGAAAAACTAAGAAGCAATGTCTTTGTGGATTAACATGCTGAAGGCTCAAAAAAAAAAAAAAAATACAGTATCTTAAGGAAATCAGATGGTTTAAAGCTGAACAATATTCTTCTACAAATTTGGTGTAGTGATAGTATACCTTAAAAATTTGCATTATCCTTTTCACATTCAGAGAGATTCAAAGTAAAGAGGTCTGTGTACTATTTTACTAACATAACTATGACATAAATGTGTTTTTATACAATTAGATACAACCTATTATCTTGCTGGGATCTTCTCTATATTTGTGATCCCTTATATTTACCAAGCAAATCCTATCTAGCTTACTTTGCACCCGTAGAGAGCTCATTACAGAGCAAAGCCCATAACTCTCAGGTTGGACTCAGGATCTCTTCTGTAGTCCTACTTATTTTCAGGAAACAAACCTGGTGAGATGTAGCAGAGCAGAACTCTTTGTCTTAAGATTCGTGGTGGTGGGGTTGGGGAGATAACTAAGTACTTAAAGGCACTTACTTACAATGCTTGTCTAGAGTTTGATTTCCCAGTATCCACGTAAAGCCAGATGTACAAAGTGATGCATTTATCTGGAGTTTGCAGTGGCAAGAGGTCTTGGTATGCATTCTTTTTTCTTTTCTTCTCTTCTCTTTTTTTTCTCTTTCTGTCCCCTC
The DNA here is from genome assembly GCF_020740685.1 of Jaculus jaculus. Lineage (NCBI taxonomy): Eukaryota > Metazoa > Chordata > Mammalia > Rodentia > Dipodidae > Jaculus > Jaculus jaculus. The sequence continues at coordinate 129,254,013 of NC_059105.1, forward strand.
ACAAATAAATTTAACAAAAGATTCCTAGTGTTGAAATTTTATAAAATATAAAACACATACAAAAACAGGTTCACATTTATTCTATGCTAGACAATACTATTTTCTTACAATTATTTATCTAAAAACATTTCTTGAATAACTACTCTCCTTTCCTGATATTTAAACATATAATATTTTATATAATAATACAATAAGTAAAATCTTAAAGAAAAATAGAATGAATGCCCACAATATTCACATTTCTAATTCTGGATTATAGAACTTGACAAGATGATTTACAGGTCTACCCATATTTCTGCAAATGACATAATTTTATCCTTTTAATGGCTGACTTTAATTCTATCATATATATATCCCATTTTCTTTATCCATTCATCTATTGATGGACTGAGGCTGATTTCAATAACTTGACTGCTGTGAATAGGGCCTCTGGTATGTGCTGATTTAGATCCCCCAGTGCATAAAGAGGAAAGATATCCATGCTTTTGTAGAATAATGTCAACACTTTTAAAGATCTGTATTTCCCCTTCTTTTGGGTGTGTGGTTCTGAAACAGGCTCTTAATCTATAGCCTGGTTTGGTCTTGATATGTCTTCTCTGAAATTCTCAGGCTGGCCTCACAATGATCTTCCTACCTTGTCCTACCAAGTACTGCGACTAAAGGTATGCACTTCAATACCTGGCTTGTCTCCTCTTCTTAATAACCCTCCTGGTTTGCATTATACCTAAATTGTGTATTGCATATTTTCTTGCTTTTAATCATTATTTAGCCTTACAAACATGAGTTTTGAAACAATTAATTTAATTCATTTTTATACTTCATATAGATGAAATTATGTGAAATCACTTATGTTGCATGGTTTTCCTTTTTCACTCCACCTTGTGCTTGTAGGAGGAATCCATCAACATTCACTCACGGTTCAATCCTTTCTATTTCTATGGCTCATTCATCTTCTCACATTGTTAGATATTTGGGTTGTTTGCTGTTTGATTTTCCTCAATATTACAATTAATTTTATAGTTCATCATAAACATTCTTGATTGACATTTGTGGATGATTTTCTTCTATGTTGGATTCAATTCACTCCACAAACTACTTCTATATAGTTATCTAAAGCAGTTGTATCAATATGCATGCCAATCAGCATCATTTTTAAGACTTCTCTTCACACTTTGGCAATTGTTAACATAGTCAGAATTTTCCAATCTGCATGCATATTAAGGTTTGGCTTCCATTTTCCTAACTATTAAAGGAATTGAGCTTTTTTCATATGCTTGTTGGCTATTTTTTTATATCATCTGAAAGGGCTTTCTTTACTACTGGATTTTTCTTTCATTTTCTCATGGACTTTTAGCACTTGTTCATATATTCTAGAAATTAGGTCTTTGTACCAGGCAGGGTTCTGTAAAAAAAAAACAAAAAAAACAGAAGGGTTAGATATTATAAAAAGGGGATTTGTTAGATTGGCTTATACAATACAGTCTGGGTTGTAGAGGCATGACCATCTGCATGCTGGAGATTCAGAGAATCTGGTAACTGCTTCATGTATGAAGCCAGATGTTTCAGTAGTCCTAATCCAGTGCTAAAGGTCTGGAAGATTCTGGAAAGTCACTGGTCTATACTGAAGGCCAAAGAAGCTGGAGTCTGATGTCATTGGAGGATGGCAGAAGTAGCATGGATCGACGCCTAAACCCAAAAGAAGTGAAAGCAGGTGGGCAGCTTTGTCTTCCATTCAGAATTCTTCATATCTGGGCTGCCTATTGGAAAGTAGGGCCTATTTTGAGGGTGGTGCTCCTCTTCTCACACAATCTTTTTGTAAATACCTTCACAGGCACACATAGGTATCTCCTAGATAGAGTGTAATGCAGTGAAGTTGATGATTAAGTCCCACTGTCACAGCTTTCTAATATGTGAAGCAAGTAACTTCTATTATGTATGAGGCTTTTATAAAGATTTATTTATGATGTCTATCAATTAACAAACATTCTTAAAAATAAAATGTTTGAATGTATAAATCTTTCCTTTATGGTTTATCTGTCTTGTTTAAGAAAAGTTTACTTGTTCTTTAAGCTTTTAAAATATTTTATATTTTCCTTTAAATTTTAGTATTGTTTTTCACATTTAATTACTAGATCCACTTATTTAGTGGACATTTTTTAATTGTTTTATTTTTGAGAGAGAGAGAGAGGGAGAATTGGCTGGCTGAGGCCTCAGCCACTGAAATTGAACTCCAGAAACTTGCATCACCTAGTGGGCATTTGAGACCTAGCACTTGCCTCATCTTTGTGTGTCTGGCTAACACAGGATCTGGAGAGTCAAACAGGGGTCTTTAGGTTTTGTAGGCAAGCATCTCTCCAGCCCATGAAGAGTCCAGTTTTTTGAATTTGGTACCCTTCTCCTCAAACATGTCAAAACAAACATTCCCAGCCAGCCCTTTCAATTTGTAAAGTCACAGAAATATGTTTTAGGCCTAAAAATTCCCTTCAAGACAACTTTGGTTCCTCAATGCAGAAGAATCAGGAGAAACTTGAGCCAAGAGAAGGGCAGGCACAGCCTCTAGTTGGCAGTCTGTATCCATGAGTAACAACAGAAATCTGACCACCAAAAGACTGCCCTCCAAACAAACCTATAGGAGAATGACACGTAGATAAGAAGTTAATCCTTTTCCTGCTAGGAATTAACTTTTACATTGTAAGAAGGAAGAAAAAAAATATTGTGTCAGCATGAATAAACAATAGTGTAAGTTCCATGGCTTTTTCTTCACTGACCTGCATACTATATCAATCATATTGTTTCTGAATATTAGTGGAAACTCTATTTTATTCCAGTCCTCTATCTTTGCATCAGTATCATATGGGTTTAATTACTGTAACTTTAGGATAAACCTCATGTACACAAGCAAGATTCCCCACTTTATTCTGCCTTGTCACAAACCTCTCAGCTTTTCTTTGACTTTTTCACTGTTACAAGTAGAGTTAAAAATGAACTTCCAAAGTTTTATTTTAAAAATGTGAAATTTTGCCAGGCATGGTGGCACATGCCTTTAATCCCAGCACTCGGGAGGCAGAGGTAGTAGGATCACTGTGAGTTTGAGGCCACCCTGAGACTCCATAGTGAATTCCATGTCAGCATGGGCTAGAGTGAGACCCTACCTCGAAAAGCCAAAAAAAAAAAAAAGTGAAATTTTTATTGGAGTTGCATTGAAAACAATAAATAAACTTGCACAAAACAGAGATTCTTATGATGTTAAAGCTTCTTACCTACTTTAATTACTATTTTGTAAGATGGTTTTGTTCAACATGATTTTGAGATATATGGCCACCTTAGACCTGTAATATTTGTGTAGACAGAATACAAATTCTTCTTCACATGTGATGAACTTGACTCTCACAAATGGAAAATATCTGGTTAAATATGCATGTAATACATATAATTTACCGAATAGTCCAGAACTACAGATTGGCTGATATTCATTGAATTATGTGTGGGGCTCTGTTGCAGCTCACTGCCACTGCTCAGCATCATGAGTCTGTCATGCTCATCACTAGACCAGGAAAGGCTCAGACTTAGTATTCAAAAAATACCTTGTGCTGAATGTGGGCTGCTTCCATGCCATGGTAAAAGTGAAAAGTTCTAAGTTGAACCAGTATAAGTCAGGAATGATCTGAAATACTGCTTCTTAAACTTCCTAGAATCTGTGAGCACATTTCCTTACATGACAAAAGTTATGTACAGATGGGATTAAAGTTCAGGACCTTGAGGTAAGAAGATGATCCAGTTTTGGACTATAGAGCCTATTGTGGTTTAATTCTAGTGTCCCCCATAAATTTAGGTGTTCTGAATGCTAGGTTCCCAGCTGATGGTTATTTGGGAATTAAAGCCTATTGTTGGGTGCAGGATTATGGGTGTTATAGCCAGCTTCCCCTTGCCAGTGTTTGGCACACTCTTCTATTGCTGTTGTCTATCTGATGTTGGCCAGGTGGTAATGTCGACCATCTGCTCATACCATCATTTCCCCCTGCCATCATGGAGCTTTCCCTCAAGTGTAAGCCAAAATAAACCTTTTGCCCAAAAAGTGCTCTTGGTCAGGTGTTTGCTGCCAGCAATGTGAACTTAAGTGCAACAGCGCCCAGTGGAATCACATGAACCCTTAAAATCCAAAGGCCTCCTCCTCTCTCTCTGGTTACAGTGAAATGAGTCTCTCAAGGAGCAGAAAGATATTGTAAGGAAGGACAGTGTATTCCTATTCCTCTTTTTAGAGGCCAAGAGATGTGGATGCCTTCTAAAAACTGAGAATGGTAAATAAGATTTTCTTCTAAAAGCCTAGAGAAAGGAAAGTAGTTTTATTGATAAAAAACTTTAATCCAGGAGACCTGTGTCAGACATCTAACCTACTGAACTATAAAATTATAAATTTATATTCTGTTAAGCCATTTCTTTTTTTTGTTTTGTATTTTTGAGGTAGGGTTTCACTCTATCCCAGGCTGACCTGGAATTCACTATGGTGTCTCAGGGTGGCCTCCAACTCTCAGCAAACCTCCTACCTCAGTCTCCCAAGTGCTGGGATTAAGGGTGTGTGCCACCGCGCTCAGCTTCTAGCTATTCATTTTCTGATCATTGGTAATGAGAGCCATAGAATTCCAACACAGTATGAATATTGTTTTATACAGAATTTGTTCAAGTGTACCTGAAAATTTATCAGTTTTATTGCTGATGATTCTTTATGACTTTCATGCCATCACAACTTCAAGGAAGTAACTTACTGTTTATAGAACAAGTGTTTTTGCACTTTTCCTCTGTGTTTTTAAGAATATTGTATGGGATATACATTTAAGACTCATTTTTTTCTCAACTCTTTGAAGATATTCCACTGTGTGTTTAAAAAAAAAAAACACTTCAGCTATCTGATTATTCTTCATTACACAGTCTATCTTTTCTTTCTGGCCTTTTAAACTGTCTGCTTATAGTTTCTTCAGTTTCACTGTAATATTTCTTTGTGTATTTCTTTTTTTTGTTTGTTTGTTTTTCCAAATAGATTGCTCTAGCTCTATCTGACCTGGAATTTACTATGTAGTCTCAGGGTGGCCTCAAACTCCCTGAGATCCTCCTATTTCTGCCTTCAAGTGCTGGGATTAAAGGCGTGTGCCACCATGCCTGGCTTTCATATTTCTTTTTATTTAAACATTTGGGGGTGTGTTGCGCTCCTTAAATATGAAAATATGCCTTTATCATCTCTTTAGTGTTTTTCTTCAGTTGCTGTCTCTATACTTACTGATTTATTTTGTAACTCCATGTGTTGAAATCTGTCATGGATATCTATCTCTTAACCCAACTTTGATATTTTATTGGTGTTTTCTAATTCATTCTGGATGACTCCTTGACTTGGATGAATGGAAGCAGATACAGTTGAATGGAGAAAACCACCAATTTAGTCAGAATTCGGGTTCTGGTAGTCTTAAGGTAAACACTCAGAGCTGGAAAGCCCAAGCATTTCGATGTGGCATAGTAGTAGGTGCTTGTGGAGATATTAGCTATGGGAAGACAGGGAGGAACAGCAGGTCTTCAAAAGCTTCAGGACAATATTTAGAAACTTGTGTTTGAAAAGAGAATGAAAGAAAACCACTAAAGCATTGTGTCAATCTTCTACCTTGACAGGAAAGTAGAGAGATACCTTGCTCAAATTTATTTCTGCTTTTTGACAGAAAATAGGTGACATCGGAAAAAAAAAAGAGTCAACCCTGGTGATGTGGATTGACAGTCCTGAAAACTTGGAGCCTGAAGCAGGAGGATTGTGAGATTTTGGCCAGTCTGTGCTACATAGTGAGTTCTAGTGAGTGTATAGAGTAACCCTGTTTCAAAAATCAATCAATCAATGGAATGTCTTGATCTACCAATGAGGGTTTTATTTTTAAATCTAGGCTATAAAATTGGAAGTTTAAATGTGGAAAAGGAAATTATTGATGAGTACATAGTTGTTTGGGAATAGTGGAGTCACTACAGAGGCCTGGAGAGCAAAGATATTGCTCCTATAGTAAATGTGAGGGTTTCCTTATACTTTACTTTGAATTGTCTAAGTAGTAGTATATAGCTATACTTAGAAAAAAAAAATCAAAATGTCCCATAGAAAACGAAAACGCCTCTACTCTCTGCCATTCAATGATGAAATATTCTCGTGCTGGAGGAACACCATTACAGAGTGTTTACATTAAATATGCCTAGATAAAATGTGTAGACTAATTGTATATGTGAGCCTTATATAGCATTGAAAGCTGACAGATGCTAGAGACTAGAAAACAGAATGAAACTAATAATATTCTAATCAAGAAGTAACCATGACCCATCAAAAGACTGACAGAGCAGAGGTAGCTGCTTAAATTGATAAATGAGTACATGTGGAAGAGGAAAGATTTAGAAACAAAGATCACACCAAAGATTTGTGTGTAAGTACCAGAACAGCAGCTGGTGATTCCCTTGGTATTTAGGAAGTAGGGCAGTTGGGGAAATTTCAAGTGAAATGTACATTTATCTAAGGTACAGTTATTGGAAGTGGAAATGACCTTGAATCTGATTAAAATCTTTTAATCAAATGAAGTCTTCTGTGGCTTAAAATGCACCTTATTTGACAATCTGCTTAACAGGAAATCTACACTACCAAATATTGATGGATATTTACATTTATCACTGTTACTATGAATTTAAAATTCTAAGTTGTTAAAAAACTTTTCCACAGTTTTTCTGTTCAAGAATATTATTTTAAAATGAATTTATTTTTAAAATTTATTTTATTTTTATTTATTTGAGTGTGAGAGAGAAATAGGGAGTGAAAGAAAGAAAAAAAAAATGGGCACGCCAGGGCCTGTAGCCACTGCAGAGAACTCCAGATGTGTGCTTTACCTTGTGCATCTGGCTTTACGTGGGAACTGAACAATTGGACCTGGGTCATTGGGTTTTGCAGGCAAGCTCTTTAACTGAGATGCTAAGCCATCTTTCCAGCCCTAAGATTTTTCTGTACTTTAAGAAAATTACTGTTCTTCAAATAAACAGTGAATTTTAATTTTGAGGAATCAAAGCTATGTAATTTCAGTCAAATCACTTACTTTCTCAAGACTTGAGTGTGTTCACATAAAAAAGTGAGTTAGACTTCCTTTTTCTTTAACACGAAGAACAGCACCATCACATGTCCTTTTGCTGAAAACAACTAATAATGCAGAACAATTCTTTCTCTTTGCCTCTCTAAGTTCATTGATAAGATGAGGTAACTGCAAGGCAAATCGCAAACTAATTCAAATTAGGATCCTAGAATGTTCCTATATCTATAGTAAGGGTGAGTTAGAAACAACCGGTGTCCTACTTTCCTACAATCCCCACCCCATTCCACATTTCTAAAAGCAGAAAGAAATCTGCCTACCAGAAACTTTGATGTCAAACAAAAGAGGAAAGAATTATTTTACCTTTGAAAACTGTTAAATGAATACCACCCTTCAAAGCTTACAGGTCAATTTACATTGGATAGCTTCTTCAAAAATCCTAAAATAGATAATTTTGTTGCTTCAGGTTGTCTTAGGTGGGTCAAGCTCCTAAATCTTTGACAGAAACAAGTACAGATAGTCTTTGGAAAAAAATATTTCTATAATAGGTACCTAGGAATTCTGATTGATATTATGCATTAGATAATAGAAACACTGACTGCAAATAATGTAAATATATGAGTTAACAATTATAGATTGCTATATATGAATTAAGAATTATTGATAAAAATAGTGATGTTTAATATATTTAAGAAGTAAGAGAAATGCTTGAACATATGAGCCAAAGATAAGAAACTATAAAAAATTCACACCCCAAGTATAAGTAAAAATAAAAATCACAATAATTAATTTACAACATCAGTGGGTTGTACTATTGCACATGAGAGTGAACTAGTGGAATAATAGTTGAATTGGAAGGTAGATCTGAATAATTTAGAGGAGAGAATGGAAAAGTGATGGGAAATATACAGAGTATATTACAAATATAGAGCACTGAGTAAATGAGGGAAAAAGAGAAGAGTGCTCTACCAGGGGCAAGATTTGAAAAGTTTTACAGAATCAAGTACAAACAAGATCTATATCTTCAATAATCCCAACAAAATAGAAACATTAAACAAAAAGACCAAATCCACACAAATCATAAAGAAATTACAAGCTCAAAATAACACAGATGATAACTTAAAAGACAGATTACATTATTTGAAGTGTTATAAATCAAGAGTCAATGAGCTCTTATTAAAATGTGCAAGGCAATATAGAAATATGTTGAAGGTGGTATGATCTCATAGAAATAATTACTCCAGTGTACTAAAAGTAGTTATAAAAATATGTAAGATATTAAGTATTATGTGTTCCAATAAAATGTTTTTCTAAAATCAGGTGATGATCCAGATTTTGTAGGTCATGCTTTATTTGACCCCTTATTTAGGCTACCATCTGAGTCCTCAACAGAAGAATTGGAAGACAGAGGCATATTTTGGGAGTAGGATAGTTTCCAGCCTACATTTAAAAGGATCAGAGTGGTACTCAAGAATGAAAGAAGGGCTTGAGAGATGGCTTAGCAGTTAAGGTGCTTACCTGTAAAGCCAAAGGAGCAAGATTCGATTTCCCAGGACCCACATAAGCCAGATATGCAAGGTAGAACATGCATCTGGAGTTCATTTGCAGTGGCTGGAGGCCCTGCTGTGCTCTCTCTCTCTGTCTCTCTCCTTCTTTTAAATAAATAAAAATAAAATATTAAAAAAGGAATGAAAGAAAATAAAGATATTTCCTAAAAATAAAAGTATTCTGGGAGATGGGGAGATGGTTTAGCAGTTAAGGTGTTTGCCTGCGAAGCCTAAGGATCCAAATTCAGTACCCACATAAGCCAGATGCACAAGGTGGTGCATGCATCTGGAGTTTGTTTGCAGTGGTTGCAGGCTTTGGAACACCCATATTCATTCTCTCTCTCTCTCTCTCTCTCTCAAATGAATAAATTTATTTTTTAATTCTGACAGATTTTGCAACCAACATAAGTTCATTAAGTAAAATTCTAAAAGATGTTCATTCAAACAATAAACATGAAAAAACAATAATGACAATAAAAAAGTGCAATAAAACTAATTTCAAGTGAAAAAGAGTAACCAACATAACCAGGAAAATATAACATAACAAATATACACACAAAGGAGAAAGGTAGAGCTATCACTCCAAACAATAATAGCATTTACTGTGAGAGAAGTAGAGGTCCAAGGGCTTGAATTATTGAGGAGAAGGATAAGATAATGTCAGACTTCCATATGTTATAGAAAGGAATTATATTTATGTAATTTGTAAAATTTTATTAGTTTGTTTGCAAGCAGAGATAGAGAGACACAGAGAATAGGCATGCCAGGGCCTCTAGTTGCTGCAAACAAACTCAAGATGCATGTACCATTTTGTACATGTGGCTTCACATGGGAACTGGGAAATTAAACTCAAGTCATTAAGCTTTGCAGGCAAGTACCTTAACTGCTAAGCCATCTCTCTAGCTTGTATTTATGTAAATTTAACTTCTTAAAGTAAGCACTTAAATTTTTTTGATTTAACCTAGAAAGGAAGAAATGAAATGAGAAAAAAAAATCTAAAAATGTCCAAAAGAGGGAGAAAAAAATCATAGAAAGTCATATAGAATGGACAAAACATGATTATGCCTAGATTTAAAGAATCAACCATAATTCACTTAAATTTACCAAATGATTCAAATAATAATAAAAGTATTCATATTTAAAAACCAGCCATCAACTAGGTTGGGAAAAGAGCAATGTGAGCCTAGGGCTAACAGATAAAAGTAACAGTCACAATTAAAACAGAAATACATGAGATCCAAAAGAAGAAAACCACAGAGATTACCAATGAAATTAAAGTTAGTTCTTTGCAAAGATCAGTAGATTTTTAAACTTCTAAAACCAGATTAAAGAAAGAGAGACATGACACAAATTCTAGACCAAAGAGGGGCCATTACTATGGGTGGCATGGGTATAAAAATGATAGTAGAATAGTGCAATCAATTCTGTGCTCATGGATATGGTATTATTCCATGAACCAAACATTCAAGGATAGTAATATGCCAATTCTCCACACTCTCTTCCAGAATAGAAATAAAGTATTTTGAAACTTATTGTATGGGACAAGAATGAACCTAGTCCCAGACAAAGTCATTTCAAGAAAGGAAGATTGAAGACCACTATGTCTCATGGACATAGATATAAAAACTTTAAGCTAAATATTAGCTAATTAGTTTTATCAATGTATAAAAGAAATTCTATATTATAACTCAGTGGAAGTTATACTAAGTGTGAAAGACTAGTCATTTTTTAAATTTAAAATGCTTTTCACAATATCAACAGATTTATTTTACTTAAGAGAAAGAGAGAGAGGCAGGAGGAGAGAGAGAGAGGGGGGGGGAGAGGGAGAGGGAGAGGGAATGGGAGAAAGGGAGGGAGAGAGAATGGGTATGCCAGGGCCTCCAGACACTGCAAAGGAACCTCAGATGTGTGCACCATCTTGTGGCTTATGTGGGTTCTGGGGAATTGAACCTTGGTCCTTTGGCTTTGCTGGCAAGTGCTTTAACCACTAAGCTATCTCCCCATCCAATATCAACAGATTAACAACAGAAAAATAATATAATAACATCTACTTTTACTAAAGCATTAAACAAAAGATCCATATATAATAAGACTTTTAACAAGGTAGGAATAAAGGAGAACTATTTCAGCTTGATAAAAAATGTTTTCAAAATGTTCTATAGCAATTTTACACACCAAATGTCATACAGGTTCTATAGGGTGATAAATTATGCCTTATTTCAAATAATAGAATTAAAGAAACAGCATGTCCTATCCAACCACTTCCTTCCAATTATGTACTAGAATTAGATGAAGCTAGTTAAGTTATGTAAGGAAAGGAAAAAAGAGGTAAAGGTTAGGAAAAAAGAAGTACAATAATGGTGGGCATAGTGGTGCATACCTTTAATTCCAGCCCTTAGGAGGCTCACTCTGAGCTTGAGGCCAACCTGGGCTACAGAATGAGTTCCAGATCAGCCTGGGTTAAAGTAAGGCCTTGGCCAAAAGAAAAAAAAAAAAGAAAAAGAAAAAAGAAAGAAAGAAAGTCTTTATTTCAAGATAACATTATTGCCTGCATACAAAATCCCCAAATTTTGACTAAAATGAAAAGAAAGAAGTCAGCTGGGAAGATAGATCAGTTAATAAGGGGCTTGCTTAATAAGCATGAGGACCTGAGTTCCACCCCAGAACCCTTGTTTATAAAAAGCCAGAGTAGTAACACATCGACCCTGGCAAAGCAAAGACAGATGGGATCCATCGAGCTTGCTGGCAGATCTATCCTACTTAGTGAGCTAAGGAGAGAAAAAGAAGATGGTACCTCATGAATTATACCCAAGCATATCCTCTGGCACATGTGCACACACACACACAAAGAGAAAAAACAGCTCCAAATCAGAACACACTTGTCAATGTAATAAGCACAAAGAGCCAGATCACAGGATATAAGGGTAAGAAACAAAATTAAATGTGTTTCTATATACATAAATAATAATTGGATTTTTAACATAAATAAAAGACTTATAAGCTAGCATGGTATTACATACATACAATCCCAGTATTCAAGAAACTAAGGCACAGATGCACAAAGTGGTGCGTGCATCTGGAGTTTGTTCTCAGTAGTAAGAGGTGCACTCACTCTGTCTCCTCTTGCAATAAAGAAGAATTCTTTATTTAAATAAATTAAAAAGAGGTAAAAGAAAGAGAATAATTAGTTTGAATCTAGCCTGAGATAAATAGTGATTTTGAGGCAACAAAGTAAGAAAAATATGATGATAAATGAATAAAAAGAAAAAATATATAATAGAACCCAAAAAAGGGGGAGGAAAGTCTTTTCATCCTCCACTGTCCTTTTCAATTTCTTTCTTGACTATTTTAAAGATAACATTGCATAGTTCTTTCACATTCTTGGTTAGGTTTATTTCAAGGTATTTATTTACTTTTAGGCAATTGTGAATTGTGAATGAGATTGTTTCCCTGATTCTTCAGCCCGATTATTATTGGTATTTAGGAAGGCTACTAATTTGTGTTTGTTAATTTTGTATCCTGTCACGTTGTGTTTATCAGATCTAAGCATTTTCTGGTAGAGATTTTAGGGTCTTTTATTTACAGAAGCCTATCTTAAAGTAAGGATACTTTTGCTTCTTCCTTTCTTAAACTTTTTATTTACGTATTTATTTATCTATTTATTTTAAAGAGAGCAGGAGAGAGACAGAGAGAGAATTGCACACTCGGGCTTCAGCCACTGCAATCAAACTCCAGATGTTTGTGCCACCTAGTGGGCATATGCAACCTTGTGCTTGCCTCACCTATGTGTATCTGGTTAACATGATATCTGGAGAGTCCCACTTGGGTCCTTTGGCTTTGCAGGTAAACACCTTGCTAAGCCATTTCTCCAGCCCCTGGTTCTTCCTTTCTTATTTGTATCTCTTTTACTTTTTTCTATTTTCTTATTGCATTAGTTAGGACTTCCAGTTGTATACTATAGAAGAATGGAGAAAATTTTACTATAGAGCCATAGTAACAAAAACAGACATGGAATTTCAATGGAATATAAAACCCAGATACAAACTCATACAACTACAGCCAATTAAGATTTAATTTTTTTTTTATTAATTAGTTTTGTATTCAGCAAATACAGTCAGTTTGGTACCATTATTAGGCTCATCCATGACCTACACCCTCCCCTTGGCCCCTCCTTGTTGAGGTATATGGGTCCTGCATTGTGGAGTTAGCCTACAGTTATGGGTAGGATAAATGTCTCTGCATATCATGACCCAACATGTGGCTCTGACATTCTTTCTGCCCCCCCTTCCACAAAATTTCTGTGAGCCATGTTGGGTTCATTTTTGGTCTGCTTCAGTGATGAGGTGTTGGGGGCCTCTGGGTTTCTGGATCTCTGATTTGGTAGGAGTTTATTTTTCTCTGTGTTGATCTCCTTCACCCTTGTGCTAGTACTCGGTTCACCAGGAAAACAGCACCCTTTCTTGTTTTGCCAATTTTTCTTAGTTTCAGCCAGGACCCTTTTGAGGTATGATGGGGTGGCTCTCTCCTTAGGGTCTACATCTATCTGAAAAAGAGAAGCAGATTCTCCAACCAAGAGCAAGTTAGCACCAGGACAAATGAGATAACCCTTAATTTTATTTAATAGAGAATTTAATAGGCCCCCTTGTAGCCCACAATTGATGGTAGCTTGATAATGGAGAATGGGCTTATGCTTGGATATGGTTCTGACTTGTTTCCCAGCTCCAGCTATGGGTCCTGTACCACTGAGGGGATCAGTTAGCCGAATCAAGAGCAGTTGGTTCCCCACCATGGCTGTGTGCCACTATTGCACTTGTGTGTAGCCACTTAAGTTTTGACAAAGATGCCAAACATACATATTAGAGAAAATACAGCCTCTAACAACAATGTATGGAAACCTGGATATCTACATGTGAAATAGTCAAATTAGGTCCTTGTCTCTTTCCATGCATAGGAATCTACTTCCAAATGGGCCAAAGACAATTTTCTTTGCTATACAAGGGATTTTTAATTTCATCATGTCCTATTTGTTGATTGTTGGCTTTATTTTCTAAGGTACTGGAGTCCTATTCAGAAACTCCTTTCTTATGCATTTTTTTGTGAAGCAAACAACCTAAATACAAAAAAAATAAAATAAATGGACTAAGCAACTGAACACAGGGTTTTCAAAAGAAATACAAATGGCTAATTAATGTTTTTAAATTTCAACTTCAGAGACATACAAATTAAAACTAATTTGAGATTCCATATCTCCCATTTTCTGAGTTTTTAATATAGTCTTGATATTAACTTTATGTCAGTTGTATAGCTGGCAATGACTTTTTCCTATTCTGTAGGCTGCTTCACTCAATTAACAATGTCTCTCCATTCTATATTATAGGATGTTAAGAGTCAACATTGTTTTTCAAATTTCATCTATAGATAAAACCCACTCACTGGGTATGGTGGCACACGCCTTAAATCCCAGGACTTAGGAGGCAGAGATAGGAAGATCACTATGAGTTGAAAGCCAGACTTGAACTATAGACTGAGCTCCAGGTCAGTGTGGCTAGATTGAGACTTTACCTGAAAAACACTAATAAACAAACAAACAAAAAACTCACACTCTGTAGCCAAAAGGATGAGAAGAAAAAGGATGAGAGGCAATAATCAAACACACTTCTAACTAAAACTCTCAGTGAACTGTTTCACAGATTTAACAACCTTTCTACACAATGTATAAAGAAAAGCACAAGACCTTAAAGAGGCAGCACATTAAACAGGATCCAATTTCAATACTTTCTTTAAAGCTACTGTAATGAAAGCTGCATGGTATTAACGATGACAATAAAAGAACTGTTGAATAGGGTAGAGGGTCCAGGGCTGAGGATGATGTAATATAGTGGTGGACCACTTACCTAGAGCAGCATAGCATTCAAGTGGTCTAAGGTTCTGTTCTTAGAAGATACTTCCTCCCTCCCCAAAGGAAAGCAACAAACAGAAAAGAGAGAGAGAAAAGAAAAAGAGAAAAGAAACAGCAGCAACAAAAACAAGAATATAGAGTCCAGAAATATGCCTGTGAAAATATCAATATATGTCGTCATCAATTCACCTCTGACAAGGGAACACAACCAATTTGTATAAGTTTACTATAGCTGTCTAGATTAGTGGTTTACACAAATAAGTTTATTAACTTACAGTTCTGGAGTTTACATGTTTGATGTGTCTCACTGGGTTGAATCAAGGTGTCTATAGGGTTGTGTCCCCTACAGGAGGGTCTACAGTCATGTCTTTTAAACTGTCTTGGCATCTAGAGACAACACATCCTTGACTGGTGGCTCCTTTCTGTCTCTAAGCCAACAACAGCCTATTGAGTCTCATAATATGTTACCCTGATACTGCCTCCAACATCACTTATCTTCTTCTATGAATTTCACTGCACCTATCTCTTTTACTTTGTAAAAGTATTATGATTAGATTTAGGACACCTGGATAGTCTAACATAATGTCCCCATCCTAAGATTAGTTGATTTTTAATCTTAGATTTTCTACAACTTTAATTCTGCTTTGCCCTGTATTTTCTATGGGTTCTGAGAGTTAGGAGGTAAAATTCTTAGGTAGGGTCATTACTGTCTACCAGAGTAATTTAGCAGAGAAATCATAAAATGTTCACCATATGATATTGGAACAATTGTATATGCATGTAAGAAAGTTAACATAGTCCCTTTCATAAAATAAATAAGAAATGTGTCATACACCTAAATGTAAAACTACAAAACTTCTTGAAGAAATCATAAAGGAAAACCTAATTGACCTTGGGCTTGGTAGTATGTTCTTAAACATAACACCAATAGCATGGACTATGAAATAAAACACTGATAAGGTAAATTATTAAAATTTAAAACTCCATTCCAAAAAAGGCAAATGAAAAGACAAACTATATCCTGAGAGAAAATATTTGTAAAATATGTCCTTTAAGAGGATATTTCTACTGAATAAAATAGCTAATAATCAATAACCACAAAGCCTTCTACCCTAGAAAGACCAATTGCTGTCAAAGCATAAGCAATAGGAATTCTCTCTCTCTTTTTACTGTTGGAAATATAGAATGGTGTACACAGTTTGGGAGATGGTTTTCTAATGTTGTCCCACAGCTAAGTAGGCCTACAATAATTACTTACTCAGTAATTATACTTTTCTACTATTTTTCCAGTTGATCAGAAAACTTACCTCCCACAAAAACCTGCACATAAATGACTCCAGCAGCTTTGCTTATTATCACTGTTGCAGTCCGGTTCGCATTGCTGGTAGAAATCACCCAACCAAGCACAGCTTCTGGGAAAAAGAGGCTTATTTTGGCTTACAGGCTTGAGGGGGAAGCTCCATGATGGCAGGGGAAAACGATGGCATGAGCAGAGGGTGGACATCACCCCCTGGCCAACATAAGATGGAACACAGCAACAGGAGGGTGTGCCAAACACTGGGATGGGGAAACTGGCTATAAAGCCCATAAGCCCACCCCCAACAATACACTCCCTCCAGGAGGCATTAATTCCCAAATATCCATCAGCTGGGAACCTAGCATTCAGAACACCTAAGTTTATGGGGGACACCTGAATCAAACCACCACAATCACCAAAAAACTAGAAAAAAGCTAAATGTCCTTCAGTTATATAAATAATATATAAACTGACCTAATCCAATCTGTCATTATTCCATGATAAAAACAAATAAGCTCCTTTTTTTTTTTTTTTTTTTTTGAGGATGGGTCTCACTCTAGCTCAGCTGACCTGGAAATTCACTATGTAGTCTCAGGATGGCCTCAAACTCATGGTGATCCACCTACCTCTGCCTCCCCAGTGTGGGATTAAAGGCATGTACCACCATGACTGGCTTGAAATAAGCTTCTTTAAAAAAAAATGTGAGGAGAGGAGAGAGGGAGAGAGAAGAGAAAGAGAAGGAAAGAGAACAGGTATGACAGGGCTTCTTGCCACTAAAGTGAGCTTTAAACATGGAAAGATAGAGATGAATCTTAAATGCACATGGCTAAATGAAAGGAGTCCATATGAAAAGGTTATAAGCTATATGAGCATATCCTGGAAAACGCCAGACTATAGAGACTCTTAAAGGTTAGTCATTCTCAAGAGTTGGGAGTATTGAATAGTCAAAACATGGGGTAATGAAACTATTATGAATAGCAGTGTAATGATAAATTCTCAAACCTTTAAGGTAGAGGAACTTAGGAAAATCATTTAGGAGGTTGTCGGATCCCAGAAGGAATGTAGACAACTACAAAATAATACACCTTGATTATAATATTTAAAAGAACTGTAATGGGAAACAAAATGTTGCTGAGGTAAGTAACTTTGGGAATGAGTCTATAAAACAAAAGGCAAAAGAATTTGTACATGAACACCATAACCTAGTTGATAAATTTGTTTTGGTGGGAGAATACAGCTAAATAATTGTGGTATTATGATACATACTTATAAGAACTGAACAATTAAGTAAATGACTGATGGATGGATGCATGGATGGTGAGAGCCAGGTATCTTACCTTTGTAGTAGGAGATTACACTTAACAAGTGCAAAAGAGGTCAAAATCTTCCATATGGGAATGGGTTAGAGTTGGAAAGAGTATTATGAACTCACATTTATATAAGTAATATAGATAGTTATATATAGAAGTATTACACATGGAAATATTCTCCCTCCCTCTCTCACTGTATATAGATGTGAGTTAGTAACACACACACACACACAAACACATTTTTTTTTCCTGTGTCGATTGAGAGGAGCTGGAAGCAAAGTGATGCCATCCAAGGAGACATGAGCACAACTACCCCCTCCACCTCAGATAGTGGTATCTATTATATTAGCATCCAAAAAAGTCAGCCAGGGCTTCTTAAAGACATGGATGATTCTAATTTTTGAACAAGGATTGTACATGAGCCTGGAGCATTGTGTAGGACTTGAGAGTAAAAAATAATACTTGGAAAGAAAGCAAAGGAGAGTAAAAGAGAAGATAAGAGAGGAGAAAAGGAGAGGAGGGGAAGGAATATTCATAATGATGAGAAAATGTCAAATACAAACCATGTGACAGAACTCTTGATATCCAAATTTGGACAATTGAAGCAACAAAATAATGTATTGGATTATGACCCTGGGTGGAAAATAAATATTCATGAGTTCTAGAGATATAAACAAATGTTTGAATAAGCAAATAACATCTAAATAATTCATGTGGATTTTCCATGCAGAAGGATAAGGATCTAGGTTCTCAACTCCTTCAACACCTGGTGGATTTCCTAGAAAGAGTACAGGATGGAAAGGAGGCTGGGAGAAATTAACTTTACATTGGAGAAACTTGAGAATGTTTGATTCATCCAAATAAGCAAGGTTTATATCAATAATGATAAATCATATGGCTAGTCTATACCTTGATCTTATCTGGTAAGAACGACTCTTCACATCTGTGGTCTTTCTTGCACAAGATATTATCTTGTTCTAGTTATGAGTACAAATAAATGGGTAACAGGCTATGGAATATCTGATCCATTTCTCCAGCAAGTCAAGGAAATTCAAAATAAGGAAAGTTAGAGAAAATGTTACAGCAAAGAAAAAGAAAAAAAAGATGAGGAAAGACACTATAATATTGTAGATGGCATGCTGAGATTAAGCATGGAAATTGAGGGCTGAAGAGATGGCTTAGTGGTTAAGGCATTTGCATGCAAAGTCAAAGGATTCTGGTTTGATTCTCCAGGAACCACATAAGCCACATGCACAAGGTGTATGAGTCTGGCGTTCCTTTGCAGTGGCTGGAAGCCCTAGTGCACCCATTTTCTCTCTCTCACACACACACAGATAGATAGATAGATAGATAGATAGATAGATAGATAGATAGATAGATAGATAAAATATTTTTTTAAATGAATGGAAATTGATAAAATGCACCTAGCATGGCTCAGGGAATTTTGCAGCAGAGGGGCAGAAAGATTGTTAGAGCTACAAGTCGGGACACTTTGCAGAGAGACATTGCCTCTCCACCATAACTGACTGCCGCCCCCATAATGCGTGACCCATAATCCCCATGGGGTTGACCTGCATCCCAAATAAGGAAGGCCCCTTCAGAAAAGGAGCAAGGAGGAGCTAAAGGATGATACCAACAAGTGTTGTTTACATACTATATATGTCCATACCTAATAACAAATCATGTTTAGTAAGGATAACAATAGAAAAATATTCATAGATCTCTTGCCATAGTACTAATAAAACCTTACCTAACTTCAAAAACAATGAATAGAAATTGACTAAAAACTAAGAGAGTATGAACTAAGTGTGAAATTTAATTAATATTAATATATAAATTTTGGTTCATCAGCACTGTGCTAATAGATGTTAATTATAGGGGAAATGGTATGATATATACACAAACTCTATAATATTTTTACATTATTTTTCTAAACTTAGCACTGTTCTAAGGTAAAGTATTTAAAAATTTATATTGACAAAAAGAGGTGAAAGAGAATAATCACACACACATATATGAAGAAATGGACAGAAAACAATAATTATAAGAAAACAAATGGGACTTCTGGTAAAGATGGCATCTGCCTAACCATGCTTCACATCCCAGGGAAGGCAAGACCTTTAGGGTTCATTTGGGTTTTTAGGGGTTTGAAGATTCTAGTAGACCTCCTGTGGGAGGGCACAGGGGGGCAAAGTGGGGAATCCACTGATTCCCATGCTCTGGTGTAGCCCACCAGACCCCCAATCCCCTAAAGCAGCCGTCCTAGTTCCTCCTGCACTAACTACAGGCTAAGTTGACCCAGGCCAGCAGGCTAGCATAGCTCCACATGTTAAGGCTATTCCACTCACCACTGACCCCCCACGCCCATGTGTGGACCCAGGCCAGCAGGCTAGCGTTGCCCTGCGCAGCACTCACTGGAACACACAAAAGCCATCCCACTCGCAGCCAAACCCCCACCCGCGGTGTGCAGCCCAGGCTAGCATCCCCCTGCCCCCTCCCTCTTGCCCTAGGTGCTCCAGTCACCTCAGAGCTCCACACCCGAATGCCTGTCCCACTCACTGCTGCCCACCCACCCCCATGCACTGACCCAGGATATCAGGCTAGTGTCCATGATCTCCCCACTGCCGCCACCATTGAGAACCTCCACACACCACCACCCCTCTGTTTGCAGACTTCCATGCACCCCCCCACCCCACGGGGCACCTGACCCACAGCAGAATGAGCTGTTGATCAGCCAGACATACAAGGTTTCCCAAAAGAAGACAGATTTCTGTCCGAGTACTTGATGATCGACTAAAGGTAAATGGTAAGACCCTGCTGCTGAAGTCACCATATGCTGTTGATAGGGAACATAGAGTGCCTGCCTGGAATCTGGAAGAGAGTCAGTCCCCAAACAGTTAGCTTATCTAGTGTCAGAAGGTGGTACATGAGCAACTGGGGGAAGATGACCAACATTTGTCCAGGCCCTATGGGAGACAGAAGTCATCAGCTGTGAAAACAGTGGATACTAGAAGCCTCAAGTTTGGCCAGACAGGCCAAATGACCAAATGGGTGAAATAGTGGCATGTCTGCTCTGAAGGAAACCAACTGCTCTCTAATTTCTAATTGGACTGGAGACCCACCCTATGGGAGGGAATAGCCTAATACTGAAGACTTAATCAAAAGTCTATGGCAGGGAAGGTCATGAGCCTTAGTGGTGTAAAGCCTGCTCTTGTCTGGATAAATGAATATATTATGCTCAGCAAACTGCCCTGTAAGCACTACAGTTAATGTTCATATTCATAAGTTAATGCTACTCTCACTTCTGGTTAATGGTGATGACCACTGGGATGACCCAAGTGGCGACATAGTGCTGAGAAGAAGTGATAGAGGAGTGTCCAGCACTGAAACATCTCTATCACACCCTCCAAGGCTCAGGATCCTTTACAAAAGAGGTGGCAGAAAGAATGTAAGAGCAAAGGAAGGGTACACTTCTCACAATACAACTGACCCAACAGAAATTGGCCTTGATATCCATGACCTCCCAGTGCCTAGCAATACTTTCACAAGACCCTCACAATAGGAGAAAAAGATGAAATAAAAATAAAAGAGAGAATAATGGGGGGGGGATGTGATGGAGAGTGGAGTTGTGAAGGAGAAAGTGCAGAGGGGAGGGAAATATCATGGTTTATTCCTGTAAGTATAGAAGTTGTCAATTAAAAAATTAAAAACAAACCCATTTTGAAATTGCAAGGGTCTTTCTTGAATGTACACTAAGTCCTACAGTTTTATGCAGGGAAGGTGTTAGACTATGTAATTTCTAAAGTACTTTCCTGCTGCTATCCTTTCTATGATTCCTGGGCTGGCAGGGCAAGTCTGATTTCTAAAAGTAAGCACATTTTGCCATGCTTCTACAAGCCCATAAAAGGCTGTTGGATTCACATGGATAAATTCTGATGGGCTCTTTCTAAACAGATTTGTCTGTGTAGAAAATAATGCAGAATATTTTGCTTGAGTTCAAATGAAATTTGCATTAACCTTTGTAAGTGGGGAAGCATAAAGAAATAGCACATGAGGTTTGTAGATATACAGGACCATAAGATTGTTTGCTTATGAAAGCTGTTGAACTATTTATTTGATCCACACCACACACATTTCTGAGGCATTGAACTGAAAGCATAATAGGCCCTAGGGTGTGTATATATTCTAGAGAAAGACAGAGACTTGCATTCAAATGAATGCATTTTGTTTAATGTATGTTTTAGAGCCATACTTGAAAAGTACTCTATGAAATTTCAATTTGATTTTGCTGGGTCATTTTCATTTAGAACTTAGTAAAAGCTAAATGGCCTAATGAATATTTAGTATACCTTAGACAGTTCAGCATTTTCAAACCTGCATTAGATTGAAACATCAAAACAAAAATAGATGTTCTCTCAAATCTTTCTTGGTGTTTTCCTTTTGTGTCTCCTAAATAAAGATGGTCTAATGGCTGGAAATACAGGTATAAAATAAAGAGGGTAATGAGTAGGAAAAGAGGGGTTAGGAAGCTATAATCAACTGTGAGCTTCAATGTGATCATAAACCATGAGAACTAAATAAGGCCCATCTCTGCCTTTGTCCTCTCCTTGTCATAATGCACACAGAGATTTTAAGTAATAGAAGCCTGAGATAAAAGCTGTAAAGTTCAATTATCTCAGAAATGACACATTAAGGAGGGAAAATGGATACGTTTGAGAATAAGTGATAAGAGTGGAAATATGACAGCATAATGACATGTCAGTAACAAAATTAATTTACCTTGAATATAAAAGAGAACATCTAACCATGCTGATTGCTACTGATTTTCGTCTGTTGGTTTATTTGTTTTGGTGAATGTAACACTTTCCTCCAGTCAAACAATTATGTATTTGTTTGAATTATAAAAAAAACATTACTATAATATTATAGCCTATAGGGAGTTGTAAACTTTTTCCATTGTTTAAACAGTTTTCTCCACTTTCCCGAATTCAGAGTGATACTCTTTTTTTTTTAATTTTACAAAAATATCTGGGTGCTTAAATTTTACATGATCCTAATTTTTGTGTCTAAGAAATAATTCTGACTATGTGTATGTGTGTTCATAGTTATATGTATATATGAAATAGTCAACTTATTTTACTGGAAAATCCAGAATCTGAAAAGTTGGTTATTGAATTGAACGAGAATAAAAATGGTAATGGAAAATGGCAAAATGAAGGCATTTTCCCATACGATCCTTCTTAATATTAAGCTAATACAGATGCTTTTGGGGGCAGACAATAAAAATAGGCAAAGAATAGTGTGTAGTCTTGTTTTGTATATGTGTAGTAGAATAATGTTGGCAAACTGTAATACGCAAAAATATTCTAGAAATTGTAGAGAAAAACTTGATTGAGAGTTAAAACCAATCTAAAAGCCAATAATACCACTTTGTCTCTTAGTTTGCTTCCACAAATGAGTACTGATTTTCTATGAAGTGAAATCACTGTGCTATGTGTGAGTATGCAGCACATGTAATACTGTTCCACATGGAACCTGTGTGCCCTTCATCTGAAGGAACCTGCCCATTGAGCTACACAGTAATTGGAAGAGGATGCTGGGATGGGAGTTCAGACAGTAAAGACCTTTAAGAGTCTTAAAGCCCATATTTCTGACAGTTTCCTTCCACTGCCCTCAGCATCATTTGGGTTGATTCCATGTTTATAAACTTAGAATAATTTCCAGGCATGATTTTAAAGCCACATTTTTCTTCCCACTAACTTTTCTCTTTGAATCTGACCCTGATACAAGATCACATTACCTCACAATTGAGCTTAGTAGTTTTGTTATTTTGTTTTGTTTTCTTTCTAGAAGGGTCTTGCCATGTAGTATAAGCTGGTCTCAAACTTGCTGTCTTCCAATACTGGCACTACAGACATGCACCATTCCTGGTGAGCTCACAGTTCTTATGGAAAAAAGTAATTCATATTCAAAATGTGTGGGGAGTTTATGATCAGGGATGTGGGGCAACTCAATTTCTGGTTGTCTTTGTCCTTATCATCCCGTCTTGCAATTTTTGGCTTTTCTTCTTAAAGTGATCTCCATGGAAGATTGGAGTCTTTCCTCCCAGTGAGAGCATGATAAGCTTCATTAATGCTGTGCTGTTGTCCCAGAGCTCAGTAGCTGATGCAAATAAGTTAGATTATATTAGAATGTATACCCAAATACTGTTGCCTGGACATGGCCCTGAATCCCTTGTCCCCAGAACAAATCAATATAGTAATGCAAGACCTAGTACCTGGCAAGCTTCCCTTGTGAAGTATTTTGGAGTCTTCTGAGGGTGTCATATAGGTGCAAGACCCAGTTTGTGTCTATTGGCTGCTATAGACACATGCCTCCGTTGCCACTGGCCAACTGCCTGCAGTGACGCAGGGGTTGTACCCCTATACTTCCTGGCACTTACTGTTGGGCTTGCTATAGAAATTCAGGTTTGTGAATGTTATTATTTTACATTTGATTATTTTACATCACTAAACAGAGGCACCATACATTGTGGAAATGCCAAGTTGGGTTTTTCAATACAAAATTAAAACTTACAAATTTTAGGAAGTTTTAGCTATTAAAAGACATGTATATTTACATATAAAATAATTACACTAGGGCTGGAGAGATGGCTTAGTGGTTAAGGCGCATGCCTGTGAAGCCTAAGGACCCCAGTTCAATTCTCCTGGTCCCATGTAAGCCAGATGCACATGATGGAGCATATATCTGGAGTTTGCAGTGGCTAGAGAACCTGGAATGCCCATTCCCATTCTCTGTCTCTCCCTCTCTCTCCCTCTCTCTGTCTCTAATAAATAAATAAATAAAATAAAAATATTAAAACATATTTTTTATAAAATTGTTTTTTTAATTAATTAATTTATTTATTTGAGAGCACCAGAGAGAGAAAGAGGGAGAGAGAGAGAGAATGAGCAGGCCAGGGCCTCCAGCCACTGCAAATGAACTCGAGATGTGTGTACCCCCTTGTGCATCTGGCTTACGTGGGTCCTGGGGAATCAAGCCTCAAACTGGGGTCCTTAGGCTTCACAGGCCAGCACTTAACCACTAAGCCATATCTCCAGCCCCCCAAATATTATATTATCAAGTAGTTTTTTCTTGATGAGACATATACAACTAAAAAACTAAAACCAGAACCACACAAATTATGTTACTTTAACTCATGGAGAAAAATATCCCTAAAGTTATTTAAACAATTCTTCAGTAGGTGAATGGATAAATAAACAGTGGTACATTCAGTTAATGGAAGATAGTCTTTGCTAAGAAATGAACTCTCAAGCTATAAATAAATAAATAAAGTAAAATAAGTCATAGAGAAAAGAAGCACCTCTTACTAAGAGAAAGAAGATAGTCTGAAAAAGCTATGTCTGTGTAATTCCAGCTATGCTATGCTATCTGGAAAAGTACAAACTAAGGATACAATAAAAATGCTCAGAAGATTTTTCAGAGAAGTGAAAACCTGTTTCTTAGTCTAATTGTACCTATGAGCCATTAAAAGCTTGTCATTGAGAGTATGTCTTGTACTTTGGTGGGTGGGTGTGGATATACTAAATGTCATTTCATATTGAAATAATGAGATAGCAGGTGCATGTTTTGGTTTGAAAAACTAAAAAGCTGAGAATCTGAAAAATATTTTAAAAAAAGAGCCTATCATTGTAAACTTGTTCAAACTTAGAGAAATAAATCACCAAGTATGAATCCTACATAATCTATGAACTTGGGATAATTTTTGACAGGGGAATCTTGTAATGGAGGAGGCTGTGTGAACATAGTAGACATATGGGTAATCACTCTACATTCCTCTTAATTGTCCTGTGAATCTAAAACTACTTTAACAGTAGTCTTAAAACAAAACATAAAATTCATGGCATTATTTATATCTTACTCTCTACCAGAAACAGCATAATTTTTAAGATAGTTCTTTTTTTATATGTATTTATTTATTTGCAAACAGACAGATAAATATAGAGAAGAGAGACAGACAGAGAGAATGAGCATACCAGGGCCTCTAGCCACTGCAGAAGAATTCCAGAAGCATTCATGACCTTGTGCATTTGGCTTAGGTACATCCTTGGGAATCGAACCTGGGTCCTTAGGCTTAGTGGTTAAGGCAAGAGCTCTTAACCACTAAGCAATCTCTTCATCCCTGAAACAGCATACTTTTGGCTAAAATATCTATCACCTTTTCCTTGAAACAAAATGGAATCTATTTCACTTCATTATTATTGAAAATATTATTTAACTGCCAATAGCTATAGCTAGATGGGGCCTAATATTTCTAAATAAAATAATGCAAAATTATTCTAAAGTGGCTTTCATTTCCAAAAATAAAATGAATTGTACATTGCAAAAATACCACAACAGAAATTGTTTGGTCATGTCTCTTTAGAACCCATGTACAAAACAAAAAATGAAGGTGTAAGTGTATCATGGTCAATTATAAAAGGAGTGGCAGTCCAGGATGAGCACAGTTGTTACTACTGTGTCCGTTTTTTATTCCCAGGACCCTAAGGTGAACAAAGTCCTGATTTTTGCCTCTGCTTAGTGCAGAATCTTGGATCCTTCCTGGGCATTCCCAAGGCTAATGTGTCTCACTTCATCATGTCCAGGATTTAATTACAAATTGGGCCATTTTTTACTGTGAATATAATAAAGATGCTCACTACTTGGAGAACATATAGCATTTAGAAAGTAGCAGCTGATGACTCTTGAGCAGACTGCAGCTCTTTCTGAGAGCGGGGCTGAGTCGTGTGCCCTCACCTGGTAGCAGTCCTGTGCCAGTGTCACACTGTCAGTACTCCATGCTGAGCAATAGTGTTCAAATCATTGTTTGAAAGCTAGATGCCTTCTGCTTTTTTTAAAAAATCTGAACATTTATTTGGATAAATGAACAAGTATTCTGTTATTATAGTGCTGTTTTACTTTTTTAGTGAGTTAATTAAATGCTACTTTTGTAAATACTAATTTTGTTTTTTAAAAACATTTTCATTAGTTAATTAATTAACTTAGAGAATGAGAGAAGAAGAGAGAATGGGCATGCCAGGACCTCTAGCCACTGTAAATGAACTCCAGACACATGCCCTACCATGTGCATCTGGCTTACATGGGGAATTGAACCTGAGCCGTTGGGCTTCACAGGCAAGTGCCTTAACCACTAAGCAATCTCTCTAGCCCTTTCCTTTTTTGTTTTGTTTTTGTTTTCTTGAGGAAGGGTCTTGCTCTAGCCTAGGCTGACCTGGAATTTATTATGTAGTCTCACACTGTCCTCCAACTAACAGCAATTCTCCTATCTCAGCCTCCCAAGTGCTGAGATTAAAGGTGTGTGCCACCACACAGGATTGTTTTGATCACTATTGCTGATAATTTAATACAAATCTCGGAAAGGAAATCTCAGTGCTCCTGTCAGCCTTGGTCAGAGGAGATTTGTTTTGCAATAGTTACTTGCAGAGACTCATAAGCAAACAAAGTACTGAGAACCACTGACCATAGAATCCTCAGCAATAAGTAGACCATATATATGACACCTCCAAAGCTTAGAGAGCATTGCAAAAGAAAAAGCAAGAAAAAAATGTAAATACCAGAGAATGGGAAGAGTGCCATAGAATGCTCTCGTCTAGACATGACGTATCCGTTGCACTGATAAGCTCATGGCTCCTATGGTTACCAGCAAAAGACATGTCTAAGATGGAGCCCATCAACATTCCATCATGGATGGGAGAGATGCTCATAGAGGCCCACCACTCCCTGAAGAGCTATTGGCAGTAATGGTGCTGCGGGGAGGGGAGCTATGTTCTTCAGTGGTGTAGTCGCTGGTGAGTTGCCTTATGTTCCAGTAAATACTCTCCACTTATGCTCATACAATCCACCCTAATTAAACACAATGGATCACAAATTTTAAAGAGAAAAAATATAAAAACAGAAAGGGAACTAGCTGGGAAGAAGAGGTTCAGCAGGAATGAGACAAGAGAAGGTAATGGGTGAATATAATCAAAATACATTATACACACATATGGAATTGTCAAAAATGAAAAAATAACTTACTAAAAGGGATTTCCACCGTTACTATAAGGATCATGAAGAGATTATGCATACCAGTGATAAGCATACTTATTTTATATTTAATTAAATTAAGGTTCATTTTAGTACACAAAATTATTAAAAGAAGAAACATGAAGTGAAAACATACTATGCTTTTCTGAGACAAAATATTGTCTCTTGGCACCAAAAAGAAAAAGAAAAAAAAAAAAGAAATTAAAGCATAAGACTTTAGCTCATCATGTTTTCCCTTACTCAATGCTTAGTAATTGGCATGAAAATGGAAAAATTCAACCAATTATCTGGATATTTTAGTTTGTCTTATAAAACATGGTATATAGAAGGTGCTCAGAATCCTATCATTGCTTAGTTGTCAGTCAAAAAATCATTGTTATACATAAATATGATGTCATATCAATGCATAATAAACCTTCCTGTCAATCAAAAGTATTGTTATATATGGACTTTATGGCATACATTGTGGGTTTTCCATTGAGATATGAAGTGCATGCAAATTAAGGAAAATTTAAAGATGGCATGGCCACAGGCAAATATATTTTAATAGACTGAGACTTTTCAGAGAAATTAGCATTTGACCAAAAACTCAAAATGCAAGTGAGTAAATATAGTTTTAAAATCAAAGGAGCAAGCTTTTGAAGGAGGAAAGAAAAAGCATAATTCTATCATTATTCAGATAAATCCTCCATTTAGACAAATTCATTCATTTGGATTATATAATTGGGAAAAATAAAATAATAAGATAGATAAGATCTTAAGAAAAAGTTGTCTAATTTTTTAATATTTAAAAAATGAAATTTAAGGGATTGAAGAGGTGGCTTAGCAGTCAAGACCTTGCCTGTGAAGCCTAAGGATCCCGGTTCGAGGCTTGATTCACCAGGCACATTAGCCAGATGCACAAGGGGGTACATGTATCTGGAGTTCCTTTGCAGTGGCTGGAAGCCCTGGTGCGCCCATTCTCACTCTCTTTTTCCCTGTCTCTTTCTCTCTCTGTCCATTACTCTCAAATAAACAAATAAAAATAAACAAAAAAATGAAATTAAAGTTTAATGTAGTTAATTTTCAAAGGAATTATGTCCAGAATTAATTTATATAATATCTAATATTAAAAGAATGCTTCTATCTTGAAACCTTTGGTTCCATTTTGAATTTTCATCCCCAGCAAAATTTCTTTAACTGAAGGAATCTGATATCCATAACAAGACCCCTGAAGTACAAGAGGTATGTACCTGATTGTCTCCCATGTTTTTCTCAACAGCTCTACATGTGCAATTAGTCCTGTAAACTAAAGTCAAAACAAGAATCAAAGAAGACATAGGTTTCCAATGGCCGACACACACATCCTCTCTAACCCAATAACATGGGTACTAGCTTAACTTAATTTTTGCATAATTCAATGTGTGACTTTATCAGTCAAGCTCTCTGATCATTTTCCACTTATAAGCATACGAAGTTGAAAATAAATTCCTGTACACAGGAAATACATATTGAGTACCTTTGATAGTGTGAAGATTAGGATGAAGCGATGAGCTAAGAGATGGTTCAATGTAGATGGGGAGGTTGATTTCAATAAATACTCTGGCCCACTAATTTTAGGTGGAATAAGTGTTCTAGAAAAATAACTTTGAATGTGCATGAAAGATGAATCTTATAAATCAAAGATTGATTTAGGGTTGGGTGAATGTATAATCAAGGCAATAAAGCCTCACAATCATAAGTGGGACTTATGAGGTTCATATGATTGTTAAAAGAAAGCATCCTACAAAATATAAAAAAAGCATTATTATAATATTATTGATTTGGTACATCTGATTATGATTTAGAACATTGGTACCTAGGTAGTTAATATCATAGATGCTAAACAACATATAAATTGAATTGACTTCCTTTGTGAATCCTTTCACAGCTTGAATTTATTCTAAAAATGAATCATGTGATATTAAGATAATTTATGGTTTCCACTCGTTAAAGACACAAGAGATAAGTCCAATAATGTCCTCTAGAGGAAATGTTTCTCTTCTTAGGGAAAAAAATATCTTTATAGAGATGTGTCTGTCTGTATTGTTTTTCCTTTACAGTAGGCTGAGATTAAGTTTAATCTGCATCCATTACCTCCCCATTGCCAATGTTCACAAAGGTTAGAAGAGATTTGTGACTAATAACAGTATAGGCCATGGGTCCCAATGCTAATCAGTTAATGCTGAAAAGCTTTATAATGTCAAAAATATGTTCATAGGAGAAATACCAATTTCTCATCTAAAGTATAAAGTGCTTGGGCAGAAAATTCATTATCATAGTGGAGAAAGCATTTTTTTAAAACGTAGATATTTGCATCATGGTAAAACTGTTGCAAGTAAGAATATAATCTTATGTGTATTACTACCTATTTTATAGCCAGTTACCTTAGAAGTTAGAGCCTTAAGATAAAAAATTGAACTTATACAGTTTCTGTGGACTAGCAACATTTATGTTCTTAGGTAATTATTGTGGTTTAGGAAGTCAGGAGTGCCTTACCTGGGTGGTTGTGACTTCAGTCTCACATGAGTTTGATGCTGAGATGTCAAATGAGCCTATCATTGCCTGAAGATTTGAGTAAAGATAAGAATCCACCTCCAATATATGTCATTAATAACAGTGAAACCTATGAAGATAATATATTGGTTATGTTATAGAGGATAAAGCTAAGAATGTTCTGTTGATAGAAAATCTTAGTTCCTCATCATGGAGTTGGGCAACCCTTCAAGGGAGTCATTTTCACAAAAAAAGAGAGAAGGCAAACTATTTTTAAACAGTTTTATTATTAAAGTGTTTATTTATTTTCAAGGAGAGAGCGAGAGAAAGAGAGAGAGAAAGGGAGAATATGAGTGCACTATGCCTTCAGCCACTGCAAGCGAACTCCAGATCCATGTGTCACTTTGTACATCTGTACATCTGGCTTTATGTGGGTACTGAGACACTGAATCTGGGTTGTTAGACTTTATAAGCAAGCAACTTAACTAATGAGCCATCTCTCAAACCCAGTCACACTATTTTTGTCACCTAATATGAGAAGCCACACACCACCATTTCTGCAACAATAGATTCCAGTGTGTAAGTGGATAGTATGCACAAAAGAATAAATATCAAGAGAAAAGACTTGTGAGTCACATTGGATCCTGGCCACCATATTGCTCTGGGTGACACTCCTTTTCAGAAAAGAAAGTAGACATTGAGACTAATGTTCAAGGAAAAGAGCTGAATTACACCAGCTACACCAGGTTGATATTTATAGCACTATTACATTCTGAATTCCAGCCCATAGAAATAAATTCTTCAATTGTTTATACTTTTAAAGTTCTAAGATTTCTTAACTTAGGTCTAAACAGAAAAGCAAAATCCAAGAATAATAATGAAGTATCAAAAGCAGAAAAGCATCATTTTAGTATCAGAGCATTTATAATACATTTGATGCAAGAGGTAATTTGGTGTTCAGAAGGTGTGAGATGCTGTTTGAATTGTGCAAATATTTTCATCCTGCTTACTTACTCACAGAGAGATGCTGATGACACAGCCATAGCAGGTCACAGTTTTACTTGCTTCATAGTTCTAAGAAGGAGGAAGAGGAACCTAGAGACTTAAAAAAGCAGGAAGGTAAGTTAGACCAAACAGTGGACTGTAAGGTACCCTGAAATCTCTGAGTCGTTCTCCACTACATCAAACAGAAGAATAACCTCATCACACAGGGCAAGTTGAGATTTTTTCACCACTGAGCACCTATATGAGAAACTTGGCTTAATTCTAAAGATAGGCATTTCTCACTGTCCTGAGCCTCATAATTCTCAGCCAAAAAGGAAATGGGCTTCAAAGTAAGTCAGAACCAAATGATAGCTCCCAGGAGCTTTCCAGTGTGCTACAAGTAAGGGGGAGGAAAAGCCAAGTCGCATCTGGAGTCTACAGTATGAAGTAGCTCTTCCTACATGCATTTTGTTGATTTTTTTTTTTCTACTGCAACTATCTCACTGACTGCTCCAGCAGTGCCCCATACTTTTCCTCTAATGAGCCTTTCTTTATATTTTACCTGCCTCTTCTGATTAGTTTTATTTATCTAAATCCTAGCTTATTTATTTATTTATTTACTTACACTTATTTATAGTTTCAGGAGGAGGGGACATGGGGTCTTGCTGCATAGCCCTTAATGTCCTAGAACTCATAGCAATTCTCCTGCCACAGCTTCTTGAGTTCAGGAATTACAAGCATTCCTGGCTTTCTCAGCTATGTTTAAATGCTTTTTTTTTTTTTTTTTTTTTTTTTTTTTTTTTTTTTTTTTTGTAGTTGTCATCATGCTGCTGGGACGAAACACCTAACCAAAAGCAGCTGGTGTGAGAAAAGGGCTATTTTGGTTTACATGCCAGAGAGGAAACTTTATGATAGCAATGGAAAGTGTGATATGAGCAGAGGCTGGACATCACTTCTTGCCACAGAACCTGACAGAAGAGAGTAAGATTAAAGTTAGCAAGAGTGAGCTAAGTTCTGTCAAAGAAGATCTGGTTATAGCACCCCAAAACCTGCCCTCAACAACACACCTCCTTCAGTAAGACTCCACCTCCCAAATTGCTCTGAGCTAGGGACCAGGCATTTTGAATATCTGAGTTTTTTGGGGAAATCTGACTCAAACCACCATGTGCTTTCATGCAATTTCCTTTATGAATGTCAAGTTTGACAGACTAATCCTTTCTCTTGGTAATCTTAAATATATCCTTTCATTGGCATTCCTCATTGGATTTCATGATTTGTGGCAAGGGAAGTATAGGAAATGCGAATAACTAGTAAAACCAAACATTTATTGAGAATTTGTTATATTCTTTGCATTGGAATTACCAAGATGATTGATCATAGACTCTCTTGCAAGAGCTGTCAGAAACAACGGATTTATAGATTGCAGAATAAAGTATTCTGTTATCAAAATATGAATGAAGGGATGGAAAAGCACATAAGGAGTGCTATCTTGCTATTTATATATTTACTTCCAGAAACAGATGAGAAAGCTGAGGCAAACTTGTGTAGGCTACTGATCTATAATCTGTTCCAAGGTCTCTCCCAGGCAGAATATGTTCTCATTTCTTGCTCAGACCCTCTAGTGTATGTTGGTTCAATATAAATTCAAGCATGTGAAAAATTTGGGGTGAATATAAGGGTATAACACATGCTTAGAAATGAAAAGTCCTTAAGTACAAAAGACTTAGGATCCCATTAATCCTAATATCAAAAGACAGGAAAAAAAGAGTTTGGGGAGATAGACTTATTTCCAAAAGGAAAGGGTAGCTAAACTCTGATGACCAAGCCTGCAGCACATTGCACAGGGTAGAAACAGCATAAATGTAGAACAATTGACTAGATTCTTGAATGACATATAGGGGTTTGATAGGCAAAGAAAAGAAAGAAGGTACTTCCTGCCAGATGGGTGGAGATGTATCAAAATGTAGAGATATGAAAAAGACACAATGTTTAGCAAGCTATGGGCAGTTCCATTGGCAGGTACTAGGCTGTCTTCCTCATTTTAATCTCCATTTTTGTGGGACCCTACTCTGTATTACAGCAGAGCTGCCCCTGCAGGCAGTGCTGTCCAGACACCTGGCAAGGCTATGTTTTCTGGTGAGAGCCCCTGGCCCTATCCTGAAAAGCAAGTAGGCAGTGGCCATAACATTTTCCTCAGACTCTTCTGTCTGGACAGAGCCTTGGACAATGGCTATGACTCTTAGTCAGCTCTTGCCTGGTGACTCTGGCCTGTGGTTCCCCACTTCTTCCTTCTCCTTCTATCTCAGGTGTGTTAGGGATCTGTAGATGTAACTCTCTGAGGTAACTCATCATCCACTGTTAAGGCTCTCACTGTTCTCTTTCCAGTGTGAGCATCCTCTAGCACTAAGTTCCCTTCACAAAAAAATAAATAAATCTTAGGTAGCCTTCTATTTTCAATCGTAGTCCTAAATGATAAGTTCAGAATATTATAGTATATTTACTCTGAGAACAAGTGAAAGATATGATCTGTCATTAATGAATAGAATAAAATTAAAATTTTAATAATATTGTTTATTTAGTCATCTTTAAAAATTGACTTAATGTTTTACATAATGCAAAATTTATTAGTAGAGTGACATGCACATGAATAAGTATATTATGTATTAAATATGTAATTTAAATCCATTTAATGTATTTGTATTGATTTATTATTTTTTTAATTTTAATTTTTTTTGAGGTAGGGTCTCACTCTAGCCCAGGCTGACCTGGAATTCACTATGTAGTCTCAGGGTGGTCTCAAACTTATGGCAATCCTCCTACCTATGCCTCCGGAGTACTGGGATTAAAGGTGTGCACCACCACACCTGGCTTTAATTTTAATTTTTTTATTGACAACTTCTATAATTGTAAACAATATCCAATGGTAATTCCCTTCCTCCCCCCACTTTCCCCTTTGAAACTCCACTCTCCATCATATACCCTCCCCCTCTTTTATTTTTATGTCATGATCTTTTCCAGCTATTATGATGGTCTTGTGTAGGTAGTGTCAAGTATGGTGAGATCATGGATATCCAGGCCATTTTGTGTCTGGAGGAGCATGTTGTAAGGAGTCCTACCCTTCCTTTTGTTCTTACATTCTTTCTGCCACCTCTTTCACAATGAACCCTGAGCCTTGGAAGGTGGGATAGAGAGATTTCAGTGCTGAGCACTCCTCTGTCACTTCTTTTCAGCACCATGGTGCCTTTTGAGTCATTTCAAGGTCGCTGCCATTTGAAAACAGAAGGTTCTCTAACCAAAAGTGAGAGTAGCATTAACACATGGGTATGAACATTAAGAGAAGTGCTTACTGGGCAGTTTGGTGAGTATAGTATATAGATTTAGCCGGACAACAATAGATGTTACACCCTAGGGCTCATGACTACCCCTGTTGTAGGATTTCAGTATCAGGGTTATATTTCCTCCCATGGAGCGGGACTCAAGTAAAATTAGAGAGCAGTTGACTTCCCCCATAACAGATGTGCCATTATTGCAGCTGTTGGCTCATTTGGCCTGGCTGGCCAAATTTAAGGCTTGCAGTGTCCACTGTGGAGTATCTTCGCTGGTGATTTCTTTCTCTCCCATTGAACAGCATGCAGTGTGGCTTTTTCTAGCTTTCTGTTAGCTGGTCTACATGGAGGAGGTTTTCAGCTCAGCTCCATCAGGGTTGCTCAGTGACATTGCAGCCCAAGTATGTGGAGTCTTCAGCAATAGGGTCTTACCATTTATTCCTGGTAGAAAACCAAGGGCCTTGGCAATAGCCTGTAATGTTTTGGGGGTACCAGGGACCTCCCTGGCCAACAGCTCACTGGAAGATATCCCATCCCTGACATTGAAAATTTTCTAGTAATAATCTATGGCTTCTGTGCATCCCATTGTCCAAAAAAGTAGGTTTCCATATTTATATGAGATATCTATTTGTTTACTATATACAAATATGCATATGTCATACATGATTCTATGTTATTTAATATGCTTTGTATTAATGCATTTAAATGTAGTTAAATATGTGTTTTAAAATCTTCATTCTCAAAGACTTTGGAGTGATAGGACATCCATTTGAAAACTTTGAAGACCTTAATATGATTAAGTATTTAGTTAATGTCATATAATGTAAGTGAAATTCAATGGTAGTCCTTGGTATGAGAAGTAATGATAGAAGCATGTTGTAATAGCTTTATAGAATGACTTACGGGGACTAAATGACTACTGAGCCTTATATTGTTGGTTCACTTTCCTAAAGACATGGTTTACCTAAATTAAGTACTCTAACACGGGCAGAAGAAGGAAAGGAAGGAGGGAGGAACAAATCTATGTAAATATATGATTAGGAAAGAAATGGCAAAAATGGGTGCCTCCATTCAGCTTTCATCCTCTCAACACTGTCCCCAAGGGGAAGACTTTCTGAGGTACAGAAAAGCTTCATTTTAAATTATTGAAGCCTAAAGAGGACATGTGTCTTCTCCTGAGTGATGTTCAGGCTCTGGGATCCTCTTCCAACTCTGAGGATCCAGGAAAGAGCAGGGCTGAATCTGGGACCTCCAAACCATGGTCAGCAACATTGCCTGTCTCTAGGTACATTTCTTTGCTAGGATTCATGCACATCCTACATGACAAGCAGCTATGAGCCCCATAGACCTTTGAAAACACTCAAGTCTAGATATGTGTTAGGTCCAACACAATTCATTTTAATTTTTAGGTGAAAGTTTCAGTATTTTTCTCTTGCATTCTACTTGGGAGACTACTATTTTGATGCAATTTTCCACTTTATTGGGCATTTTAAAATGCTAGTCACTTTTATTTGTGTTTTCAAGTGACCTGAGGGGAAAGACAGAAGAAAGAGAGAGAAAAACAGCTAAAATAGCTCAACCCCTTAGCTCGCTCACACTGCTATCGTCAAGTTCATGCTTCTGCACCAGTTGGTTCAATCCGGACGGAATGCTGGGCATTAGCAAGCCTACAGAATCATTTCTTGGTGCTGTGCTTCATGTTTCGGAGCAGCTATTTTCAGCTCGTGTTGCTGAGCGCTGCTATTAGCCACTGTTAAATTACATAGGAATCTGACATCCCACTGCGTATGGAAGAAATGCTAGTGCATATTAAATGAAGTTTTATTGTGCTTATTTATTTCTCAAATTCAACTATAATGTTAAGTGCCTTTATTAGAGTGAACAAGTTGATTTAGTATTTGTAATATATAAACATTTAAAATATGTTTTATATTTTCAAATAATCTATGAAAACAATGTAAAATAAATTTAGTTTGGTGTTTGGGAAATGTGGATAAGGAAAACACATGAAGGTACATACCTTTAATTTTGGAAGCTGAGGCAGGAGGATTGCTGTGAGTTTGAGGCCAGCCTGGGGTTCTAAGTGAGTTTGGGTCAGACAGGTCTAAAGCGAGACAGTGAGATACTACCTCAAAAGCAAAGGAAAGAAGAGAAAAGAAGTAAACAAACACAAAAGCAAATACAGATAATCTATGTTGTAGATTTTCAGAAATCACAAAAATATAATTATAAGATATATACTTTGGTGGGTAGTTTTAAGAAATAAGAAAATCTAATCACTTATTTGAGAAACCAGCACTTAATTTCCTCTGGGTTCTCCCTTTCTATCCTTGAGAATTTTAAATCTCTCAGCATTATCTTTTACACATCTTCCCTAGTGCTTAGTTCTTGGATTTATGTTCTATTCAACTACTGATTGCATTAAATAACTATGTTAATTCTCAGTAGTTATTAGGTAAAATTAGCTAAATTATTTGAAATCTCCCTATCATGATAAAAATACAATTTAAAATACCTTTGTTACTTTTTGGCAAGGGAACACCAGTACTATAACCACCCTCACTTAATGATAGTATTTATTATTCTACATAGAGTATTATTACAAGACCCATCTTTCAGAAGCATGTCTTGTAAGTATATAAGGGCGGAAATTGTTTTTATCTCTCTGTAGCACCATAGGTAACTAAGAAATATGTATGCATCACTGAACAGATGACTAGACTAGCTACACTTTAAAATTTTCAAAAGCACACGAAAGCATGAACTGTGGATGCTATGTAGTAGAGTTCATTTTCTAAGCATAGTTTAATATATGTATATGTGTGTATGTGTGTATATGTGTTCCAGATATTGGTTTATTTAAAGGAAAATATGGTGCCTTCCATAACATAGATTCCAAAGGTATAATTAAATTTTAAAATTTAAAGACACTTTGGGCTTATTTTAATATTTCAGGACGAAAAGTGAGTGAGGTGTTAGTGGTTGGGAAGATGCTCATTTGGCTGCTCTGAGCTGTGCCTGGGTTCTGGGACCCTCAAGTGCAGTAGCAGCTGTGCCTGTACATGGTCCTGTGCCTACTCCAAGTAGAGCCTGGCTGGCAGTGGGAGATGCGAGTTCCCTGACTACCTGCGCCAAATGCAGAAGCACTGTCAGGACCCTGTGATGCTTCTCTTTGGGTTTGCCATGGATTTGTGGGGAGAGTTTTCCAATAAACAAAGAATAATCAAACTAAGTTAGGAAAATTTGAGCTCTTAATAACTCTGACTTATAGCAGAGCCTTACCATTATTTCTGAAACTACAGAAGACATGGGTTTTCCAATTTTTATTCTCTTAGGATTTGAAAAATGTTCTTTTTAAGCCAAAACTTTTTTTCTGAGACTGAAATGTATTTCCCGAAAGCCTAATGAACAGTGGGAGTCATAATCGATGAGTGGCTTAATTCATCACTGTTGGGCATATTTTGGAAGTAAAACGTATAATTTAGGGAAGCCATGAAAATACAATGACTGCATGCATAAATTTTTAAAAGAAATATCTTAATAGAATTAAATTTGAGGGAGAAAAAAATTAAAGACAGAAATGAAGGCATGTCTTAGTCACAGGAAGAATTAGAAGGCAGACTGTGCCCTGGATACTAGACTGTGTGGAAATTGTCTCTCTGACACAAAGACTGCCCTCACCCAGTCTCTGCCACAGTGCCGAGTCCATCCTTGCAAAGTTGTCTTTCAGCCCCAGGAAATACACCATCAGTCTCAGTAAAGTTACATTGTGATTAATTTTTAAAAAATATGACTCATACACAGGTCCCTAACTGTCATCTTGGTGCTACTTACTTGATAATTGATATTTCTAAATGGGATTTATAATCTTTTATATAATGCATTTTAATCATTCTTAAAAAACTTTTCAGTCATGCTAGTCAGTTCGAAGTGCTATTTTATTGTTGCTTTGTTTTGTGTTCCCTTCCCTTTCCTTCCTTCCTTCCTTCCTTATTTCCTTCCTTCCTTCTGGGTCTCACTCTAACCCATGCTGACCTGAAAGTCCCTCTATAGCTCAAGCTGGCCTCAAGCTCATAGCAATCCTCCTATCTTAGCATATGGAGTGCTGAAATTATAAGCATGAGCCAATATACCTGGCTTAGTCCCCTATTTTTGTCTACAGTTCAACTTTAACTATCTGGGACTAAATTCAGAACTGAATACATTTGGCCAAATAAGCCTGGGGACTCAGTACAAAGGAACATTGAACAGAATATTGGCTAGTAGAAGTGGGGTCCTTATGCAATCAAGCAGCACACAGAAGTACCAGAAAAGGATAGAGCTGTATAAATGAAGTTGGACACACCTAAATGTTGGCAAAATAATACTGCATTAGGTTAGTATTATTAATGTTGCTTCTTCTGACTTTATGAATTTGACTTTTAAATGTATGTTATTGCCTTACAGTATTAGGTAGTGGAGCATGTTCTGGATCGAAACTTATCTTTTAAAGACTAAGAATTACTCCTATCCTCAAGTGTGGCAAATTATGCCAAGACTATTCTTTTGCACCCACCATTTGATATCTGGATAACTGGTTGATTGTGTGTGTGTGTGTGTGTGTCCATTCAAATACAGAGGACCTTATCAAAGTTTATAGGATCTAGGCTCTTTGGTGTGTAAGTCACAACCTAGAAGTACTATACTCAGGGCAATAGAAACAACCACTTTCATGTACTAGCTTTGTGACTGTACACAAAATTTTCACATTACTCCTTTTTTCTCATCCTGGTTTTACTTGAACAATTTCCTGATGCAGATGCATATGCTCAATTTCTACACGTCCCAAGAACTAGAGCAAAGTCATGTTCATTGACTATACTTGTCATTTGTGGGCAGAGCTGTCTTTGCACTTCCTCACAGCCCTCATAGATTCTTATAGCTGAAGTGATGACCCAAGACCAATCCTACGATACCTGACATCACTACAGTGTCGGTTTCATTGGGCTCCAAAGGGCACAAATGAGGTTCCTGTTCTGTGAAGCTCTATTAGGCAGGTTTTCAGTCTGTATTCCGCCACCCTCACATCCTGACTGCGCCTCCAAACTCTTGGGATGGGAGAAAGCTGTAGCAATACACATTGCATGACAGACAACCCTAAAACTTGGTGATGTGAAACAACAGTGGTTTATGGCCATGCTCTATGAGTGCAGCGGACAGTTATTCTGCACCATGTAGTGCTGGCTGGAATTACTCATGTCCCTGCAGTCAGCAGCTAGCTGGGCTACAATGCATTACTTCTCCATGTGGCTGCTTACTAGCAGGATAATTTAAACTTTGTAGTTTAGAGCATTCCAAAAGGACAACTCTTAGTGTAATAGTGCTTTTCAAAATTCTGCTTATATTTCCTAGTTGTCTGAACAAATCACATGTAGGAGGAATACACACTTCTGAACCACAAGAAGGTGTGATTAATAGGAAGCCATTAATGTAGCAGTCTACCTTAATAGCCTAAAAGGTGTGAATTTAGCTATATAGTATTTCCTAAATTTTTCAATTAATGTATGGCATGTAATGAACATTTATTAGATATAAAGCTCCAGAGACTGTTCTTTTCTAATAGGGATGCATGGATACACATATGCAAATCTATGTGCCTGATTAAAGACCTGACATGAGCAGGTCTGTTTGCCCCTCCTTCTTTAACTTTCAAGACAAAATTGGGTTCACAGTAACTATCACAGGAAATGAACCTGAAGAGGGACAGGAAATGGTGCAAAGGCAAACACTTCAATGTTAGAAAAAAGTTATTATCATCATAGATCAGCAATGCTACACATTATCCAGGTTAATAGAGATTAATTCAATATTAAAATTTTGTTTTCTACCTAAATTTTCAAGCTATGGTTCCTTAAGATTAACTTTAGTGTAATACAGCTGCTTCTCCCATGCATTTAGAATGTCAGTCTGCTACGCAAAGGGTTTGATTATCAGGTTGTGAAGATCAGGAGTTTCATATCTGATATTTGGAGGGAATCACCCTTGGG
The DNA here is from genome assembly GCF_020740685.1 of Jaculus jaculus. Classification (NCBI taxonomy): domain Eukaryota; kingdom Metazoa; phylum Chordata; class Mammalia; order Rodentia; family Dipodidae; genus Jaculus; species Jaculus jaculus. Next base: position 129,294,090 of record NC_059105.1, read on the forward strand.
AGAGGGTTAATAGATATCAAGGCAAGTTTTATAAGGTCAGGTTTAAGCTAGAATTAGGGAAACATGCGAAATAAAGCAAGATATTAAGACGAACATCATCAACGTGGAAAAGAGCATGCTTATAATTTCTATGGACTTGCTGGGAAAACGTACTTGAGCCATGTAAAGGCAGGGATTTATCAGGTCATTTTGATTGCTTGGCAATAAAATTAAAATCAGTGTGCTTGAACATCGGTTTGTTAATTGACCAAACAGGACAAGAACTGCAGCTGGCCTATGGTGTAGCCATTCAGTTCTCTTGATTGGATCAGATGGCCCTTTTACTCACATAATCAATATAGTATGTGCCTATAAATGTAGAATCTAAACTTACATGGGTGACATTATTCAATAGCCGTCTCCACACAGAAATAAGCATAGGTAATAACTTCTTTCTAAAACTTGTTTTATTGAGAACTTCCATAATTATAGACAATAAACCACGATAATTCTCTCCTCTCCCCCGCTTTTCTCTCTACAACTCCACTCTTTTAATGAGACTAATACTGATATCTTAGGTAAGGTTTTACTACAAGATGTAGATAACTTTCAGTTCTCCATATGAATTAAAACATCGAGCCATTTTTGGTGTAACCCACATAGTAAATACAAACAAAATTTGGAGAGTTCTTTAAATAAATGAGGCCATATCCCTAAAGTTTCTCTATTTTATATTCCCTGAATCTCAATACATCTGTAACTAAATATCTGTATTAGCCATAGTTAGAACGGGTATCCAATGCATTTGGCACCCAGGGAAACATCTAAGATCCCGAGTCTTTCCATGAGGAGTAAAGTATTTCTTGAAGTGTGAAGGTCAGTGTATGCTTCCCCCAATACTTGTGCAACAACTTCATCAGGGACCAATGTGTTTTGCACAGGGAGCTGAGCCTTCAAGGTTCTTTGGGAACTTTCCCTTGCCTTGGTGCTGTATTGAATTTTGTCTTCTTACAGGAAATGAATTGACCCCACGAGGTCATCCCTTCCGAGGACGAGGACTGTCCCACCTCGGTGTGGCGGCGGGACATCGCTCACTGGTGGGAGGCTTTCGGAGTAAACTCAGAAGCCTGGCGCTCCGTCCGAGTCCATCATGTCAGCGAACTCGGCCGCAAGAGAGTTGAGAGGAAAGAAGTAGGTCGGTTTATTTCTCCCCTTTGCGTTTTCCACGGAGGAGCCCGTCGCCGGGGGGGGGGAGGGAAGGAGAAGAGCATCCTCCCTTTCAGCAGGTGCTGCTCAGCCCGGGGTGGGGGTCGTCTCACCGGTGACTCCGGGCGCCCGCCGCGGCTGCGAGGGAGCGCGCGGGCCCACGGAGGGCGGCCGAGCCCGGCGGGCGCGGGGAAGCAGGGCGCGGGCGCGGCGCCGGGACGAGACGGCGCGGGTTCAAGTAGCTAAACAAAGAAAGCATGGCGGACCGCAGACGCCGGCGGCGCGGCTGCCGCCCCACGCCGCGGCCGCCCCTCAGGACCCGGCCGAGCTGCCCGCGCCCCGGCCGGTAAGTGACGGCGTCGCGCGGCCTCCCTGCGCCGCCGCCGCGCCGCCCCCGCCTCCTGCCCCGGCGCGACTGGCTCGGCGTGCGGCCCGTGACGCGCCGCCTCCCCGCGGGCGGGCGCCGAGCGCGGGGCCGGGCCCTCCTCGAGCGCCGTCGCGCGGGTCAGGCCCCGTCCGCCCGCCCCGCGCCGCCCGCGCAGCCCCGCGGCGCAGGAGGTGGGGCCGGTGGCCGCGGCGGGCGGCGCGGGCGGGACCGGGCCTTGCTGCCCGCGCCGGCCTCGCCCTGACCCCGTCCCGCCCGGGCTGCCCGGGCCTGAGCGCGGGGCACTGGCTTGGGACGTCACCGCTCCGAGGCCCACCTTGTCAGACGCCCAGGTCCAACGGGGCCGTCTTTCGGGGCCCTGGGGTTCACAACCCCAGCCCCGGGGCGGGATGCTTCCTGCTGCAGCCCTGTGTGTCTGCGTGCTGAGGGAGGTGCCGCAGTTGAGGTCGCAGCTGGCCAGGAAGACACACAAAGCCCTCAAGTAGGGGGGAAAGGAGAGCAGTGCCACCAACAACAGAGGGGCGTCCTGAGTTCTCTTTAAGACTCCTTTGGGCATCATCCGTATGCAACTGAAAGATCTAGATCTCCTTTGTAGACAGAAAAAACAATCCTTAGTTCATTTGAGCGAGCCTCAATTTTCCTTTCAGTAGAACTTTTTTTTTTTTTTTCATTTTAGTGCGTCCAGTAGTGATACAGGAAGTTTGGGTTCCTTGTATACCAGTGCACCAATAGTTTAGGGTCTGTTACCCTGACTGCCTAGCCAATTTCTGTCTCTTATTAGTAGTTTGTTTTTTCTTTAACTTACTTGACCTTCCAGGCCTTTAGTTAATATCCTACCTGCCTTTGCCTGACAGCACAGAAACCTGGTGGACAGACTAGGATGGGGTTGGAATCATTTAAACAGCTTGGGAAATCAGGCACCAGAACCAGGCCCAGCTGTTTCTCTTGCGTTAGTTCTTTGGCATCTCGGACATCACACTGCTGACAGGTTGCTAACAGACACTAATCATAATACAACGAACTCATTTATCTTTAAAGAAAGAAAATGCTGATGATTGTTAAAATAGTCTTGAGTTATCATAGCAATCATTTTTTAATACAAATATGACTCAACAGAATTGGGGGGGTCGTTGGGAATTGAATCTAGCACTTTGTGTATGCTAGGAAAGTGCTTTACGACAGAGCTCCATCCCTTAGGCCATTAGTTCTTTTTTCATGATATTATACCTCTGGGAAGCCCATATAAAAAAAAGTATACTTTTCTTTTTTTGTTTCCTTTGGAAGTGGCAAACACTAGGTAACTGATATTTATAGCAAAAATCAGATATACTTACACCAAAACAATACACCAAACAATTTTCTGTCCAATTCACTATAATTTTAATAAAGCAAGACTTATTTTATAATTGTTCTTTGGCATGTGTCGCCCTTCACCATAGCATGCTGTTTCTCAGTCCTTTTTGACCCAAACCAATATTTATCTTCATGGGGTAGGCTAGAAATAGAAGTAGGTAACAAGAGTTAACTCAGCCTAGAACTTGGAGACAGAAGCTCCCACTGAAGATTGCATGAATTTATTTTCACAGTTATGTGGACACAATGGAAGCAAAGCTGGTGCTTACATAAGGAGCATCTACCAGAAGCTATGCTCACTAGTTAGCTTGAGATTCCATTACCTAGAGCACTTTCTCATAAATGGATTTTATGTTGACTCCCTGCTCATTCTAGGTCAGAGTTCTTAACCTAGGGAGAATTGGCTTCTAAAGTGACTTTCATGGAAGCAGAAAGATCAGCTGTTGGGTTATAGATCTTGCTGACCTACTAAGGGTCAGTAAATTAGTAGAGTGTACTTCAGTTGACACTTCTGATCCCTACTTAATGGGTTGATTAAGTTATGCCTGCTATCTTCATTATGGGCTATTAGCACATTGTTCTTAGAGTAAGAAACTGTTTTCATGTTTACTTTAGGGTTCCCAAGGTTAATCAATATTCATTATGGCCTTACTTTTTTTTAACTGAAAGTTTAGTCAAACCTTTCTATAAATAAAAGAAAATATAATACTGTATTTGAATTTGGTTTTTAAAAATATGTTGTTGAAAAATTTTGCAACATACACAGAGATATCCAATTAGAAACTGCATCTGAAAATGGAATAAATATATATATATATGTATATATATGTGTATATATATATATATGTGAATGATTTAAAACCAGCATCTTTCCAACTAGGAGCATCCTGTTAGTGATTTGTGTGCATTTCTTTCAGTGACAAAGTTAACATATGATATTCAGACCTCCATCTGTGGCTTGTGTAGCATGAGACCTATGAAGGGTCAAAACCTGCACTTTGCCTACCAGGAAATGTGATTCTTTTGTCTTAGTGAGGAACACTTTGTGATCAATGTATGTTAGAAATCAATCTTTGGGCAGAATTATTAAATGTTCCTTCTTTCTTCTTTATTTCTTTCTTCTTTCTTGGCTTTCCTAAAGTTTGTGGTACAGTCCAAGCTAGTTCTAATCCCAGTAATGGAAATCATCAATAACTACTCTTTAACGTTATTATTTGGTCACCAATATGTCAATAATGATGGGACAACTGCTGGAAAAGCCTGAAAAATCCCCCCCCCAATTATGCGATAAAGACATGTACACATTGCTTCAGAAGGAACTTCATTTGAAATTTAATTCAAAGAGATGTTGATGAATTGGCTGGCTGGCTGGCAAACATTTATTAAAACGAAAGCAAAAACAAACATATAACAAACCCAAGAATTATTCTACACAAAAATATGAAAAATTAGAAATTCTTATTTCTCTAAAACCAAGAATAAGAAAGATGTCCAGAACCCTAATGATTCAGAGACAAAGGAATGGTCATCCAATATTGTGAAAGGCCACTGCCTTTGTTAGAGGAGATGATCAGTTGCCTTGGGATGAGGGTCAGTGACTGAGTGGTTAAGGTACGGATCAAGATTGTAGGAGGGAAAAATAGAAGATGATGTTTGGAAAGCTACAGTAGGTCATTTAAAATAATACCTCAGGATAATGTTCTTGAAAGGTACTATGCTTGGCAAAACTACAGTTTACAAGGCCAAGTTTAATAGAAAAAAATTCTAAGTAAATATAGAATTAAAGAAGCATTAAGTACCTTAAAAACTCCATAGCAAATAAAAGCTGTGGAAGGTACTTGCCTTTAGAGGTAACCATCTTTCTTAGTATTAAAAGCCTGCACTAACAGGTAATCCTCTATGATCATCATCTTTACTTATTCAGGTACACACGCTACAGAACTGTGATCTACCAAGGCATCCATGTCCAAGTTCTAGCATTCACAGCTTCTTTTTGGTTATAAAGTATTTGAGCTTATTCTGACCTGAAATTTAATGTCCTTTGCACTTTCTCCCTTATTTCATTTTCTTAAGCCCTGGTAAAATGTTTTCGTAACAGTATAGCCCTTCTACAAATTATCATGATCTTTAGGGGATGTTTTTCTTTGGGGGTCAGTATGGGGTGCATCTTTGCAAAGTTAACGAGTATACACTATGAACAGATCTCAGAAACTTCCCCACGCTCATCAGGGAGATTGCTTGTGAGGAACCTGCTCTTCCTACCCACCTCCCAGAACAGAACAGAAATGTTACTGTTCTTTCTCATCACTGCAGTGATTGAACAGTGTCTGTGGTCAAAGAGCCGAGGTCTTAAACTTGTGTAAATGTGAAGTTAAATATTCAAACTTTTTTGGTAATCAGTATATGTATATTGTGAGGGGGGAGACAAAAGCAAAACATGGATTTATTGAATGATAGCCTACAGTTGTTTTTTGTTTTAAAGTAAGGATTTGGCTTAATTAAAAGTAGTTTTCGTTAAGGGTGACTTTGTGGCAAGTTGTACAACTTATGCTAAAAGGAAAAGTAGGAGATAAGCAAGTCTGTGAAAAATAGTAGGTCAGCAAAAGCAGTCACCTGTCTCTGTTTTGACGCTTGACTCCCTCAGGAGAAGCAGCAATAGAAACATGGTCATGGCCAGAGAGTCTGGCAGGATTTTAAGAAGGATCAGCTTCTTATTGTCACTGGCTCTCCAAAGCATCACCAGAGAGCTCTGTGTCTCTTGGAATATAGCTGCTGGAAGTGCCATCTTGTCCAGGTTCAGGCTTCACAGAACTATGCTGAGAGGTCAAGTCCTCAGCTTTGCTTACATATAGGCTCCATTATCACCAGGCCACAAGCCCAGAACCACAAAGAAGATGCATCAGAAATACAGTGGAATTCAGGAGGTGAGTGGAAGTATGGGCATGTGAACTTGGTTCTTACTCCAGAGCTCTTGTGTTGAGGCCAGAACCGATCCTCTGGCTGAATCTATCTCCATGAGTAAGTTAAAGGTTTTACTATTCTGTTATGATCTTGTTGTACATGACTTTTGGACAAAGACAGTGTGGCTACAGAGGGATGGATAGGGGAGCAAAAGGGAGGGGCTGGTAATGGACTAACCCAGTACAAATACAGAATTATGTTATGCAAACATTCATAATTTCAGATCCCCAAAATATAGTTTGTAAAAGCAACAACCATATGCTCAAATAAAAACTATATATCCAATATTATATGTTCCACCAATGCACTGAAAATTCCTTTTAATGCTCAGAATTAATATGCCACACTTCACATATCAAGTTCTTGTGTGTGCTGTCACTATTCAGTGAAATTTTAAAATTCAAGAATCTAACCGTACAACACATTTGTCACAGAGCCATCCATTCCATAGTAAAGCTTCTAAATATAGCCAAGGTGAAATTGAACACTGGACAGAGCTAGTGATTTTCAACTATGACATTATCAATTGCAAATCTCCTTTATACCAACACATTTCTTCTTTAATTACTTCTTCTTGAAGGCATCTAACACAATTGATTAAGTTGATTATAATAACTTCCAGGCAAACATAAAACAAAAACAAATGCTGAATTCAATTACCATCTCATAGTTTGCTGAAGAATTTTATACATATGACAAAGGTTCCTTGACATATCTAGAATATCACATAATCAAGAATACACTGAATTCAGTATCTTGATCATTAAGGCCTACATCTTAAAATACTCAATATATTATCTCACTTTTTATGATTACTTCAAATTTAAGAGTAATATGTTAATTTCCCATCATTTCTATGCATAATTACTATAACTTTTGAGTTAATATAACAGTTTTATTGTAGTTTTGCAGGTTAGGACTATGATCCTTGTCATATTTTACTAACATCAAAGTGTTAGTGGGGCTCCAGTGAAGAATTCACTTCTGGATTTTTGTCTGCTTGTACAGACAACCACACTCTGCTTATTCTTCCATCTTCAGAGCCAGCAGTGTTGCATCCTTCTGAATACTTCTCCATAGTCTCAACGTACAGCTGGGAAAGGCTTCCTGCATTCAAGGATTCACATGAGTAAAATGAGCAACCAGGACAGTTCAGATTGCCTACTAGTCTCATAGTCTTTAATTTTTTTTTGTATATAAGGTGTATGGTATTTAAAGTATCATATGCCTGGGTTCTGAAGATGTGGACCTGTTTGCTGGACTATTGTACTGCTTAATCTTTTAAATAATTTCGCCTTAATGATGATAGTTCAGGTATTAATCAGAAGATAGCTAAAACAAGAGTTCTAAGGCTTCAAATTTCCTTGATGTGACACTCAAAATGTTAGGTGTAGAAATAAGATAGTGAATAAAGACAAGAAAAGTGGTTGCAATTGGGAAGCTTCAGTGTGATCCCACTGGAGATTCAGAGGGAAAGTGTGGGACTAAAAGCGACTCCGTTGGAGAGGTGAAAAGTGTAAGTTATCCTCCACATCCTGGTCCTTATTGACTCAGTACAGCCTCACCTTTCAAGCACTTCTTGCTTGCCCTGAAGAGGAAGTAATGTTGCTCCCCCAGCCAGCTTACCAATTTATGCAAAGATCACAGGTGCTTATAGAAAGCAACCGTCATCCCAACAGGTGAGTGTCAAGAGTTCATGTGTTCACCAGTAGCTCTGTGACCCCTCCAGAATTTAACTCTTCACCAAGTCTCACTTTTACTCAGTGCTTCAAAATTTCTCTGGCACTTTTCCTCTTACTAGTAGTACAGTTCAGATCCACCTCCATAGATAGGTTTCTTCTATCCCTTTCTCTTGTCTACTCTATCTCATGTGCAATATCTGCCCTCAATATGTGTCTTCTTAAAAAACACAGATTTTATTGTGTCACTTAAAACAGACAGACAAGCAAGCAAACAAAGCCTTCATTGATTTCCCATTAACTGTAAGGAAACTTAAAAGGAACGTCCTCAGCTTATCCCTCAGGGAATTCCATTTTGGCCCCATAGTACCTGATCTTTGTCAACTCTTGGCTTATTCTGTCCTGTGTGTGTCCATCGTACCCTGACCTGCAGAGCAGGAGCACTATGTAGGTTTGCCTGGTTGCTTTTGCTTAGTTCTGCACTGGTTGGATGTAAGCCTGGATGATGTGGAACTTATCACCCAGCCCATGTCAGGCACACTCATCTTGCTCATTACCTGTCTTGTGACTATTTTTGATCTCCTCTCATGCTTTTCTATGTTCATTCTCTTGATCATAAGAGTTTCTTTTTTCTGGGCTAATGATCTAATCTTTGCCATCCTTGAAGGTGCAGGTAAAACCTTTCCCATCTGTATTTAGACCTCCATTAGCTTATCCCAGCTGGAAGTGAGGTGTCTCTCTCCTCTGAATGCTTTATAACTATTTTAGATTTTATTATTTTTTGTTCATAATTTTACCTATCTTTTCATAGAATGTAAGTCTAAATCTACTCAGTCATATTCTAACATCTTTGATGGTAACAGAATATCATATATTTTTGCTTCCCAAATCCTAGAATGTTTTCTTACAGTAGGTACTCTAGGTAGCTATTTGTTACTAGATTTGTAAAATATGATCAATCTTTTTTGAAGAAGGAATGCATAAAATGAAAACTGATAGAGGAAAACAGCTTAGTATTTTAGTGGCATGTTCCACAGCTGTGCTACAAAACAATTCATTACTTGAGTGGAATGATAAAAGAATTAAATTTTCCTTTTTCTCTCATTTCAAGAAAAAAGAAAAGAAACACATTTAAAAGTAAGGTATATTAAATGTTTAGACTAGAAGTGTGAATGTCCCCCTCAAATAATTTAAAGACCTTCTTCAAAGTAATGAAGAGTAGTTTAAAATTATTTGTGCTTTTTCATTTGAAGTTTTAAAATTTCACAAACTAACTATAAAATAATTTATGATGTAACTTTACTTGAATATCCAGCATGATGATTTTCTCCTCTTCTGGTTTCCATAGGCATGGGGATTGAACCCAGGACTTGGTGCATGCTAGTCACTGTGCTAGCTGAGCTACATCGCCAGCCCTAAGTGACCTCTTGAATGCTTTTCTCCCTGAAAAGCAAAGTATTCATGTTTTCATTTTGAATTTCAATAGTCAGGAGTGGCCTGAGTCTGGGAAGTCTGGCTGGTGAGCTGCTAAGGTAGCCACATAGCTTTCTTTATATGCATACTTATGCATACCAGGGTGTGTGATACTTCACAATAGTTTTAATCTGGCTCCTTGAACCAACAATAACATCACACTAGTGCTAATGGGATAAAATAAACTTATCTGATGCTGGCATTGCTTGATTATGTCAGACTTCATTGACAAGAGTCAGTTGGGTTTTTAATCAGCATACACAGCTATTATCACCCAATATGGTAGTTCTCAACGCTGGAAGCATATACTGGCACCTGGGCCTCACCTGCATGCATCCCACACTAATAGGTCTGTACTGCTTTGTGAAATTAATACTAGATGATTCTAGTGAGCAGCCAGAGCTCTGGTCCCTGTTGTCCTCTGCAAGCTGGCAGAGTGTGGACATTGTGGATTGTAGAGCTTGCAGATCATACTCTCTTCTTCTAGGCAATTTAAGAGCTATGCAAACAGATCCAGCAGTATTAGGAGAAATGACTCCTATCCCAAGAAAAGGAGTTACAATTGAGTTTGAGTTTCAGATCTTTTGACTGCTAGGCTATAGAGTCCTTTCCTGTTAAAATTGTTGTCCTTGAACCAGCATCATCACTTGGGAACTGTTTTAAAATACAGAGTCTCATGCTATATTGCTGACCCACTGAATCAGGGACTGTTTGTAACACCTTCCTCAGGGGATTTGTATTCACATTCTTTTGGGCAGTGATCATCTTACCACTGCTTACCTACCATCTCTGAGATTATTTACCTCTGTATTCTCAGCACTCAGTTGCCTGGTGCATGTTCAGTAACTCTTGGTTGCATTTTGAATGTACTTTTGTTTTTAAGTATGTTAGACATACCTTCTAAGTATTTTTAAAGTTTTTTGTTGTTGTTCATTGTTATTTATTTATTTGAAAGTGACAGAGAGAGAAAGAGGCAGAGAGAGAGAGAGAGAGAGAGAGAGAGGGAGAGAGAGAGAGAGAGAGGGGTAGAATGGGCGTGCCAGGGCTTCCAGCCACTGCAAATGAACTCCAGATGTGTGTGCCCGTTTCTGCATCTGGCTAATGTGGGTCCTGGAGAATTGAGCCTCAAACTGGGGTCCTTAGGCTTCACAGGCAAGCACTTAGCCACTAAGCTATCTTTCCAGCCCCTTCTAAGTATCTTTATACTATTCTTTTTAAAATATATATTTTTATTAGATATGTACATACTTAATATGTAAACAACACATGTTGGAACCATCATTTCCCTCAGCCCTGCCACTTTTCCAAAGAGGTCCTCCTTGTTGGGGATGCAGGTCCATCCCATAGGGATTGTAGGTCATGCTTTGTGGGGACTGCAGTCAATTATGGGAGAGAGGCAATGTCTCTGTGCAAACTGTCCCAACTTGTGGCTCTAACAATTTTTCTGTCCCGGCTTCTGCAAAATTCCATGAACCATTTCGGTTACGTTTTAAGTCTACTTCAGTGATGGGTTCTTAAGAGCCTCTGGACCTCTGCTTTGGTAGGTGTTGAGTATTCTCAGTGTCTCTCTCCTTCATCCTTGTGCTGATAACAGGTTCACCAAGAAAGCAGTACACTTGCTCAATTCCCCAATTCTTCTGTGATTTCAGCTGCAGCTGGGGTGAAGTGCAGTAGGTTGTTTATCTCTTCCAGTCCTGCTCCCACCTGAAAAAGAGAAGCAGAATCTCCAATGGAGAGTGAAGTCAGGAACTGTTAAATGGGATAACCATTATTAATTTAGAGAGAATTTAAAGGGTGTATAGACCCTCTTATAGTCCAAGATCAGTGGGAGCTTGACATTGGAAAGCAAAATCATTATCTGGATATAATTCTGACTTGTTTCCCAGTTCCAGATATGGCTTCCTTTCCACTGAGTGGATCTGTTAGCCAATCCAAGATCAGTTGGTTACTCAGCATGGCTGTGTGCTACTTTTGCACTTGTGTGAGCATCATGTCAGCTTGTTTGCTTCTGAGTAGCTTAGACTTTGAGTTGCTTAGACAAATGTTAGTCACTTTCCCCTGTTAGCTCATGTAGCACTTTCCAGCACTAGATGGATTGTTTGGGGACTGGCTCTCTTCCAGATTCCAACCAGGTCTCTCCATGGTCTGTGCTGACAGCTTATGGTGTCTTCAGCAGTAGGGTCTTACCATTAACTTCTAGTGGGTTTTAAATATATAAACCTGATTATGTTTTATACTGTTCAACATTTAATCTTACTAAGTTTTCATTGAATATTTTGTCCTCAGTGCTGTGACTGCGAAGGTAACTGAGGCACTTTTTGGAAGCTTTCTATCTAGTTGGAGCACAGAGGGACAGTAAACCAATGTCATGATGCCATTGGGTAGGGAGTAATGATGAGGACATTGTTGTCTCAGAGAACACAGTGGTTTGATATGGAAACATAGTGAACAAACATTGGATCTGGGTCTTTGACATGGCCTTGGAGATTTAAGGACAAGTACAAGCAAAGTTGATGCTAAACAATACTGAGGATACAGGCAGCAAAGCTCAGAGAACATTGTAGGAAGGAGAAACCAGAATCAGCAAAGGCCTGAAGTAGAGATACCTTACTCCTATGTCATAATAGAAGGAAAATAGTGGAGAATTGCCAGCAGGTAATATATAAGGAAGAGAAGAAAGTTGCTGAATTTCTTACCCCCCAGGTTTTAAATGTAAAAGAAATCATTCTAAAACAAGAGGCTGGCCCAAATACTTTATAACTTGCAGGCATTAATTGCAGCTCAGTTGCCATATGCATTACACCCTGAATTTAGAGTACTTATAATTTTACTCTTTCGTTTTATATCATCACAGCAGTCTAATTCTCAGAATAAATAGTAAACAACCCTATTGTCTAATCCACAGAGAACAACTCAATATAGACTCTCTGGTTTGAATGTAAAATGACACACCCGCCTCAACAAACACCATAGGCTCATGTGTTTGGACATTTGGTCCCAGTTGGTGGTGTTATTTAGGGAGGTGGAGATGCTTTACAAAGTAGAACTATGCTGGAGGAAGTGTGTCCCTGTGGGCAGGCAGGCCTTGAGGTGTTATAGCCAAGCCCACAGGGTGTGTTCATCTTGTCCTCTGCTTCCTGTCCATGATGCAGTTTAACCAGCTCCTGCTCCTGTTCTTATGCTTTCCTTGTTGTGAAACTTCCTGAAATCGTGAGCCCAATTAAATCCTTTTTCTTCTGTATGTTGCTTTTGGTTGGGTATTTGGATTTGGTCGGGTATTTGGATTTGGTCATGGCAACAAGAAAGTAACTGATGCAATTCCCTTTGGAGAAGCACTCACTACAAATGAAATGATGGGTCTTCAGATGTGTTGTCCAGCTATTAACCACATGTGGCTGTTGAGCTCATGAAAGGTGACTAGTCAGATTGAATCATTTCCAGTGTAACATGCATACCTGATTTCAAATTCTAGTAATGAAAATGATTTAAAATATGCCATTTATGGGCTGCTGAAGATTGATTTATAATATTTTATATTGATTGCTTATCAAAATAATACTTTGCTTGCATTGAGGGTTAATATAGTTCCACTTATGTACTTTTAAAACATAGCTACTAGAAAATTTATGGATATATGTGTGGTTCATTTTGTATTTCTGTGGAAAAACTATTCAAACTTGAAGATGCTTCCAAATAATGACTTTTTTATTCCATCCTGGAAACTATTTCCAATTTAATCTGAAGCCTCAGATAACTTAGAAATGATTTTGGAGTTTTTTAAACTTTATTTTTACTTATTTATTTGGGAAAGAGAGAAAGAGGCAGAGAGAAGGAGAGAGAGTATGGGTATGCCAGGGCCTCCAGCCGCTGCAAATGAATTTCGGGTGCATGGGCCCCCTTGTGCATCTGGCTTACATGAGTTCTGAGGAATCGAACCAGGTCCTTTGTCTTTGAAGGCAAATGCCTTAACCACTAAGCCATCCTTCCAGCCCGGTTTCAGATTTTTAATGATTATGTTAAATTGGGATGAAGTCAAATAAACAATAGGTGAAATTTTGCATTTATATGGTACTTAAGGTTTTTGTTTTTAAATTTTAATATACCACTTAAACATCCCTATAGTTATTTTTATCTCATAGATATGTAGATTTATGACTTGTCCAACTCTACCCCTCTATAGCTTGAATAAGATGCCATTGTCAAATCCACCTTCTGCAGTCTGTGGTATTTGATGCACACTAGGTAGGACAGAGCTTTAGATTCTGTTTTCACTTCAGTGCAGATGTGAGAGTTCCAGTTAATAAGAGCATTGTGCAAGTGTTTGTGTTTCAGGAAGAAAAGGCCCCTGATTCTGCCTTAGAGCTTTAGATATTCTGTACAGGGAATAAAGTGACATGCTCAAATTAACCGTGGCCAGACAGAACCACATGATATGAATATAAATGTTTGAGTCTTGCTCAAATTAAGGTTCTTGGTATCAGGAAAAATGCTTTCTTGTCAGACAAGTCAAAATTACTGTATCTCACTCTTCTACTGGGACATTATAGTACACAATTTGCATTGAACTCTGCTATAAGATTTTATTCAGAGCACTTTCTTAAAAACATTCTTAAAGGAAACTCCTTCAATGGGATGAAAATTTCAAACCACACTTTTTAGTACTTAAAAACAAACAAGTAAACATTGCTCTGTTCTTTATATCCAGTGGTGAGATGGTTAACCAGAAAGACTGTGAAGGATGTGATGTGAGTTTTGCAGTCATTTACCAATTAATGGTCACAAGGAGGGCCAACTCACCAAAAAACAATTTTCTGAAAGTCCAATTCCTTGAATTGTTACTTCTCTAGAAATTGCTTCTCATAAGGTCAGCTTACCAAAGTCTTATTTCCCTATTGACTAATTCATGGAATGACCAATTTGCTCAATCACTGATTTATTAAAATTTTCTTTAAAAAAACTAGGTTTCCTAATGTTTATCAAGTCCTGCTATATAAGGTGACTCTATCAGGGGCAGCTTTGAATATTTCACAGTTTTAGTTCAATTTCAACTCTCCTTACTTTGCATTTTTTTTCTGTAACCTTGTCTCATTAACTATTGCAGAGGTCTAGCTAAAGTCCTCTGTCTTACATGTTTAAGCAAAGCACACACCTCTGACTTGGGGAATTTAAGTTATCTCTTGCAGTTTGGAATACTGCATCAAAGACTTTTTAAATCATAAGGATTTTTCATCTTTACAGTTGTCATTTGTGTACTTTTCATTCATAGATTGGCCACCTGAGTGAATCCAATGCAATACATTAAATATGTTAGAAATGCCCCAAATGTGAAACATATATGAAGTTACATGTGGCTGCTTTGGACAGGCTACAGAATGACTAGTCTAAGGTGGCTATGGCTAAATAAAAACATGGAAACTAGAATGGAATGAGAGTAAACACTCGGTGTTTTGTAAGTCAACTCAATAGGCATTTTGTAAAACAGAGAATTTGTGGCTTCTGTCCCTTTAGTGTATGTGGATTTACTACTAGTTTGTGGGAGATCAAGATGAAAGGCAGTGCTATGATAAGTGGTAGTAAAGAAGGTAGAATGCCAGGAATTATTTTATAATGGGCCATGCTATTGCAACCTCAAATTTGATGTATACTAATTACAATCACAGTACATTTAAATTTCTAAGCATTATTGCCATTAAGACAAACATGAAAATAAGTCAACTAAAACTGAAAGTAATCTTCAAGGGCTGTGGCTGTAGTACAGTTGGTGAAGTGCGGAGGCGCTGGATTTCATCAGTAGCACCACATATGCCTGCTGTGGGGGTGCACATGTTTAACCCCAACACTCTGAGGTGGAGGAAGGAGGATCAAATGTTCATGATTATCCTTGGTTACATAGTGAGTTCAAGGCCAGCCTAGAATAATAAGACTATAAATAAATGAGTAAAAAAAAGTAAAATATTAAGTGCTATAAAAGTTATAGTTTAAGGAAATTAATTCTTGAAAGATTTAACATGTTCAGCATCCTTCACATTTATTATTTAGTAAATGACCATTTGGTGAATGCAGCACTTTTAGCAGATTGTCCTAAAAGAATATGACGTGGGACAAGTTAGTGACCAACTCTAAGTCTCACTTGTTTATTCTGTGAACATGGGTGATAGATATTAGTACTTATTAGAGAGCTTATGACGAGTACTTGAGATTCCTAGGTCCAGTACCACATACAGTTCAATCAATGCTATATCTGTTCCCTTCGAGTAAGGGCTTGCCTGTGATAGGACCTCTAATCAGCTTTCTGTTAAATCATGACATTAAATTTAACAAAGTTTTACCCAAAGCATTCTATGATGCTAACACCAGACACACATAAAATGAACTCTGCCCCAGTGAATACAAACCTAGAGATCTCAAAACTCAGAAAGTGTGGGCCATATGAGGACAGAATTCAGAGATTAAGTAGCTGGGTCACTTGAATTCTGTCATGATTTAACAGAAAGCTTCACTGAGTTGTCTGCTTGGACCTGAGCATTGATCCTATCTGAGTTGTGTGGCCTGGGCAATGGTAGAAGGGGGAAGGAAGGACCTAAGTACATGTGTATCCTGAGTAGCCCTCCACTTCAAACAGGCATGCCACCATGAGTTCACTACCAAGAAAGCTCAGCTCACTGGTGCTACTGGGATGTGAGGAGATGTCCAGGGTCCCTGAATCTGGATTGAACATAGGCTGAAATGTTACTGAATGCAGGTAAACTGCTGACTGTTGTATATGCTCATCTTATCACCTTTAGCCTTTTCTGTTATTTGTCAGTATTGAACATTTATTTGCCATCCTCAAATAGTCTGTCTTTTATCAAAAGGAGATAGGCTTACTTTTTATCCTAGTATAGGCCCTGAACATTTCTGGGTAAAGCAAGTCTTCGTTTTGTCTGGAGCACATTTTACTTGTGAATTCAAATTCATTAGAATAATAAATAAAGCACATTTTTTTTTGAGAACAACAAACTTATGTTTAAAATAGCTACTGCCTAATTTAAAATGCTTTAGAAAAAGTCTAATCTTTCTTCTTGGTACTTTGTAATATTAGAGACTTTCCCCCAAAAGTTTTCCATTGATTGTCCATCCAGCTAATCCGTGTAGCATTAGACCACCTGAATTTTCCTACATAATATTAAATCTATCTTCAGAACTCCTAAAAAAGGGAAAAACCCATACTTTCTTTACTCTTCCATCTACAAAATACAGCACAGATCTCACTAGAGTGCTCAGGGTAAAAGGAAAGAGATATCTCCTTGTTCTAGGAAACATTGATAGAGCGTACTGAGAATTTAATGCATGGGCAAAACATTCCATCCCTAGAGGTTCCAGTGCCCATAATCCCACCTTGAAAAAAGTTCCCTATTAATTGTTGCAGCCAGCGGACACACAGTTTTACTACTTGGCACGCCTCCTTCACTAATAACCAACTGGCATCATGGAAACCCTTACTTTCCATTTTCTAAGGCACATGTACTGAAGCAAATGCTTCATATATCTTTTGAACACCGAAGATACACGTGATCAAGCTAAACATTAATGCCTTGACTGAAATTTCATCTTAACTCTTTGACATTTATAAACATATATACATGCAAGCATATACATAGAAATACATGCATGTACTATTTAAAAATATTTCAACTGGAGGGTATGGAGAGATGGCTTAGTAGTTAAAGCACTTGTCTGAGAAGCCTAAGAACACAGGATCCATTCCCTAGAACCCACATAAGCCAGATCCACAAGATGGCACGTGTCTGGAGTTTGTATGCTATGCCTGAAAGCCCTGGTGTGCTCTCTCTCCAATAAATAAATAAAATAAATTGTAATTGGAAAATTCAATGTTTTAGAAACCAATAAATTGCAGACTAATCATTCATATTACCAAAATATGAGCTTCCTTTAACCATATCTCAAGTTAATTTAAACATGATTTAATTTATAGGGATTTTATTCCTGGGACGAATTCATTGTTTAAAGTTAAGGTGCACCTGGATGAAATAAATGTTTATAAAGTTCTGGCTTGCTTTTCTTGATTTTGTGCCTCAGGTTGCTAACTGCTAATGTCTTACTTTATCTAAAATAATATACTAAAGCCATTTAATAAACTCAAAATCAGTGAGTTACCAAAATAACCATTGGGACATACATTATATCTATTTTCTTAAAAGAAAGAAAATAGGATTTCTTTACATAATAAATCCTTCACTACTTGCATCTCCACCTGCAAAAAAGAACTCAGTTGTTTCAGGGAACTGTACACAGTTTGCAATTCTGGCATGGCTAAAAAAAGAAAAAGAAAAATCCTGGCACATAAACCACAAATGGTGGTAATGTGCCAGTTTTGAATTGTTGGTTGTTTTTATTATAGGTTCTAGGTTTCAGATGAACAGGGGGCTCCTGTTGTTTTATGGCAGGATATTAAACTACAGCTTCTGGCAGGCGGCACCTGCCTTCTTCCTGGCATGGTCTCCACAGGAGTTGGCCATGTGATACCCTGATGTAATGTATATTTTGTGTTGCTGTTTGTGGGGATTTAAACATTGGGGAGAAAAAACTTTCCCTGAAGGTATGCAACCCATAGTGACGGGTGTTGATAAGAATTTCATATAATTAAATGCTAAAACCAATGCCCTACTTTCCACAGAGTTATTTTAGAGTAAAAATCTTGGGAGCATCTTAGACCAATATCTTGTTGCCTTTAGGTAGAAATCACCTGACAGCATTTCTTTGGCACTTGGTTTTGAAGCCTAGGCAATGTATGTGCAAGACAAGTCTACCACTGAGCTACATCTTTAGCCTACCTAATAGCTTTTTATTGCTGTGGAAATCTACTGCATTGGTCACATGTCCTTGTACATAGTAAATTACACACACACACACACACACACACACACACAAACACACACACATATGTACATATGTATGTACATGGTTCCCTTATCTATTCTGTATAGACTTCTTCAAATTTGACATTGGCAGTTTTTGAAATAATCAGTAGCTATTGGGTATACTTCATGGTTTTATCTATGGATATTCAGTTATAGATACCAATAGGCTGAATGAATAAGGCAAAGGTTTCTCTTTTATAATAATGCTGTTTTTAATTAAAATAAAAGACAATTTTAATAGCCTAAGTTGTAATATTGTTATTGAAGTTGATTTTGACAGTCAGTATTTATCACAGAGGAAATTTGTCTTCTAGAACTGCTGGTCTATGTTTACAGCTTACTATTAAGTTAAACATGTCAACTCAGGTCTGGAGAGATAGCTCAGCAGTTAAAGACACTTGCTTACAAAACCCTGAAAGCCTGCCTGGGTTTGATTGCCATATAAATTCAGATGCACAAAACTGATGTATGCATCAAGAGTTTATTTATAGTGTCAGGAGGTCTTGATTCATCCACTCTCTTGCTTTCTTGGTCTACTTTCTCTCTGTCTGAAATAAATAAATAGAAATATGTTTTAAAAATAATGATTCAACCTCAAATATGCACAGTAAAATTTATGTTTAAAAATGGTAAATCAGTCTGTAATGTTCGGTTGTTCGACTATGGATGGCTTCTTGAAACATGACATATTATATCTTTATCTTAGTTATTTATTGTCTCAAAAACATAGCATCATACAATTAGTTCAGGTTTTTCCAGCCCAACTATCCATTTGAACATCCCTCTTTGGTATCCTGGGGACTGTTGTTTAGTGGTGTACCTCAATTGGCATGAACCACTCCAGGGTTACTTTGTTATTCAGTGTGGCAAACAATACCTGTCCCAGTCCCCACTTACATCAGGTTGCTTGTACTAGATCCAGAGGAAGTAGTAGCATCTTCAGAACGAGATAAAGATTACTCTAGGGTCTTCTATTGACTCTTAATTGAGAATATTTCACTTAATTTAAAGTTCTTAATACTTGATTTACCCTTTTCAATTAGATTTTTGTCCTCACTTCCTCAGGTCTATGTCAAATGAGGTTCAGTTACCACAAGTCAATAACTGAAACTTGAATGGTTTATGAGACAGTGGTGTATATAAATGGATTCCTACCTTCTTTTATGGTTGACTAGTTAAGTGGTATTCTGTGTTAAGTAACCTCCTTTGTTTGTTTTAAATCAGCCATGGTAAGGGCATTTACACCCCAGAAATTGGTATCCTGCCCCACTCTCCAGTCAACTGCCAGTCATTTACAGCACACTCTTGCCTAGGGATATGCTCACAACAGAATATTAAAGGAGGCTACTGGTGGACTCCACTCATGAAACTCTATCTTAGAGAAATCAAATGTGGTAGAGTTTGGATTTTAAAGTAAATATAGTGAGTTCTGAAAAAGGGAACATAGAATCCTGGGCTGGAAATGTTAAAACCAAATATTTTCTCTCATAATCACTTGTTCTTTGGGGTACCAGATTTTAACTTTTTGAAAAAACTTAAAATATGCTTAGAGGACTTGCAGAAAAACACCATTCTTTGCAAGTATTCTATAGAGTAGAATTACTGCATAGTTTCAGTAACTGATCCATGAATTGAAAGTCGCTAAGTTGACTTGCAGAAGCATTATACCAAGTAATAATAGCCATTTTAAAAAATCTGTGATTACGTATGGATGTGATAATCTGTGGCAGCACTATCAGATAAATAATACATATTTAAAAAAAGTTCTGTAATTACATGTTTACCCGATAGGCCAGAATGACTCTGTCCCAAGGAGCTGTTGCAGACTGAGTAAATAATACATGTTTTAAAGTCCATAATTACATATGTAAACGATAGACTATCGAGTAAATAATGCACATTTTAAAAAGTCCATAATTACATATTTACATGATAGTCTGTAAATTCTGTAATTACTTATTTACACAAAAGACCATAACAGCTGTTACAGTCTATTATGTTAACTCTCATAGAATTATATTATGGATTTTTAAAACATCATAAAGAACCTAAGGAATAGAGTGATAGAAAATGAAATATAAACTTTATACTATAGTTCTCTGAAAAGAGGAAGCTTTGAGTCAGGTAACACTCATGTCTGATACTTGATACTTGCAAATTTCCATTTTTTTAAAAGTTTTTTTTTAAGTATTTGTTTGTTTATTTGACAGAGAGAAAGAGGGAGAGAGGGAGAAAGAATGGGTGCACCAGGGCCTCTAGCCACTGCAAATGAACTCCAGACGCATGCGCCACTTTGCGCATCTGGCTAACGTGGGTCCTGGGGAATTGAACTTGGGTCCTTTGGCTTTGTAGGCAAACACTTTAACTGCTAAGCCATCCCTCCAGCCCTGATACTTGCTAATTTCTGGCTTAAAATTTATTTACAAAAAATGTGGACTAAGGATTCACAGACCATGTATTTCATCATGTCTTGGGAGCATAAATAAAGCATTGAATATAATGTTTGTGTTTTGGGGAGTCATAAAATTATAGAAAGTTTAAAAATAAGTGTTTTTTACTTATTCTTTATAGAGAGTAGAGATTTTTAGTTTATATGTAGTGAGATGTTGCAGCATGTATTAATAGGTTGTATATAATGATAATACATACATTTGTATTTTTCTTGAAGACAGTGGTTGCTTTCTTAAATTTTTAAGGGTTCTTATGAATTAAGGAGTCACTGGTGCATTTTGAGGCATAGCTTCTGGATTTATTCCAAACTTAAACACAAGATCAATACAACTAAAAGAGGCTTCTGTCCATACTTCCTACCAACTACCAATGCTGAGCCAAGCAAGTGAGAATCTGCCACTCAGTAATAGTTGACTATATACAAAACACAAGACCTTTGATTGGTGTTTTGGCACTACTTGTGTGTGTGTGTGGGGGGGATATATGGGTGTGCTTGTAATGCCATGGGCATATGTGCAGGTCAAAGAAGTTGTGCTCTACCTTCTTTGAGACAGGGTCTACTGCTGCTGCAAATCAGTCTGGCTTATGAACTTCTGGCTCTGCCTCCCATTGTCATAGGTGTTCTGGGATCATAGATTCATGCACCAATTAGTGTTTGGCTTTACATGGGTGTTGGGTAATTGAAGTCAGGCCAACAAGCTTTGTAAGCAAGTGCCATTGTCTAGTAAGCTACCTCTCCTGCCCCCAAACATTTGATCTTATATGACATTTGAAAATATAAAACAAATGAATACCTGATTTTGAAAGAGCTTTTTTACAAAAATCTTTACATATCATAAACTTTGTTTTCACTTTATATTTGAGACACAGATGCCTGACATTAGTAATGTCCACAAAGAAGTTATATAAGTCAAAGGCTTTCAAATGTTTTTGAATTCAGGTTTTTTTTTTTTTTTTTTTAATTTGAGAGAGAGAGAGAAAGAGGGGGGGGGGAGAGAATATGAGACAGACACACAAACAGAGAATTGGCATACCAGGGCCTTACCATTGCAGTTGAACTCTGGACACTTTTGCATGTGGGCATGTGTGCCTTGTGCTTGCCTCACCTTTGTGTGTCTGGCTTATTATGGGATATGGATAACCAAACATGGGTCCTTCAGCTTTGCAGGCAAGTGCCTTAAATGCTTAACCATCTCTCCAGCCCTCCTTTTTATGTATATGTATATCTGTGTGTGTGTGTGCATTTGTGTGTGTTTGTGTGTGATGTTTTAATGGGTCTATGTGTGTATGTGTGTGCATGTTTGTGTGGAAGCTAGAAGGCAACTTTAGTTGACGTCCTCAGAATGCTGTCCACATCCTTTGAGATGGGATCTTTCAATCATTTGGAGCTCAGCAATTAGGCTGGACTGACTGGCCAGTGAGCCCCAGGGATCCTCCATGGAGGATCCCTTGAGATTCCAGATGGATGCCACCATGCAGGATATTTCTGTAGGCCCTGAGGATCGAACACAGGTCCTCATTCTTGTGAGGCAAGCAATTTGCTGATAGAGCATTTCCCCAATCCTGAATACAACTCATGATGAGAAATATTTCATATTAGGACTCAGTAGACACATGTATACCTACACAAAATTTTCACACACCTGTGAATGTTCTTTTAAAATTTATACAGTGTCTACTGTCATTCATTTCATAAAACTGCTAGTTATAACTCCCCAAATTGATTTCATGTTCCCAAAATGGGTTATAGCTTACAACTTAAATCACATTGAATTAGATAACGATTTTTATTGCTGGCTGTGGAGGTTTGAATCAGGTGTCTCCTATAAACTCTTGTATACTCATTTCTCACTGATGGCAGTTTGGAGATGGAGCCTTATTGGAGGAGGTGTATTACAGGGGGTGGGCTTAGGGGTGTTAAAACTCAGCTCCCTTTTACCAGAATTTGGCTCGTATTCTTGCTGCTGTTTTCTACTTGCTATAGCAGAAGTGATGTCCACCCTCTGTTTGTGACATGCTTTCCCCTGCCACCATGAAGCTTCCCCTTGAGACTCTAAACCAAAATGAATCCTTGCCTCTCTCTCATCAGCTGCTTCTGGCGAGGCATTTTGTCCCAGCAACAACAAGGTAACTATAACACTGGAATATACAGAATTCCTAAACTTTACAACATGTAGATAATATTTAGCTAGATTTTAAATGGATGTCTTCTATTGGATAAAATTTGTATACTGTAACAAAAGCTGGCTCATTATGAGTCTAACATGTATATGATAAAGTTTTTTGATTTATGTCTTTAGTAGGAAAGATGTTGAATTAGTAGAGATCCATTCCATGGACATTGTAGATGTTCCCAGTACTGATGTGGAACAAAAATAAAGATGAAGGTAGAATGGTAACCCAAAACTGTTGGCTGATCGCAAAGAATACTTCAAACTTTTTTTAAAAAATAGATTTTTATTTGTTTGCAAAAATGAGAGGGACAGGGCTGGAGAGATGGATTAGCGGTTAAGCGCTTGCCTGTGAAGCCTAAGGACCCTGGTTCGAGGCTCGGTTCCCCAGGTCCCCCGTTAGCCAGATGCACAAGGGGGCGCATGCGTCTGGAGTTCGTTTACAGAGGCTGGAAGCCCTGGCGCGCCCATTCTCTCTCTCTCCCTCTATCTGTCTTTCTCTCTGTGTCTGTCGCTCTCAAATAAATAAATAAAAAATTAAAAAAAAAATGAGAGGGACAGGGAAAGAATGGGCAAGCCAGGGCCTTTTGCCATTGCAAATGAATTCCAAATGCTTGTGCCACTTTGTATATCTGGCTTTAGTGGGTACTGGGAAATCAAACCAGGACATCAGGCTTTGCAAGCAGTTGCCTTTAACCACTGATCCATCTTTCCAGCTCCTCAACCTCTTTTTATAGTAAGGTTTTTATGATGAAATTTCTCAGGATATTGAAATTTATCTAAGCTTCTATTAATATATTAATTTGATATCCCCAATGAAAATACCCTTTGTAAGTAAAATCCCATATTATTAAATCCTTTCTGCTTTATTCTTTTTTATAATGTTAATGTTCATGAAAATATGGAATGCTAACATTGTTTTCAGTAATCTTTAAAATAAAGTGTTCAAGAAGAAGCTATGATGCTGGGCCTGGTGTCATAAATCTATAATCCTAGCACTTGGGAGGTAGAGGCAGTAGGAACAGAAGTTCTAGGTCATCCTTGGCTTATTACAAGCTCTAGGCCAGTCTGGGGTACATGTAATGAAAACTCAAATTGGTAAATATTCACTAGAAACAAATATTTAAATTCTGTGCCATTTCCTAGACTCCAACTTGTGAATACTTTTTAGTGATAACCAGAGAGAATGAAGGGAATTAGTGATCTCTGTAATACTCGTGGCTTTGGATAAACTTAGTGGGTAGAATGCCTGCAAATCATAGCCAGTTTATATTTGTCAATATAAGCATAATCTCAGAAACATAATATGCCAGCTTTTTTATTTTGCATTTTCAAAACTCCCCAATGCTTTCCTTCTCTTTTTTAAAGTCCCTTCCTCTGAGCCAGTCCTCCATCCATCTAGCCGACAAGGCTTCTCATTCCCTTCCTCTCTTTGTTCTCCTTTATTAGTCATAACCACACAGTTCAGTGTCTCTTTCCTAAATAAATCTTGAGCCTACTTATCCTTCCCTCCTTTGCCACTGGTAAGTCCCAGCTCCTACAGTCCTGAATTTCTCTTGCC
Source organism: Jaculus jaculus (assembly GCF_020740685.1). Lineage (NCBI taxonomy): Eukaryota > Metazoa > Chordata > Mammalia > Rodentia > Dipodidae > Jaculus > Jaculus jaculus. The sequence goes on from NC_059105.1 coordinate 129,318,230, forward strand.
CTTTGGATTGGCCCTTTGCCTCAAACCCACATCTTTATCTGCATCTTGTCTTACCAATGCCCTAAGCGTCAGATCAAGGTCATGTCTGTTAATTGCCAAGGGTTTCCAGTTCCTGCTTTTCTGCCCAGCTTTGCTTACCTTCCTGACCCCCTCTAGCTAGGCTTCCATCTCCCCTGAGACCTTTCATGGCCTGGACAGAGCTTTTTCTAAGCATTTACAGTTTAGCTTCATGCTTATCTTTTACATAACATTAACATCTCCAGGGGTAGTGATTGTATCTTCTTGTTGGGAAATATTAAATGCTGGGTAAATATTTGTGGAATGGTTAGATGAGAGAGCCACTGTCTGAGAACATTAAGCTAAAATTCAGGCTATTTTGTAATTATATTTACCAGAAATTGAATTTGGTCTTCTTAGTGATTATTTTAAAATGTGAAAATGGGGGGTATGGAAATAGAACATTTAAAGAAAAAAAAATTCCTCTAAACTTCTGATCCAATCTGGGATTCTGTGGGTATAAAATCCAGACTCTGGAATCAGCTACTTCCATCAAAAGGACCCATTGCTATTGTTAACAGTTTCTTCAAAGACTACATTTTAAGGGGGATACTGAAATCTGTCCCCTTTCTGACTTTCTTCTGTAGACATAAATGATCTCCACACTGTTAAGTAGCAGATTTTTATCAAACACTGTACATAAATTTGATGTCGCAGTTTGACAACCTGGACTACGTATTTTAAAAGACTGTCTCTTTAGCTATGTACCTATGACTGGACATCATTATGGGTGCTTTTTTTTCTGAGGAATTTCTCTCTTGTTATAATAAGGTTTTGCAAGTTTGTGGTTTAGTAGCAAATAATTGTATCACTTGCCTGTTGTAATGCCAAGTATACATCTGTCAGAAGAATTATTTATTTTATATGCATTTGTTGGGATTTTTTGTTATTATAATGGAATTTGAAGACAGAGATAGATTTCTTCCCTGCAGTGCTAACTACACTAAGGGTTAGCATTATGGAATGTCATTCTACTGCTCTTATAATGATAAATATTTCTATGACAAAACCTACTGTGAACCTGCCTGCATGCTCTAGAAATTTCTCTCTCCCCTGGCTTCTATTTTACCTCAAGGAGAAAGCAGAGAAAAATGCAGATTACTTCTTAAAACTTGTTAGAAATTAAATAAGACTTATGGTTAAGAAAGACATCTTTCCTTTCATATTATTCTGCCATCAGTTAAGTGATATGTCTTCCTTTCTTCCTGTTTTCCTTCTTTCCTTCCTTCCTTTCTTTTTCTTTCACACCTACTATTCAAATATGATGCTCTGGGTGGTGCTATTGTCCATTTATAAGTACATTTTGGAATGCAGGGTATGTGCAGAAACTTTGTCCAATGATCACTCATTTGTTTATTAAAATATTATTCATTACCCTTCATTGGAAATGTTAAAAGGAGCATGGAACACAAGGAGGGTGGAGTCTCAACATGGATATGCTCCTAATATAACAACAGTAAAAATGTGGTGTGCCAGAAGATTAGCCATTTCTTTTTAAAAATATTTTATTTATTTATTTGAGAGAGAGAGAGAGGGAGAAAGAGAGAGAGAGAAAATGGGCATGCCAGGGCCTCTAGCCACTGCAAATGAATTCCAGGTGCATGCGTCCTTTGTGCATCTGGCTTATGTGGGTCCTGGAGAATCAAACCGTGCTCCTTTGTCTTTCCAGGCAAACACTTTAACCACTAAACCATCTCTCCAGCCCAGATTAGCCATTTCTTACCAGATATACTGCTGGCACCCATTCTGGGACATCTTCATTTCTGCTTGAAGGACACCAGACAGATGTGAATTGGCAACCTTCCCTTATTTCTTCCATACCTCAGATGATTTCCATATAATATTCTGAGGCTTCCTTTGAACTGATAGTCATGTTGTATCACTTTTTGGCACAAACTGTAATTACTATCCTATTGTTTGCATAGCCTGCTTCTTTACTCTTTTACCTCGAGATTCCTGGAACTCATTTCCCAATATCCACTCTTTCAAGCCATTCAACTGTCCCTTAAATACATGAGGCAAGCTTCCAGCTCTTTGTATTACCTCTTTCTGTCACCTGGGATGTTTGTCCTGATAGATCACACCACTAAGTGCCCCTCCATAAGTGTTTGCTCAGATTTCACCTTCTTAGGAAGCCTGCCCTAACCACTATACCAGTAAAAACTGCAATGACTTGTACTCCTTCCCTTTTCTCTACACTTCACACCCCAAAGAATCCATCAACTTTTCAATACTCCCTAATTTCTTTGTGTATTTTTAAATTATTTGATGTCTGTTTCTTCCTGTTTGCATCTGAGTTCCATAAGGCAAGAGTCTTCTTATGCTTCCTGATGTGTCTGAAGCCCCGAAGAGAGGGCCAGCACATAATACTCAGCAAAGATTGGCTGAAAGAAAACACGAGTGAGAGTTACAGAGCAGTACTCAAGTACATGTGAAAGATTTATTCTACAAGGAAGGGATGAGAAAGTCCTAATGGAGGTCTGAGTTATGTCTTGCTCTATTTCATTGTAATAAAGCGGTTTTGATAATAATTTTAAGATTTGTTCTTCAATATTGCTTTGAAATTCTTACTCTCAATATTTTTATAAAAGTCATTGGTAGGCACATTGAAGAAGGGATTAAGGTACATGAGGAAATAAGAAATAGCTGTGAATCTTTTTGGTAAGAGTATATTTTTCTCTTAAGTGTATATGATGATTCACTTTGTTTTGTGTTTTATTATCTTTAGATTAAAAGGGAAAAAAGAAGCAAAAGAAAAACTTTCATTGTGGCAATCACATTAAGTCCATCATATTTGTCCTGATTTTTCAAAATTATCTCAGAGACCCAGTATCTTCATAGCTTCTTTCTATTTAGACACTCATTAAATCCAATATGTGCTTTAAAAAATTTCTCTCATCCAGATGTTTTCTAGCTTTTTAACATCTTCTCTTTGACAGATTCAGATACAAATGCTATGTGAGTAATAACAGATAATTAGTAATGTTAACATCAGCACAGTTTAGTTGGTAGCAGAAGTCCAAGTTGAAGTTCCTGCCATTTTTTATTTTTTTAATTTTTTTAATTTTTAATTTTTTAAATTTTTTATTTTTTAATTTTTTGTGTGTTTTTCCCATTTTTTATGTATTACTTATACTGTTCGATGTGAAGCTTTGACTGCAATGCCAAACACTGAACTCAGGAGTTCAATTCTAAAATGACTGGAGGCCATGCTGAAAATTAAGCAGCAATGAGCTAAGGAACAACAGGAAATGCAACTCTAGGGGATACTTTGCTATTTTTGGCAAGAGAATGTAAGGTACTGGTTTTCTTTGCATACATGCCCTCTGATTCTTTCTCAACCATACTGCCTCAAGCTTGAGACTTGTCACTCTTCTCAGGTTTCCTGCTCTTGTCTTTGACTTCTCAACAGAATTTGATATACTTAAAACATTTTCTTGGTGGGTCTTCCTAAGCTCCACAACTGAGGTTACCCTCCTATCTCACTGACTCTGGTTGTCCTTAACACATTTCTGTGTTTCAAGGCCCAATTTTTCTTGTCTCCCTTTTCATCTGCACTTACCATTGAAGCAAGCTCACTCATCTTTGTGGTTTATATATACCACACAGTGTGCTGATGTGCTGTCTCTAGTATTGCCTCTTTTCTTGGCTCCAGTGGCATGTGTTCATTCAATAGGCATCTCAAAATTACCATGTTTAATGCAGAACATTTGACTTCCATTAGCTTCATTCGGCAAACGTTTCCTCCCCCAGGGTTTCATATTACAGTGAGTGTCCCACTCATTCACTTGGAGCAAAACCCTTTGATACTTCCTCAATTCATGTCCTTCAGGTAATTCAAAGAATAGCAATTCTGTTGGATTTTATCTTAAAGGAGACTCCAAAATTTGTCCCTTCTCAGTTTCTGCACTCATCATGCCACCATCCTCCATAGTCTCAACCTCATTATCCCCACATTTTTCCTGACTGTGTAATATTTTCCCCTTGCACTAACTTCACAACCCAGCAAACAATTGAGTTTTAGAGGAGCAAATCAAATAATGGTCTCTCATCCCATGTTTCTTTCATACTTAGGATAAAATCCAAATACCTTGGCCAAAGGATTCTCGGCTCTTCCTCCTATGTCTCCATTTTGCCCACTCTGTTTAATATCAGCATATTAGATGGGTATGGTGGCGCATGCCCTTAATCCTAGCACTTGGGAGGAAGAGTTAGGAGGATCACCATGAGTTTGAGGCCACCCTGAGACTACATAGTGAATTCCAGGTCAGCCTGGGCTGGAGTGAAACCCTAGTTCAAAAAACCAAAATAAATAAATAAAATTAATTAATTAATTAATAAAAATAAATTAATAAAAAATAAAATCAGCATATTAACTAGAGAACAGTATTTGTGATCTTGGGAAACTAAAATTATTCATTGGAAATTTTAAACCTAGGTGTATCCACGCCCTCTGGCATATTATATCAGCTTAAGATCATTCAGATACTGCTTGCAATTAAAAGAAAAAGTTTCCTTAGAGATACATATTCTCATCAAAACCAACCACAAAGTGAACTTAAAGTGGAAAGATATAGACAGACAAACACGCAGGTAGAAAATGAGTATTTAGTGCTTTCTGAAGAATTCCTATTCAGTTCTTGAAGACATTGTAGAAGCCAGACTAGCTACTTACCTAGTTCAACCTGGAGCTCTTATACTCAAGCTGGAACTACACTTCCTGATAGATGTGAATAGGATTTTAACCAAAATTATGGAGTTAAAAAAAGGGAGAAATGAAAGTTAAGTGGCATGCCAGGGCTGAGCTGCCAAGCATTGATATACCAATAACAAGAAGAAGGAAGAAAGTTGTTTCCTGGGCTCTCAGGCTGGTATTCTCCCTCACCTCATTCGTTGTAGGTCTACTCACTTCTGCCTGTACTATTCCTGTATTGCTAGAATACTCTTAGTTCTTTCTCACGTTTCAGGGCACATGTACAGCTGACCAAGGACAGTCAGGACTTCAGAGCCAGTCTTGTTCTGATGTTTTCATTGTTATGGATGTATTTGCTATTATGGTAAATGATAGCCAAGTGGACCTAAGTGGAAACTTCTCTAGAGAAACTGCTTCTCCTTGGTGCTGTCTTCTACCTAAATCAAAGGTAGGTTGTTCTATAGGTCACTGGACCTGAGAGTCAGGCATCAGCCTGCTCAGGTATTTGTTCTTTGAATATATAACTGTCTTTCATATATTTCGTTTAAAATCACTGAAGAGTTGGTGGAGAAGCCAGTCTGTTTAATATAGCAGACAGCTTCAGGTACTGAGATGAACCTCCAGACTAGACATAGTTGATGGGAGGAAGAAGGGATTTATTTGAAGCTTCCAAATCCAGGGGAAATTCCATAATGGCAGAAGAAGTTGGCCCACTTTCACAGGCCTGAGCAGAGAGAGAAACCAATACCATCCCCAGCCCAAGCAAGTACACTAGGAACCCCAAGCAGAGTTCAAACAGTCTGCCTATCTTTAGACTAATCCCAGGTTTACCCTCACACCTTAGGGCTGAACCCTAGGATCCACCCACAGTGACATCTCTAGCCAGGTAGCTGCAGATCTAAATTACAAACTGTAATAGAATCCTGAATATATTGGGAGCCATCCAAACTACCACAATTAGTAAAAGTATAACTAAAAAATTGAAATGTTTACTTTTACACACAAACATAGTAGACAAGAAAAATTCACCAAGTAGACATCCTGCCAGATCAAAAATATGAAAATTGCTTCTTAGTAAGTAAGCTGTTTTGACGTGAATGGTGGTGTCAAAGGAATGAAATAAAGTTGTGTGACATTAAGGCTTAGATTCTCCTTAAGAATCTTATCTTTTGGTTGGTACATTCTTTTGGTTGGAACAGTGAGCTGTATTGAGGTGCTTTCTGAGGTCTCCAAGATCTGTCAGTAAGTTTTCATCCTGAGAATGAGAGAGGAGTGTCCATAGGAGTAATCTCAATCTAGAGAGTTTCCTTGAGGTAATTTCTCTGGAGTCTCCATGCTCTTTAAGTCAGTCCTCAACCTGAGGCTGAGGGAATAGGCATTCTCAGGAGTAATCCCAACACAGTGAGTCCAACTGAAGTGCTGCTATGGGGTCTTGTGCTCTGAAAGTAGCCCTCACCCTGAGACTGAATGGGGAGCGTGGGAGATAATACTGATGTAGTAAACCCCACTGAAGTGCTGCTCTGTGGTCTCCATACATCCAGACAGGGTCAAGAAGCTTCTGGAAGCAGCCATGGGGAAGTTTTCATTCAAGGTGAGATGAGACTTTTCAGTGGGGCAGCTTTTCTGGGATCCCATGATCTATAAGTAAGCTCTCATCCTGAGGTTGAAGGAGGAGCATCCAAGGAGTAATCTTGACACAGGGAGCCCATCAAAGTGGTGGCTTTGGGGGTTACATGTTCCTATAAATAACCATTCTCCACACTCTGTAAATGACCCTCAATATACTTATTGATTCACTGATCTGGTATTAATGTAATAATACTTTGGTCTGCCATCTGAACCTGATTTGGGATGAAGATCTGTGTTCCTGATACCCCAGGAGAAAAGTTTCCTGTGGCATAGGGAAACTATTTTAAATATAATATACAAAATGTAGGTCTATTTTACTACTCAAACTATAAGGTATATTTTTGGTTATTATAGCTTGGACTTAGTTACAGTAACATTTCTGTTGGATATAGATAAAAGTAAATTTGAATATAATCCCCTTAAAATATGTAAGGATTTAAAAAAAAATTCTGTGCAATGCATGTGAGATGATGAACAGACATTTTTAATATTTGTATGTATTTGAGATAGAGATAGAAAGTGGTAGAGAGCAAGAGAGAGAGAGATAGAGAGAGCATGGGCATGTCTGGGTACTTGCCACTGCAGCTGAACTCCAGATGAATGGGCTACTCTGTGTATCATTTATGTGGACACTGGTGAACAGAACTCAGGCATCAGGCTTTGTAAACAAGAGCCTTTAAACTCCAAGCCATCTTCTGAACCCAGGATGTTTTGACTAACCAAGTGTGGTAGTTTATGTTAAAGTTTCATCACGTAAGAGTCAGACATAGGAGAATTGACAGGAGTTCAAGGTCAGCCTGGACTGCAGCCTGGGACTGTCTCAAAAAACCAAAAAATAGTAATAATAACCACAATTTGACCTAATAGAATATGTTATTCTGTTTTGTAGATTTACAATTTTATCTTGACCTATTTGTAAACATTTCATGATTACATACATACACACATATGGATTTATTATAATATTTATACAGTAGTTAAATAGATTTCAAAGTTATTTCATCTATTTATTAATTTAGCTGATACTAATATGTCATGATGACCATAGATTTCATTCTTTTGTATTGGGTGATTTTATTTCCTTCCAAACTGCTTTTAGCCTCATTATATTTGTATTCATTTTTCTTTGGTTTTCCAGTGGGCATATGGCATTTAAAATCAATTAAGCATTCTTTTTCAGATTTTTTGTGTTGTCATAGCTATAAGATTAAATTGAACAGGAAAATTAGATTCAGTTTGAAATTTATAATCTATGGCCATAATAAGTTTTAATTCATGTTTGAATAAGTGTATTTCACCAACAACTTTACAAGTTACATACATTCTGTTCTGTCACATTTTAAAGCAATTAAGTTTAATAATATGTATGTTAGCTTTCTTGAAGTCAATGCAGAGCTGTTTGGGGACTTATAATTCATTGTCTGATATGCAGTTTTCATGAACTAAGTATGGATCCTTGAAGAAATGTGAATGTTAATATAATTTTTCTTTTCTTTTTCTTCTATGGAAATTAAACAACCAAAAAAAAAAAAATGCTCTGTTATGCCTGAGGTTTTAAATACACAAAAGTCAGTAAAATAAAAGTGATGGTTCCTAGAGCAAGTATAATTTAGCCATATTGAACATATATATTAAAGCATAAAAGTTAACACCATATGTACAAAATACTATGTGGGCCCATTTGTGTCACCACTGACAAATGCACAAATCCTGTAGGAGTCGTGAGCTCTATAAGAGCCCAGGATTTCAGTCCCAGATATGAGAGAGCTTTACATACAGCTGTGGGAATGATACCATTGCATTTCTTGTGTAAATTTTAAATTTCAACCAGAAAAAAACTGCTAAAATTTTATTAAGGAAATAATGTTGAAACTTCTAATTTTTACAATTGCCGATTTTTCTTCTATCTTACCAACTCTGTATCATTTTGCTATTTGTTGGGCTTTGCTGATCATATTCAGGTGTTTATAGCAACAAGCTATTGAGAAATTACTAGGTGCCAGGCTACCTTTAGAAACATGTGCCATCAGAAAGGCAGACAAGAAACTTGCCCTCAGGAAACTATGAGGGTAGTCAAATAGCCAATATTATAGACAAGTTATTGAGCAGATCAGAAGATACGTGCAAAGCAAAAAATGGGAGGAAAGACTAGGGTAAAAGGCATCTGGAGGATAAGTTGCAGAATATTGAAATAAGGGAAGAGATGAGGAAAAATTGAAAGGCAGAAATAGAGCCCATCAAGGTCATACACAATGTTAGGCAACATAAAAGGCAGGGGAAAGGTAAGGACACATGATACATTTTTTGTTTGGCCCAAGTGGTGGAAGTAAGAGCTGTCATACTAGGACAAGGTATCAGAGTTAACAGAAAGCTGGCTTGTGCAGGAATTGTAGGACATATTGGGGATGGGGGAGGTTGAATTTTTAAGCAAAGGGATGTATAGTCTCAGGACTTTGAGCAAGCAAGTCACATGCTCAGAACTTAGTGGTTTTTGTATTTTTTGGGGGTAGTCACTCTCTAGCCCAAGCTGACCTGGAACTCATTCTGTACATTATAGTCCCAGGCTGGCCTTAAACTCACAGGGATCCTTCTACCTCTGCTTCCCAAGTGCTATGATTAAAGGTGCATGCCACCACACCAGACCAGACCTTAGTTTCAGATCACTCTGGCTGCCATCTTGAAGAGAGAGAACAGTTATTAGGGTAATGGTGCAGAGACTTCTTGGAGAAATTTCAGTGTTATAATTCACAGTGTAGGAATGAATCAGTCTAAGAGCAATAGAGTAGTGAGATAAATGTTATGTTTTGGAGATAGCTTCAGGGTAGAACAAATGATTTTTTTCCTGGGCTGGAGATAGTCAAAATGACCATAGGCTTTGGTTTTGAGAATCCGGAATGATGGGATCACTGTCATCTTGGTTGGATGACTATTGGTACCGTAGTTTGGGGAAGGAACACCCCCAGTTCAGTGTTGGCCTTGTTGAATTGGAGATTCAATTCAAATGTTCAAGAGGCATACGCAGAACCAAGAATGTAGAGTTCAAGAGAAAAGCCTGCACTGGAGCTATAGTTTGTAGAGCTACCAGTATGTAGGTGGTATTTGAAACCATGAGTGAACAGTATCAAGGGAATGAGTCTAGATTGAGAAGAGTGGAGCCCTGGAGCGCTCCATCATTAAGAAGTCAGAGGAAAGAAGAGGAACCAGGCAAGAAGATTTTTCAATGATGAGTGAGAAACAGTGTATACTCAATGAAATTTTACCAATAGATGTAACAATTCAAGGACTCATTTGGCCACTGGATTTGGCAATTTGGAAGTCATTGCAGAACTTGACATGGGCAAAATGCCTGATTGTAGTAAGCTCAAAGTGGAAAGAAAAACAAGGCATGTTCATACGCAATTCCTTTTTATCTGAGAAAAGGAACAAAAAAAAAATTGGCTGATACTTGCAAAGACAGTGCTCTGAAGAAAGTGATATGCTCTTAAGTATTTCATAATTAGCTCTCTGGGGGAAAATATAATTCCAATTTGTCATTTTTTTTACCCATGTCAGTAGGATAAGTTCCTCATGGGAATAGCCAGTTTCCCTGAATGCAGAGTTAAGATATATTTCATGGGCTCTTGATATTTAACCTGAGCTATGATTGTCAATAGAAATTTTGTTTAAGATAAAAGAAGAAAAAGCAAGTTTGAATATCCTGAAGGCACTAATTTAGGAGAGAGCTAAAAATTGATGATGCAGGAGGGAATTTCTGAATTAAACATTCCATCATAGGTGAGAAGCAATATAATCTAGTATGCAAGTGCAGGGACTAGCTTCTTACATGAGCATATAGTGTGTCTGTGTTGGCTATGCTTATAGGGAGCTGCTGCAAGGCTTATAATGAAGATTCTTTTCCTTGTTGGGATCGTAAGAGTCTTGAAAGGATTTGAAAGGTAGCTGGGGCAGTTAATAGGTAACTGCAGCTGAATCTCATGAGGGGGCCCCTCTTCCTGTTCTTGAGCTGAAATAATGAGTAGCTGGGCACCTAATGGGAAACTGCAGCTGAGCCCCATGCATAAACTCTTCTCTATGTTCTTGAGCTTTAGATATATTATTCCTCCACCTGTGGTGTGTGACATACTTTCTTCCATTTTCACCTGTCCCAAATTTGGCTTTCCTGTTCTTATTCTAAACAGAGACCATGACTTGGGAAATAAGAACATCTATTGGTTTATCTTGTGTCAATCTTCACCTCTAGACCAATTACCTTAGATCAGCTGGTAGGAGCTACTGGCCAATTAACAGGCAAGATTTACTCTAAGGATCTGGTGCTGATTGTCTACACAGAATGGAGCTAAGGCCCAAAACGTGGACATCTTCAATAAGTTCATTAACCATTTGGAGAAAGTAATGAATGTCTATGTATTACTTATTCCTTTATTCAATAAGTAATTAAGAACCACTTTGTGCCAAACATTGGGGTCTGCAATGGAGATATGAAGATGTATATAAATGGTCCTTTTCTCCTATCTCAGGGGTATTTTTCTAAGTTTTCTGCAGTGTTTATCATTATTAAAATGGAAGTATAGCAGTATAGCACAGGTTAAGTAAGTTTCAAGGATCAGTTCTTGAGAAAATTTTACGACTGTTGCTACAAATGTTAGTCATTACCCCAATGCATTATGTGCTTATAAAGCATTTAAAAATCATCTATTACTATTTAATATTCTATTAAAATGAATTATTTTGATATTTTGTCATTAGTTTCATATATTATTTAGCCTGTCAGAAAAGGATCATAAATACTTTACTTTCATATACTGAAAAAAGTAACATTAACTCATACTGTTTGAAATGATTTGTTTGCCTTCCAAATTATTTTTTTTTGACTCATACATTGTTAAAGGTTTAAGCATTACAGAAAGGAAAAAATGAAAATGAAAGTTTCTCTCCTTGAGCTCTCAAAAATCCTTGTCTCATTTTGCAGGGAGAAATTCGACCAGCCATTTCTTATGTAGACTTAGGGAAGTTTTAATGTATATTTAACATATTCATATACACATAGGCATGGTCTTATCTTATGCATGAAAAGCACTTGACGTTTGTTCTTTGAAATTCTCTGCATATATTTCTACTTTAAGAATATTTATGGAATTGGGATAAGAAATAACTTTAATCCCAAGGACTTTTTCCCCTGAATAGATCCTAAGATAGAGAGCATAGGTAACTAATTTTTTTCTTGCATTAAGAATCCTACTTTAGTGAATTGTTTCAGAAGCGTTAAATAGCTTGTTCACCTAATTAGCAAAAAGTACAAGTGAGATTCAAATCAACCCTCACATTCTGCTGACTTTACAATCACCTGGATGCCCTTGTCTCAATGATATGCAGCTATATTCTATGAATTAAAATATTTTCTAAAGTTTTATAGACCTCTTAAATACTATGCTCTCCATGGTAATGAAAATAGCCACATTTACTTCTTTTAATTTTCAAATTTTAATGCTTTCATAAGTGCAGACAATTTTGCAATTCCAACTCTGATTTGATTTTCATTGGGGCTGTTTTCCTAAACTTTTCTTAGGGTTTTAATTATCAAACTAGGTTGGCAGATCCAATCTCATGCCTTCCTTTAAGAACCACAGTGATTGGCTTTAGAAATAAGAGACACAAATTTTTAAGCATCTTTTGAACAAAATGTTATGGGAAATAAGTTTTTGTGGCTGCAGTGTAGCTTTGAATATGTCTGGCTCCTTTCTGAAGAGTACCTTTTGTTACTAAGACAGAAAAATAAAGCTTTCCATTCCTTTAATGATAGTTCTGCCATCCTTAATTTAGGTGGTTGAAAGAAAAAGAAAAGTATATGCACCTCTTTAGTATTTTGAGAATTTGAGCTTTTTTGTTTCATCCCATAGATTATGGAACTATTTAAAGGTTATTATCAATAAAGATCTGTTTTCAAGGCAAATTTTACCAGACATCATACTGTTGTATTATCTGTTTTTAGTAAAGTTTTGTTTTTGTTTATTTGTCTTTGGATAAGATAACTTCATACCACTTCCCTTTGGACACTACATGATAGCCTATTTTAATTTAATGACGTAGATACTAGTTTGGAGGCTATAAGCAATGAAAACCTCACTGTGGTTGTCATTACCTGCACAAGACCTATATAATATTAGACTTGTAAACATGTCATGGAAGAGTGGGGGGAAAGGCATCAAAATACAAGAGGGACTAGTTAGAAAGATGAGGGTGCTCACTAGAGGGGGTTGGAGGCAACGGGGGATAGTAGGAGGGGATTATTCTCAGGATATATTATGTATTTGTATTAAGGTTGAAAACCATTGCATTTCCTTAGTGATGTGGGAAATAGAAATATCCGTTAACTCACATGGAGAATGCACAATCTCAACTTCTCTTGTTGCCCTTGCATTTATTTCCTCACTTACTTATATACATGCTTCTTGTTCTGTCTTCACAATGACTTAACCATTCATTTAGATACCAATGTAAGTGTCAGTTTAGACACAAAAGGACTAGAAAATGAGGCTAAATATCTGGAAGTGTTTATAATGTAGATTTCTGCCCACCTTTTATTCTTGCTTTCTGTCCCTTTTGATCTTTTTTCTTAATTTTTCCTTCTGTGGGGTCTTCAAACATCTTGTATGATAACAGATTCCTTTTTTTTTTTTCTTTATGTACTCTTTATCCCATTCAGGAATATAGTTCAAGAATTTTTGTTTCTAGCTCTTTTTTAAAAAGCATAGGCCACATAGTATATGACTAAGAAAAGTAAGATCGCAGATAAGAAATTAAAATATTGTCAACCTGATGTAAAGAGGATAATTTTTAACATTCAAAGAAAAAAATATCCTGAAATTGTCGATTAGGCAAGGAGGAAAAAGAAAGTACTAAACAACTTGTGTTTTGATTTAAAAGAGTGGAAGGATTCTTTTTAATCTGAGAAAATACACACATTAATTTGTTTTAATATGACTATCTTTTAAAAAGGAAACAAAACTCTAATGGCATGGCAAGCCGTTTTGTAAGTGAACTCCTCAAAGCAAGGCTGCAAATGCATAAGGAATGTATGCCTGCTTGTAGAGGGGCATGAATCCTAATCCACAAAGCAAAGGGTTTGATTGTCTCAGAATAGAAGGGAACTCTGACCAACAACATGGAACTCACATGCAAAAATCACATGAGAATTAGCTGATAAGTGAAAGCACCTGTGTGGCCTTCAAATGGAAGTTTTGGGAGAGGGGGAGATGAGAGCCAGGATTAACAAGAGGCATAGACAGACTGCATCACCTTAAATGCTTTTATACTAATGACTTCCTGATAGTGGTGAGAGTATATTTCTCAGTATGAGAAGTGTCTGCACTGACAGGGAACAGGGACTCAGGCTCATGTCCACATTGTCACCAGCAGCAGTTTGAGAAGTCCCTTTAATCTCTTAGAGATCACAGCTCAGATAAATCCCTGGATTCTATGCTGGGAAAATATGTGTGTGTATGTATGTGTGTATATATATATATATTCCAGGAGAGTCAGCATGAAGATGAGGTAGGGTATATTAAAAGGCAGAAAAGAGACACTTGGGGAAAGTAAAACACATTCAAAAGCATGGGTTTAGACTTCACTAGGAGAAAGTCACATTTTGTTGTCTTTGTAGTAGTTTTTTCTTTACATTTTGTTGGTTTTGGAGCTAGTAAGTTTTAAGGGTTGGTAAGGAGCCTAAGTGAGATCACACAGGATGGTTCCTGAGGAGTACCTGGTAGGATTACAGTGGGTAAGGCAAAGGTGTAGGTGGCTGTGATGCAAGAAGGCAAGTTTTCTTTACTGTAAATAAAATTAAATAGTTTCTGACTCCCAGAAAGTGTCTGAGAAAAATGAATGAAAACCTACCTACCCAAGGTCATATGCTGTCAGTTCTTAAGCATGGTTCATTGTTATATTAACATAAACTAAGTATTTTTGAAGAAAATGTCATCTCTATGCCATCTAACTTTATAGCAAATGTTGCTAATTGTGCTGCTATTCTTGATATTTAGTGGACAAAAGGCTTCAATTAGACTCTTAAGTGATGGGGCTCTTTTCCTTTTTCATATCCTCACAAATTTTTCTGTATTTCTTAGCTTACCTCAAGAAGTATCTCTATAGTAAATGAAACAGGAACTACCCTCTCAGAAGCAGCTATGAATTTTGGTAGTGAGACAGGAGTTAGCTTTTATAGGCAGTACAGGCAGAGTCTCTGGTGAATTACAAGCCAGTCAAGTCACCTGCTACATGCTACTGGTAGCTCATGGACAGTAAAGGACACAAGCACAGCCAGCCATATGCGAGGGAATGGTCCATGATCTGTATGACCATCCCTGATTCGGTGAATGTGTGATCAGCTTCTTAGTTCAGCCAAGGGGACATGCAGAACATGTAAGTCACTGGTTTGGCCTGCAATGCCCAGCAAGAACCAATTTTAGTACAGATTACCTCAGTCTCTTTCTAGTTCTGGACTTAAGTCTCATAAAGGACAGTGAATTATGCAGCTTGTTGGCAGTCTTTCTTTCCCTCCTTCACTCCTGTACCCCTACCCCAAGCTGTTTTTCTTGTTTGAGAGTTCTAACTATATCTTTAAATCTATTTCACTTGCTCACTCCCTTGCCCACATTCCTTGATTCCTCTTCAGCATATAGCATGAACCTGAAAGTGTTGACTCTGGCTGTGGCTTTGGTGGCCTTTGATTTTTCCAGCACCTCAGTCCATGACTTAAGTCTATTGAGAGTTGAGAAAGGCTCTCTAGCACTTTCAAGTGCTACATTAGTATCATGCTAGATGTTAAAGCCCATTATTTACAATGTAAAATTTTATATATGCATGATTTTCACATAAATGGCAATTCTATTCTATATTTCATTGTGTATGCATGCATTTATACCTTTGTTTTATAAAATACAAATATATGTAAAAGCATGTGTATACATAAAGTAGCCACATCTTTGTTAAAAAAAGTAGTTCTCTATATTCCACTGTCTAAATGTATCATAATAAAATTAGCCAGCTATATGTGATTTTAACTAAGTTTACATTGACTTCATTAACATATGTTTTATTATTACCTCCATTTCTCCATTACCCTGATTAACTAAACATGATATGTGTTACAAGGAAGTTTCATAGAAAACAAGCTTTTAAAATGAACTTTTAAGTTAAACTAAAAGTTAAAATATGTGGATTCTACTTGTAGCTTCAGGACTTAGATATTGTGTGAGTTAATAAAAAAATTAATGCTAAATATAGTAAACATATGAAGTTTTAAAAGCATATGAAGGTGTGCTTGTGGACCGAGAACTCTCACAGAACATTTACAGGAAACAGAATGAAAGCTACAACCAAGGAGATTTTGTCAGTTTAAAGTAGAGGAACATTTTTGAAGGCTATATGACTTCATGCTAATAAAAGGAAGAAATTATCTTATGAAATAGTTAGTAAAATTTTAATTTTTGTTTTCTTCTTTTATATTTTCTCCTTTTTGGTCATACATTAATCTAAATTTTCATTTAGTCCTGTTGTATCATATAAATTGACTATAATTTTCAAAATTTACTTCCTTTTTAAAAGTCTTTTGGCATCCTGATCCCTTTGGGTACTTGCTCTTATGATGGTATTTTTGTGAGTGTTTCATTTTCTTCTATTATCTCCTTCCTATAGTTAGTAGATTCTGAAGCACTGATTATCGATGACTCTTATAATCAGTACTCTTTATTTGAATTACTCTGTAATCGATACATAATAAAATTACTTTGTTTATAGCTTTGCATATATATTTTTTTAAACCACTAGTTGTCATTGAGGGTTAAGTGGGCCTTTTATGTTATCCATTATTTTCATTCTAGAGATTACCACAGCATTTACTTAATTTGATAATTTTAGTAGTCTTGATCAGTGTCTTTATCCTTCTGTAGCTTTATATATGTATGCAACGCACATACAAATATGCATACACACAGAGAGAGATCAGTTTAACTTTTTATTTTTATTTTTTTGGTTTTTCGAGGTAGGGTCTCACTCTAGCCCAGGCTGACCTGGAATTCACTCTGGGGTCTCAAGGTGGCCTCAAACTCATGGCAATCTTCCTACCTCTGCCTCCCGAGTGCTGGGATTAAAGGCATGTGCCACCATGCCCGGCTCAGTTTAACTTTTTAAAACATGATAGAACTGTATTGTGTAGTAACATTCAGGCTCTTGTTTTATTTAGGAGATGAGAGGTTTTACAGTTGCTGCTTGTTTGATCTTTGGATGTTTAGGTCATTTCCCCACTCACAAATACATATAAACTTAAATTCTATGAACAGACCAGTTTTAACCAAGAATTTTAAAAAAGTGTGTTAAGAACTTAAAAAATCTCAACAATTTAATTTTCAAAGCATCCTATTTTATGTACATTGGTTACTATAATATAATACCAAGTTTTATGTACAGTTTAAGACTCTGATTAATGATGTAGAGTATAATTTAATAGAAATCTTAATTTTGTTAGAGAATACACTGAGTCCTGAGAGATGTCCTAATGACAAATGTATGTTAAAAAGAGAGTTATAGTTTAGCAAAGATGAAGACAGAATTGAATCCTCGGCCTGTTGTGATCTGAGTGGATTACAGGGGCATAATCTACTCCTTCAGGGAAACTGGTATGATGTAATTTACTTTGGATTTTCAATATCTTTGGGTTACTTCATCTCCTAAAAGGATAACTTTGAAAGTAAATTGCAAAAGTGACCACATTAGCCCCTCCTGATGAAGAATTAGAAAATACAGATCGATATAAACTGAAGTGTGTATTTTTCTAAATCAGTATTAGCATGACAACTAAGACATGATTTATATGCTTAAAATACAAAATAATCAATGATGGAGTTATTATACCATTCTTTGCAGTTAAAATACTTAAGAGTTATAACTCAGGAAAAAAAAGCATTTTCTGCTCCCTGTGACCTGACCATTATAGCATTTGATTGCCCATATTGTCCTGCAAGGGGATATCCTGCATGTGAAAAAAAAAAAAAAAAGGTGTGCACAAATGTACAGATTCCATAGATTGCAGCGAATCCAGTAATTATGAGGCACATTTAATTAGCCTTCTATAAACTAAAAAAACATTTGTAAGTACCATGAATGTCCTGCCTGCACCTGGATATACAGTGTACCTGTATGATCTCACTCCATAGCCTTTCAGTTTTGTCCTTTCTTCTCTGAGACATATTTATAATGTGAACATCTATGTACAAGAACTGAATTGAGGCTTCCTATCCATTTTGCATAGCACAGTGGATAGCCATTAAAATGGAAACATTATTTGTTTTTCCTTGTGGGGCAGAAGTGATTTAAATGAGTACCCTGGAGGAAAAAGGGTATATAGCTCATCACCTAGTGACTGGGCTAGAGAGATTTTTTTTTCTCCAATACGCACAAGAACATAATTTTTCTTTCTCAATGTTTAGGTAAAACATTTTATTAGTATAACTGGTTATAAAATTATGACCTTTAAAATATCAAATTTTCATGGATCTATTTTAAATAGTAAGTTATGAGTGTGTGTTTATACCTTGGAACTAAGTATGATATAACAGATAGTGAATATGCATATAAATAAAAGGAAGGAAGAATTGGAGCATTGAAGCTAGCATCTTTTTTACTTAGGCTAAAGAACTTTATTGTTCATATATTATTCCAGGTGATATATGGTGGCTATGGATACATGTTTATTTTTAACTTTTTTGTAAGTTTTCTTTAGTCACACTTTATTTTGTAAATTAAACATGCAGTGTTCTACTTCATGTGTACACACTTGGCAGATAATTTCATAGGACCAGTGTGCAGCTATACTCTCTGTGTGTATATGGGCAGAATGAACCAGTCACTGAATTACTTTCTATCTTTTAAATAATATTTTTCTTTCTTTCCTTCCTTCTTCTCTCTCTTTCCATCTATCTCTCCCTTCCTCTTTTCCTTCCTTTCTTTCTAAGAAGAGCAAGAAAGAGAATGAGAGTGAGAAAGGGCAAGCCAGGGCCTCTTGCTGCTGCACAGAACTCTGGTTGTGATACTTTGTGCGTCTGGCTTTATGTAGGTACTAGGGAATCAAACCCAGGCTGGCAGGCTTGCAACCAAGCACCCTTAACCATTGAGGCATCCTCCACCCCTGTCCCTTTTGTTTGTTTTTGAGGCAGGGTCTCACTCTAGTCAGGTTAGTCTTGAACTCATGACAGTTCTCCTACTTCAACCTTCTGAATATTGGGATTAAGGGCATGAGCCACCAAACCCAATTTACTTTTTATCTTAAGAGCTTTAATTTAATGAAATGTGAGATTGTAAATTTCTATCTTCTTTAGAGTAGTTAAAATATTTCTGTGATGTTAAGATTACATTTTGAGAAATAATTCTAAATAGTATTCTGGCACATGCTCCACAGATTTCCTGACATGAACCAGCTATGGTCCTTCTGGACTTTGGCTATAAAGACCCAAGACCAGCACCTAAACACTTACAAATTGAATTGTACTTGTGTTAGAAACTGGATTGATAATAATAAATGACTGTATCTCATAGGTTATGATTTAAGTTTTACCGTTGCAATTGTAGCTGCTACAAATTACCTGAAAACCTTTTTATATTGCATCTCTTATAGCTGTATCTTACAATTGCTCTAATAAAAAATTCTATACAAAATTGTTTGATATTAATAGCAATCATTAACAACTTGATAGATTCTTGTTAAGTATATTTGCAATATATTTAATGTTATTAAACTCAGCCTTGAGTTGTTTTTTCCAAGTATTATAGGTCTTTATGAAACTAGCAATATAGAGAAGAAATTTCAACTATTTTTCGGGCAAAAATTAGGTTTAGCTTAATGGATCAATTTTTTTCTTATTAAACTGCATCTGACCACTGCCAAGTAATACATTCAGCATTGATCTTTGTCTCAACCTGCTGTAGCTTGCGTTCTCTTTATGTACATGAAAAATAAGGTGCCAGGAATGAAAACAATGCCTGTATAATACAAATATAGAATTTTTCTCAGACTTCCATTCAGTTTATCATTTCACTTTGTTATTAATGCCTTGCTGCTGCTTTTCAGAAATGTGTTTTTAAAAAGCACATTTATTTCCATAAAGAATGCTTTCTTTTCTTCTGGTGTAATTATAAGCAACATACACCATATACTCGAGTACATCAATTGTTTCAGAGCATGAACAAAATGTATGAGCCCTATTCACATGTGCAAACAGGCTATTGTAAATGTGGGCCCCTCTGGGGACCTAACCCATTACCACAAGGGGTCTGACTACTGGTGGGAACTTGGGCTCCACTTTTGAACCTTATTTTTCATCAGTAAAAATAGAAAGTTAAATGAAAACATAGCTAGGCTTTAGCAGATACAGAGCATACACATGACAAACTGGGTGTGATGCCAGTGTTCTGGAGTTCTGTCTCCATGTCACTTTGGTCACACCAATGCCTACCCAGATCTCTTCCACTCCTCTTGCTTTTTTGTCTTCCTCAGAATATTCTGTTGTTGCCTTAGGAAAATCTATATCATTGCCTCAGCTTGGAAGTTCTCCCTGTTTAAAGTTTTCATTAGCTCTTTATGGCCAGTTTACACGTAGAATTGAATCCTTATAAATAAGCATTTATTCATTTATTTATTTATTTATTTGAGAGCTACAGACACAGGGAGAGAAAGAGGCAGAGAAAGAGAGAGAGAGAGAGAGAAAGAACAGGCATGCCAGGGCCTCCAGCCACTGCAAACAAACTCCAGACACGTGTGCCCCCTTGTGCATCTGGCAAACGTGGGTCCTGGGGAATCGAGCCTCGAACTGGGGTCCTCAAGCTTCACAGTTAAGCGCTTAACCACTAAGCCATCTCTCCAGCCCCCAAATAAGCATTTAAACTCTGAGCAATTCTGGGCTTTAATCTGACATTTTTTATTTTTTTAATTTTTTTTTTATTAATTAGTTTTGTATTCAGCAAATACAGGCAGTTTGGTACCATTATTAGGCTCATCCATGACCTACCCCCTCCTCATCGGCCCCTCCTTGTTGAGGTATATGGGTCATGCATTGTGGAGTTAGCCCACAGTTATTGGTACGATAAATGTCTCTGCATATCCTGACCCAACATGTGGCTCTGACATTCTTCCACAAAATTTCTGTGAGCCATGTTGGGTTCATTTTTGGTCTGCTTCAGTGATGAGGTGTTGGGGGCCTCTGAGCCTCTGGCTCTCTGATTTGGTAGGAGTTGATTTTTCTCTGTGTTGATCTCCTTCCCCCTTGTGCTGGTATCTGGTTCATCAGGAAAACAGCATCCTTTCTTGTTTCGCTAATTTTTCTTAGTTTCAGCTGGGGCCCTTTTGAGGTATGATGGGGTGGCTCTCTCCTTAGGATCTACATCTATCTGAAAAAGTGAAGCAGATTCTCCAACGGAGAGTAAGTTAGCACCAGGTCAAATGAGATAACCGTTCCTTTTTTTGTAGAGAGTTTAATAGGTGTAGGCCCTCTTGTTGCCCATGATTGATGGTAGCTTGATATTGGAAAGTGGGCTTATGTTTGGATATGGTTCTGACTTGTTTCCCAGTTCCAGCTATGGGTCTTGTACCACTGAGGGGATCAGTTAGCCAAATCAAGAGCAGTTGGTTCCCCACCATGGCTGTGTGCCACTATTGCACTTGTGTGGGCATCCCAACAGGTTATTTGCTGCTAAGTAGGTTAGACCATGAGTTACTTGTACAGATATTGGTCATTTTTCCCCAGTCGCCCATGTAGCACCTTCTGGCACTAGAAGCGCTGACTGCCTGGGGACTGACTCTCTTCTAGCTTCCTAATCTGGCATTTTGCCCCATCTTATACTTTTCCTGCACAATTAATCAATGCCTTCCCAAAAGTATATTTGCTCATAGATTACCTCCTACTTTAAATATTGTTCTATCCTTCCTCTTTTCTACCCATTTGCTTTCTTCTAATTCTTCAAATTCTGGTGTTACATGTTACCATCTCTTCAAAAGGTTATATATCTACTTTTCAGAAAATGAATTTTTGGTGACAATGTAGGCTTTGGAGTCTTAAGAAATTTGGTTGGAATACACAAGAGACTAACTGCATGACCTTGAATAATTCAGTTTACCATAATTTAGTTGCCTTACTTTCTTCAATGTTAAATGGAGAGTATTATGTTAATTCTAGATGGTTGTGAGAATTAAATACATTGTATACTATAAATTATGTATATATATATATATATATATATATATATATGATACTTTTGCCCTCTTATGAGTCATAGTAGTGATTATATCATATACTACATAAGGTCCCCTTTTCATAGTGATGGTGTCATATACTGCTCTGTACAGTGATGGTGTCATATACTGCTTTGAATCCATCAAAATTCAGAGCACCCTTGTCTACATATGTTTAACAGTTTTCTCCACAACAAAGAGAAAACAATCTTTCACTGTAGTATCTTTCCATTCTTTGTCCATTGAACATATCAGGAACCCATCTCAGAATTCTTAAAGTAAGTTTTTGCATTTTCTTTTAGTCTGTCAAAGGAGGAAATGATCCTTGGTAGGCATGTAGAGTGACAGCCTAGGCGTAAGGATTGCAGGTAAGACAGGATATGCATTGAGACATAACAGACTTAAGTGATGCATTCAGTTTGAACCCAGTGGCATTCTCTTCTCTTGCCAGCAGTGAAATGGTGACTTGATTTTAAGTCCTAGGTAAGGTGTTTTGGATTTCAAAATAGAATATCTACCATGCTATCTAGAACTTAGTTATATAATAGGACTTGCTACTTTCTCTATTTGAGGATGGAGACTCAAAGTTGTTATGTATTTTCTGGTACTGAAAGGTGTGAAAACCTTTCCCAGAATCCAAGGGCAGTACTTTCTATTAGGGACTCAGGTATTTCCAAGACACTCAAGTATATAGAAAATCATTTTGGCTAGTTCTTTATAACAACATCATGGATCACAGTAGTTAATAAATATGTTGTTGAAATATATGCCTTAGAGAATGGCTCCTTTGTGGTTATAACATGTAAAATATTAGTGGTAAAACTGTAATTCCTTCCAAAGTAAGCAATATGTATTCTTTAAAGACATGTGAATGCAAACATACTATATACACCCATACTCATACATACAAATAAAGAAGCACCCATGAAATATACAGTTCTGTGGGTGTTAAATGGTAAAATTCAGTCAAAGCATTCCAGCTCTCATGAGTAATCACTGTATTCCTAACATTGCTCTGAGTATATTTTTAAAATTTAAAACAAACCAAATGCAGTGTTCCTTTTACCAGTACCTACTTTGACAAGCATACTTATACTGAGTATGTTTGATTCCTACTTTTTCTTTCCTAATATCTGAATAATTAAAATTTAAATTAAAAATGATAAATATATGGTACCCATGTTTAAAAATTTTGGAGGGTTGGTAATAGAGCTTACTTGGATCAGTGCTTAACTGGCATGTGACAAGCCCTGGGATCAATAAATAAAAGGTTAAAATGATACTCTGAAAATTCATGTTTATAGTATTTTAAAATATTTATTTGGGGGAGAGAGAGAGAGAAAGAGGCAGTTAGACAGAATGGTTATGCCATGGCCTCTAGCTACTGCAAATAAGCTTTGTATGCATGTACTGCCCTGTGAAATACTTTTATTTATTTGAGAGAAAGAAAGACAGAGAAAGTGGCAGACAAGAGATTATGTACGGGCCTCCTGCCACTGCAGATGAAATCCAGATGCATGTGTTACTGTGTTCATCTGGCTTTACTTGGGAACTGATTTCTGTTAGGGTATGTCAGGCTCTTCAAGTAAGTGCCTCTAACTGCTGATTGATCTCTTCATTGCGTACACTAAAATTTCAATTAACTGATAATTATCATTTACAGTTATTTTGTAATAAAAATAATACCAGTAGTTGAATTTTAAAATTTCAGTTCTCTGAAAGGACAAAAAATGAAAACTGAAACCTTCTCTTAAGTGATAACTCACTTTCACTAGAATTTACTTTATAGTTACAAATTCTGCACTGTCTGAATCATTTGCATTCTAATATTTGTCATGTTTTATGACATACTTTCTCTTTCGTAGCCACACTTAAGCTACCTTATCCCTTCTTTTCCTCCTAAAAAACTATTAACCCAATTATAGGTTAAAATGTTGCATTACCTGAATATTCAATGTGGAATCAAGTATTCTTTGTTGGATTTGGGCAAAGTTGAGATGGTAATATTTCACTGAACTTCTATCCCTGAAAATGGAGGATGCAAACCTGGATAAATATCTGTATTTACTAACCTACCTATCCTGATTTCCAGGTTATTTACTTTTCTATAAAATACTGTGTTCTCATTATTGGATGCTAATTTTTAAAATTTCATAATGGTATTTACAAATTATGTTTTACTTCTGAACAATACCTTTCTTTGTTAGTTTATCTGTTCTGTACATTCTTCTTGGTCTTTTTCTTTTATGCTGTGGTGTCCCTCAGATGTGGTGACCTTTCATGTGTTTTCGCGGTACCTGTATCCCCCTTTGGATAGCAGCACCAGGTAAGTGAGCAGGGTCAGTGTTGGTCAGGGTTTTGTGAATGAGATTGGACATGGAGCAGACCCACTCTCCCTGGACTCCCACTAGGCAAATAAAGCTTGTCTGACTTTGGATAACTATCTCTATATTCTACTGTTTCTAGCATAAAGGCATACTATTATGCCAAGTTCTGTGCTGATTTTCTTTCAGACTTAGTCCTTTCATTAGACTTACCTCCAGCCATACTGATCACTTTCTTTCTTTCTTTTTATTTTATTTTTTTCTCATTTTTTGAAGTAGGGTTTCTGGCCCAGGCTGACCTGGAATTCACTATGGAGTCTCAGGGTGGCCTTGAACTCACGGCGATCCTCCTACCTCTGCCTCCCGAGTGCTGGGATTAAAGGCGTGCTCCACCACGCCTGGCTTCCTGATCACTTCCTGATCACTTTGATAAAGCAAATATTGAGTTTATTTGGGGTTTGGTGGCTATAGTCCACCATTGCTCATTTTATACACCAAAAAGAGTGAGTTATAGAGGGTTGTCTCCATGATTCAGTTGTTCAGTCTGATTCTTCTGTTTCCTCCATGACAAGCCAATGGGGTGCTTTACTCCACAGACATTTTAGACCCTTTTGATCTTATTGACTCAACTTGGCTGGATCTTTTCTCTGACAGTTGGGCTATGGTTTTCCCTGTAGTCTTTTCTCCCTTAATTTGCTGCTTCTTTTTTCTCTGATGGGTCAGTAGCTTATTTTACTAAATTCTTAAGGGACTTATTCTTTGGTGAAAAGATGTATCTTTTTAGGGGGACTTGGAAAACAAGAGAGGGGGACATGAGTGCTTGGTTTGCTGTGGGGGCTGAAATGAAGATCAAAGGCTGAGCTGGTAGAACTGCTGAATTTTATAAAGAAGACTGCAGTAGATGGAGAGTAGACAGGAGACACTGAGTCTAGGAAGATGCGCCATTTATTGGGGTACAAGATAACAATGTTTTAAGGAGGGCACTTTCAATGGTAGAAATAAATGAAAACATGTTGGAAATTTAAAAAATATGTTATTAAATTCTAATGGTGAAAATATGGTAATTCTATAGGTAACATAAAAGAAGAGTTCCAGGGTAGTTTGAATGCAAATAAGCACCTCAAGTTTATGTATACCATCCTGGGCCGTGAGAGGTGATGTTTAAGACATAATGATAATATGAGGTTGTACATAATCCTTAATTATGAAAATATGATTTATTTACATTAATAAAACTACATCTTGTAGGACAGATATAAAGAATGTGCTCAACCTGAGCTAAAAGAGTAATGTTTTAAAATAAAAATAAAATAGTGTGCTTTTCTAATTATGCTGACATTTATGTTAGCCAGGCTGCAGAATGAGCATTCAATCTACAGTTTGATTATTTGCTTATCGTAAATTGAGAAAAAAGGTATAATGAAAATTCCAGCTTTATTCAGCTATTTGACTGAAATTTGTACTTGAGCTGTCTTACTTTTAAAGTAGAGCACAGAAAGCTTGACAGTGGTCTCATTCTGCTTCTGCAAGCATTGAAGTTAGAAAGAATCAAAACGAAGACAGTTTCTCTCATTTCTTGGGTAGCTTTAGCAGAACCATCATATTTTGGAGTAGTACATATATTTTGAACATTTGGAGGAGAGAGAGAAGTGGAAACAGACTATATTCAACATGATTATCATTATACTCATACAGTTGGAGGAAATAAACTAATCATGTGTAGTATGGGTCTATTAAAAATGGAACTTCATCTGGGAATTTTTTTGTTTTCATAATAGTTAAGCAGATACTCCATCAAAATGTGAAGTGGCATGCATACAGTGATTCGCCAGGCTCCCAGCGAAGCATACTCTCATTTCCTTACAGATGTGCACTTCATATTTTTTTCTGTTCATAATTCGTGCAATGCTACACAATTCCCTTTTTGCCTACTAACGAAATAAGTGCAAAATGAGTTATGAAAGTTTGTAGTCTTTTTCCTTTCTTTTATTAGATCATTAAGTATCTTCTAATAGAAACTTCTTCAGAGAAAATCTTCCAATAGATTTCTGTGTGATGTTGCATAGTGTTTTTGTTCATGTACTCATCTCCTGTTTATCTTGCCTTTTTTGTGTTTCAGTCAATAAATAGATGAAAAGAAAATGCATGTGTAACAAAATGCAAAGTATACTTTTGAGTGGTAGTTTATATGTTATTTAGGCAAGACCTTGAGAGTGAAGGCACTTCTGAAGCTCTTCTAAAGCAGCACTTGCATGCAGGTCCCACCCTGGCTCCTGAGTGCTCCTGTGAGCTGGTGCCAGTAGTAGTTTTCTGGAATGAATGCTGCAAACCTGTTTGTAGAGAGTTTCAGTGACTTAGCCTATTGTGATAAAAACAAGCTTTATTCACATGTCCTAATCCTCTTCTTTGGGAATCACCCTTCCCTAAGTGTAAAGTACAAACACAGAATTTTTAACTGGTAATATGAACAGAAAAAAAATAAGTGCTTATTTTTTCCAGCAATATTCCTAATTAATAGTAAGCCCCAGTATCATTCCATTGATGTGCCAATATATCAGTTGGAAATTGGCAATCTGAACTGGATGTTGTTATCCATCATGACTCAAACCCATGGTCAGAGGGTGCCTTAGGGAAACCTTGTCCAGCATGCAGCTTTATTCTTAAAGTAATCAGGCCCACTTATATTACAATTAAATTTCTGTACTTCTAGCTTAGAAGTCAGACTTTGCTCTTAGCCATACATTCATTTCATTCACACAGTAATGGCTTCCCAAATTACTGAAAAAGTGAAGCTGTTTAACATATACATATATATATATATGTATACATATACATATACATATACATATATACATATACATATATATATATATATATATATATGTATTCACATATATTCACACCAAACTATTAGTGATATTTGAAGGGCATAACATAACTGATCTGTGTATTAAACAAAAAGGTGTGTTAGGGGAGAAATGCATAGGAAAATGAAAGAACCCAGAGTAGAGCACTGAGCCCTTGGCTGCGCAGAGTGTTTAGGGACAAATAGCATCAACTAGGCAGCTTGTTAACAGCATAGAATGTCTAGCTCTAGCCCAGTCCAGTCTGACCCTCAAAGATTCTGGTTGATTCACACATGAAGGCTGAGTGAGGCTGATGATGTTTTCATCTGCTTATTTTCCCATAAATCTTTGTTTCTAAGCCCCAAATGACTTTATGTAGCAGGTTCTCAAGATTTGGCTTTCTAAAACAAGTAGTACTGGGTGTTTAGCTTTTACAAATTTGTTTGTGAAACAGAATCATTTAGTGTATAAGGAATATTTCCCCTGGAATTGGAAAATATTTCTTTAAAAGCTGTGTTTTTAATGTGGCAGATATCAAAGTATATAGTGCCATTTTATGAAAAAAGTAAATGGCTAATGTGTTAATTACAGACACAGTATTCATGTTAAAGAGCTTCCTTTAGAATGCAAAATGCAATGGTCTTCAATTCTATGGTTGTATAAGGCTCACTCTTTTAGGTTCTTCAGTTTTTGAGATTAGAATGTGAAAAACTCAAAAGAGAATCAATTCGGTATCTGAAATTTTACAGAGATGAAGGCAAAGAAATCAATAATGTACTTGCATTTAAGCAAAGGACAGCCACTAACATTTTTCTCAGTTCAAAGAAATACACACATGTTGTTGGACTGTAACATAAGCATTGAGCTTGCCCACTATTTATACAATATTTCCACAAGGTGTGAATTAACATGGATGCCATTGTTTGCATATACCTTACATTATTAAACAAGGTACTAAAGTTAGTGGAAAGGCATTCTGATATTTTGTGGTCCAAACTTTGTTGTCCCATTAAATTGTTATAAGGCTTTTGGTGAAGAAAGCAAGACTTGAGTTTTAGAAGATGAATAGAATTTGAGACAAAGGAGAGGAGGACATGAAAGAGTTTTTTTTTGGGGGGGGGTCTCAAGTATATATACATTGAGAGTCCCTTTTAAAATAAATGGTGCCTATTCTGAACAAAAACTAGGCCTCGAATCTTGTGAGAGGCTCATGCAAATGCTTTCTGGTATCTGCTTTGGTGAAGGCCTTCCAAGTGAATGCAATGGTGTACGTAAAGTAGAAAGCTAAAATGAATTGGGGTTTATGCAGCTATCTACATGGAATATGAAAAAAGCTTTAATTCCTTGTTATTTTGTTTGTTTGCTTTTCAAGGTAGGGTCTTGTTCTAACCTAGGCTGACCTAGAATTCACTGTGTAGTTTCAGGTCAACTTCGAATCTTCCTCATTTTTAGTCAGATGAATTGCCACAAGGTAAAGAAGGTATAAAATATGGACAATTTGTCTTATCATTGCTGTAGTGAAAATATGTTTAATTCCACCATTGCATCTATTCCTTATCCATATGGGTCATTCTTGGGATGAATTAATTTGGCTTTCCTCCAGTGTAACTAACATCCAGACAGAGGAAGAAAGTTTAGCAATAAGCCTTGGCTCTGAAAGCAATAGATTTCTTGTACCAATAGTGTTGACTAATTTAAAAAAAAATTATAAAATAACTATAAAGTGTTAGAGATGAGGAATAATATTTTCAGTGGAAGTCCAGAACAATCTATATGTTTGAAGCAGCCTGTTTTTATAAATTGCAAATTTGCATGGATTTCATTTTCCCTAGTGTGTATGCAGCAATATCATTTGTGAGCTTATGGATTCTAATTTAGTGAAAAGAATTATAAGCCTTTGCCCCACCCCTACCTTGATAATATTCCACAATTAATTTCATTGTTCAAGAATTTGCTTTACCAAGCAACTGAGCTTAAAAATATAGCAGTCCTAGGAATGTCTAACAAACTGCAGACTAAAGAAATAAATTAATGAATGTATTTAGGATGTGCCAGGACAATAAGGTTCCCAACAATCCCTGGCTGAGAAAATTCTGTACTTTTCAATCCCACAGGGCAAACAATGTCTCTTTCATTCATCATAGTCCTGGAAGCGCCTAATTTTAAACTAGTGTGTAGGTGTCTCTCTCCTTACAATAGAACAAACAAATCAATAAGACATGAATAGTTTGGGAAGATTTCAACCACTTCTTCACCTACTTTCATTACACACAGGGCACAGATATGTCAAGGTCAAGAGTTACTTATAAACACTGTAATTTGAGTCCCTGAGAAGCTTTCTGTTGAGTGGCATTCTCTTGAAATGTATTTGCAAACACACAGTAATTTAGACTAACAAAGGCAATCCACTTTACTAATATATTTGCAGTAGCAGAGGAAATGTTAAAATTTAAGATTCAAATGCAGAGGCAAAAGGAGAGACAAATTTAAAGATTGAAACCAAGCTAAACCAAACCTCATTCATCAACTTGCATGGTTCCTCCATTCTTTTCTCCCCTTGGAGACTTTTCTCATTCTGATACATTTACTGCTCTATGTGGTTAAATCCCAAACTACCACTTCAATTTGTCAGGCGGGCATGGTCTTGTAGAACTGCTCCTAATCCCAGTGTGAGCACCATTCTACAAGTACTGCTCCTATTTTAACTTGGTTCTGAGTTGCCCTGGATACAGCTCTCTGCCTAACTCTGGCCCTCACATGGGGCGCTTCTAGGCCGCAGGCAATGCAAATGAGTACAGGAAATATTACATTAATTTCCAGACACTTCAAATAATAGTTAGAATGAAGCCCTGACTAAATTGGCAGGGAGCAGTTAGGTGACTGCCTTTCTACTCCTGGGCGAGGAACCTCCCTGCTGATTGACAGGTTTCCTGCTTCTGAGCAGGGCAACAGACTGGGTCAGAATTTGCTTCCTACCAACATGGTTTTCCTTTAGGCAAGGAAAATCATCAACATAGTCATTGGGTGTGTTACCCTTAAAAATATACTCTGTTTTGTAGACATACACATGCATATATAAAAATAGAATTTAAGCCGGGCATGGTGGCACATGTCTTTAATCCCAGCACTTGGGAGGCAGAGTTAGGAGGTTCACTGTGGGTTCAAGGCCACCCTGAGACTACATAGTGAATTCCAGGTCAGCCTGGGCTAGAGTGAGACCCTACCTTGAAAAAAAAAAAAATATATATATATATATCTACATGACAAACACACACACACAAACACATACATGTACATGCATACATACATATGTAGTTTGGTGGACCCATAGGATTGTTAATGTGCTTGGGTTTAAGAAGGACTTGTTGAACAGCACCCTGATTCGAAATAGCCTCTGCCTATACAAAGTCTGTCATTCCACAGTCTTCTTCCTCTGCCTCCATGAGCTACACTGTGTTTACTGAGAGTAGCATGACACTTCTTTTAGGGTCAGAGAGTATGGTATAATATCTTTTTTTTTTTTTTAAATTTTTTATTTTATTTATTTATTTGAGAGTGACAGACAGAGAGAAAGACAGATAGAGGGAGAGGGAGAGAATGGGCGCACCAGGGCTTCCAGCCTCTGCAAACGAACTCCAGATGCGTGCGCCCCCTTGTGCATCTGGCTAACGTGGGACCTGGGGAACCGAGCCTCGAACCGGGGTCCTTGGGCTTCACAGGCAAGCACTTAACCGCTAAGCCATCTCTCCAGCCCTGGTATAATATCTTGTCCTTCAGCATGACATTGTCAACAATAACTTGCTACCTTGTCTGTGTGTTTCTGAATGAACTCTTCTGTTTTTCTTGTTCTTTGTCTATAAAATGATGAAATGATGGTGTACAATTAAGATAGATGTACAGATTAAATGAGATACTTTATGCCAGTTGTATTATGGATTCCTTTTAAAATCATTACATATCCACCAAACCAGAGAAACCTGTTAAAGAAAAAGCTCTTTATGGTATCTTAAAGAATGATAATGCAGACCTAATTTATGGTAAGGGGGTGGGTACTCAGGAACTATCACATAAGTGTGGAGATCATTGCTTCGAGGCTTTGCAGTGGTAGAAGGGTTTGAGAGTAACTCTCATGACAACAAGGAAGAATGAGAATTTATAGCCAAGAAGTAGGGGTGAATGGTTGATGTCAATGGAAAATTACTAAGGTAAAAATCTCAGATCAGGGTGACTCTAACCAGCTTTGATCTGACAAGATTCTTGCTGAAAGCAGGCTGCAGTGATGAGATTGCACAAGGAGGTTGGTGAAAGACTAGGAGACAGTCAGATTCAAAGATGTCTAAAGTGACAGCCCAAATTCTTGCTTAGACAATGCAGTGACAACATGGAAGTCAAGGACTAATTTAATAATAAACCTGTAATTCCAGGTACTTGGGAGGTGGAGGCAGGAAGAATTCTTGGTCAGCCTGAGTTACATAGTGAGTTCAAGACCAACCTAGGCTACATAGGAAGATGTATTTTGAAAACAAAACACACTAACAAACTGTGAAATTCATTGAAAAGATAAATATTTCAGAATAAAGGTTATGCTGTTGATTCTTTAGGACTCACTGCTTGGCAGGAAGAATGTCCTTAGTACTCTTCAACAAAAACTATCTCAGTGTCCAGCCATTTTGAAAGACTACACTTGAAAATATGAGTAGTTATATTTGATTTTCATTTTACAAAGGACTTTTGAAATCATTTCCGTCCTTGCAAGAGATTTATGGTAAATATTGTTGCCTCTTCTGAACTAATATTGTCAATATTCATCATATGGATTAAAGGAAAGCAGCTGAGTCCAGAGGTCCAGTGATGAAGCTAGGTGTGCAGAACTTGGTTTTCACTTGGTTGTCCTGCTTTGTGTAAAATACTTAGCTGCCACCTTTTAACTTTTCCAAGTTAAAGAAGAGTTTACCAAGCTGGGAAGACTTCTTACCAGTGTTTGGAAAGATGTTTCTAGTGCTACCAGGTAGATAGAACATGTGTATTTTAGCATCATTTGGAGGAGTGGTGGGATGGACCTGGGGTGGAGTGGAAGGCAAAGAACAGGGCTCAAAAACAAAACTGAAGCTCAGCAAAGCAAAATGTTTACTTTAAATCATATTACTATTACATAGTGGAGTCTGGCTTAACATCCTATTTATGTATTCATCTATTTAATTTGAGATAAATCTCTATGCAGCCCAGGCTGGCCTTGAATTGGTAAGTCCCTGCTTCAATCTCCTGAATGCTGGGATGTCAAACTTGGTCTGCCATGCTGTTGTAGTTAGTTCTACCATGCTTGGATAAACATCCAAAGCAGGCACAGTTTAGAGGAGGAAGGAATTTATTTCAAGCTTGCAGATTCAGGGGGAAGTTCCATTAGTGACAAAAGAATCTGTTTCCATACATCCAAGCAGCAACAACCAGATGGCCAACGAAAAACAAAACCAGGAACACTACTAAGTGGCAGTAAGCAGGACTCAGGCAGAGCTCAGACATCTCTGTCTGTCTTTGGGCAGGAATACAGATCTGCTCCCCCTCACCCACACACACACCCTCTTGTAGCAGAAGTCTGCCTGCTAGGGGCTGAAGTTCCAAACTCAATCTTAATAAAACACTTGAGTCTGTGGGGCCATACATTCAAACTATCCACATGAGTTTGAGGTTCTTTTATGTGGATTCCTGAATGAGCTTAAGGACAGAGGATAAAGAGACCACTGACAAATCATATCACCCCTACTTTCCCCCATATGACCACTGCTACCACATATCCTATTCTTAGAAGTAGCTCTCACTGTGGAAAGATGGGAATAGGAAGAAAAGAGAAGAACCTGGGAGAGAAGGAAGTAAATAGGAAAGGGGCCTCTGTTTTTAGGAAGCAATTTATTTATTAAGCAGAATGGTATTAAGATAGAAACTACCTCATGTTTTAAAACATTTTTTGCTGCTGGGATGAACCCAGGACCTCATGCATGTTGATCAGTCACATTACCCCTGACTTCATCCTCAGTTCCCAGGTTAGTATTCTGTGGAGCCTGGAAAGCACAGTGACTAAAGAAACAGCAAGAAAATGAGCTAGCATGTTAGTTGCCATGTCAGTATGATAAAAATATAGTTCTATTTCTTGTAAATTTTTTTTCTATTACAGTATTATTAACTTTGAGGTATTTAAGGTAACATTTTATCCTCATTCTTCTGTCAGTAATTTAAACATTAGAAACATCTGTGCCCAGTGCAGTTTTCAAACCTTTCTTGATTTTCCTACTTAGCCTATCCTAAGAAAGAATGTAAAGTTCTTTTCAAAATATTCAAGAAAGATTTAATAAAAATGGCTATAGGCCACATAGCATTTTCAAAAAAGAAAAAATGTTAAATCAAAACTAACCATTATTGCAACCCTATGAAGGGAAGGGTACTTCATCAAAGAAATAAAATAAATTTGCCATGATCATCTATGGGTTTAAAATGTTGGGGCTAGGAAGAGGAAGATTCTCAGTGGTTAAAGGAACTTGCTTACAAAGTCTGAGAGGCCAGGTTTAATTCCCAAGCCATCCATGAAGCTGGGTGTAATAAACAAAGTGGTGCAGGTATCTGGTTGTTTGCAAGAGACCCTGATATACCCATATGTGTACACTAATGTGTAAATAATAAATACAAATTTAAAATAAAAAAATTGGGGAGTAGTGACCAACTAGGATGGTAATGCTGATAGCATTAGCACCTTGCTATATCTCTAAAATATTTATTCCCAACTAAAAGAGCAACTCAGAGCGGGATTTGTCAGGCTAGTCTTTGTCTCAGAAAGAATCTGAGCATTTTAAAAAAATATATCCATCCATGCTATTCCAAGATTTTTCATATGCCTAGACTCAGTCATAAAATTGAATTCAGATATAACCTTTTGCAGTATGTGGAGCTAATGAAACTACCCCAAAGGTCATTTACTTAAGCAGTAAGCACTTCAAATTGATCATGATCAGTTAAACTATCTACTCCAGGTAACGATTTTCTCTCTCTCTTTTTTTAAAATACATTCTCAAGTGCCAGAATTAGAAAACCATTCTGTCCTTAGTGTTTAATATTCAGTTTTCTGCCAATCAAAACATAAGTCATGCTGTGTTGGATTTATGATACTTTTTTTAAATGAATTTTATTTTACAAGTCAGGTACAGTTAATAATACCTCTGTTGTCTTAGTATTATGAGCTATCTCAAACCCCAAGTAAAAGCCAAAAGGAATGTAAGTTTATGTATCTTATGTTTTGTGCATAGGCATTATGGGAAATTTTGTCATATGTAAGGATATGAATGTAGACATATTCAGGAAAATGAAAGACTCTATTTCAATATCAGTATTTTAGGTTAATTTTGAAACCTTTCTTTTTCTTTCTGATATGCAGACTGACCTCAAACTTACAATTGCCTGTTTCAGCTTCCCAAGAACAAATCATTGTAATTCAATTTAAATGAATGTAATTAGGTCTGTAAATTTATAAGACATTATTTTATACATTTTTATTGTATATATCACACTCTTTAAAAGTTTGTAGGAATTGTGTGACAAAACTAGCATCATAGTTAAAAGTTTATTTTTAGTTAACTCTAAGAATAATATGTTAAGTATTTTATCAATGAATGTATGTCGACATCTCATTTCTTCTTTTTTTTTCTTATCTGTATGCTTAAATTTGGGCCAGTTTATATAGCTTTTGTTTAGGATATCCTCTGTGGTTAATCTTGCCAACTTGATTAGACTAAGCACCACCTTTATGCATCCTTCTGGATGTGTCCATGAGGACATTTCCAGAGAGGATTAGCTAAGGAAGGAAGACCTGCCCTAAAGGTGGGTAGCACCCTCTCATTGGGTGGGGGCAAGGGGCAGACAGCTAGCACAGGCACAGCCCATGCTGTCTGATATGTGAACTGCTCAGATCATGCTCTCACTGCCACGGTGGACTGCAGTCTCTGAGACCTGGAACCAGAATAAATCTTTCCTTAAGTTGTTTTGCATGCATTCATAGAATCCTCCATGTTTGTCACCACAAATCATTTTTATTTATCAAAAATTCTTTCATTATTTTGTATATTATAAATGTATTATTTTGTACATTTTAAATATACAATGATATTTTTGTTAATTTTCTTGCATCATTTAAATAATTTATTTTACATCCTATGTCTAGTATATAAGCAGCAGTTTTTGGATTATGTTCAATGTGTTCTAAATTCAACTTGTATATAATTATTTCCCACTGTGCTCTGGGTCATCAGACCTCTGAGCTCAGCCAGAGTTGCTGACAGCTTCTTGTTTTCTCTCTAGCCCCAACCCTCGATCTTCTGCTCTTCATAAAGCAGTCATTGTTCTAAAATTTGTATTATGTCACTCTCCTATTGAGCACTCTCCTACGTCACACATAAGACAGAATGCTGAGTCCTTAAGTGGCCTGCGGGCCCTGTGTGGCCTGGCACTAGGCTTCATCCTCACTCCTGTTCCTGGTTTCCTGCTGCTCTTCTCCTTTTTGCTCTCTCCCCGGGGTCTCTACTCTTAGGGTCTCCTGCATCTGGAAGGTCCATACATTTATGATCATTTGCTCTTCTTCCTGTTATTTTCTTTCCCTTTTTATCAAAGTAATGATCAGAAAATTTGTCCTTTGTAAATACAAATGTAGATTATCAATTATTAGTCATCTACCCAGAAAAAAAGTGGAAATAAGTTAAGATGCTTTCACTAAAAGACAATTAAAATCATTTTTGGAAAGAAAAATAATAGCTTTTCCAATTACAAAGACAGAATTTTGTATATTACAACTCATCAAGGAAACAAGTCACTCATGCAGTGAAAGGTAAACTTGAAAGATCATCCCAGGTCCTCAAATTGTAGAAAAGCATTATTCATGCAAACACCATTCAGAACTGTCTAAGCAGCCCTTCCTGTTATTATACACATACTTTATAGCTCTGGTTTATATAAATTTTAAACCAGAAATCACAACCAATGTTTGTCACTCCAAATTCCTTTCTTTCTGTTTGTGAATTTTTTAGAGATGGCAAATGTTCACTTGTTTTCATTTACTGTGTTGGATTTCCATAATTACTACACCATTCTCAGCTCCAGCACATGAGTCAGGATCAGTTACTGCCTAGAGAAGGCCAAGGGCTCTGAATATTACTTATGTTTCTTGATCTCTATAAACAAGGACTTCTAGGATGAACTTATTTGGAGTACAGCACGTGTTACATATGTGAAACCTAAAATGATCATTTGCTAACTATGTTGTGAAGTCTGTCTGCTGGCTGACACCTTATTGAGCATTTTGTCCTCCCCAGGATTACCTTTGAATAGTGGTTTGTCATGTTACTGTGTAAAGCTGCACCAGCCATGTGGTATTTCTTGAGTGCCTCTGGAAATGAAAATCATTTCCCTTCATTCTACATGGTGAAAACCTCCTCTCATCTACCTCTTATTTGCTCTACTTTACTTGATTTAATGATTAACATGTACTGTCATTTTGATGACTAGTTTTCAAAAAGCACTTAATAGAACTTAATTTCTGTGGTGGGATGCTGGGGTCAGGTAGGATGGGGAACAGCGGCTCATACCAATGTGAAGGAGCCACATGTGGTGTCACAGGCACAATTCTCTTTGATAACTTGTGGACTTGTGGAAGAGGTGCTTTAGATTAAATATTAACATATAAAAAACGAACTCTGTTCTGGTTGTCACTGCACAAAGGAGACCTAAATTGGGCTGTAGCCTTGGGGTGTTCCCAGCTCTACCAGGAGGGAAAGGGGGTGAAGTAAGCTGCCTGTAGAGGGGATGGAGTTGCAACTTCATTTTCCACTGACATCTTTTGTTGGCTGATTAATAGACTGACACTAATTTAGGTCTCAGAAGACTAGACTGTTCTGTAACAGGATGGTTGGGAGGAGAGAAAGGGAATAACAGAATGTCGGATATCTTGGAATTTGGATCTAGGGAAACCAAGGGCATATTTTAATGACCTTACCGTGCTGGCACATTGAGGATGAAAAAGCCAGTGTCTTAAACAATTAATTTTAGTAATCATGCAATTTAATTGTCACACTTAAGTATCTCAGTGTTGACCTGTTTAGACAATATGCCTTAACCCACAGGGGAGTAGTTTTAGTAGATCATGTTTAAGTTAGCTAATTAATATCAAAAGCAGTGTGGAATTGACTAAAGGTAATTTAATCAAAATATAATTAAAATTATTGAAATTATAAATTATTATTTAATTAATATTAGTTAATATTATAATTTCCAAAGTCTGAGTTGTTCTGATTAAAGGGTTTTCTCATAAATGCCACTGAAAATTAATTACAAATTAATATAATGTGCTAAAGCATCCTCTTAATGGATTGCCAGCTATTCTTGACTTGTAATAAATAAACATGAGACCCCATACTGTATCCATCATACTGTATTAATTAGGTATTTTGGAAAGAGTAAGGCCCTCAAACTCCTGGAACTCTAAGGGAATACACATGTAAAATACCATGTTAATAGAAGACTGGTTGATTCTCTTATTCATTGCTGAGTTGTAAGGCTAAAGGGCAGTGCAGTTGGGTGAAGCCTGAGGAAGAAGTCAGCTAGCCTGTGTGATTCCACAGAGTGATTTAGTAATCTGCTATGAAAAATCTTCCAGAACATAGTTGGGTAGATGAGAGGGAGTCAGTTTTGATACAAAATACCCTATATCATTTGCTTAACTGTGTATAGAGCTGACATCTCTGGGTTCAACGAACCACAGATTGAAAAGTGTCTGTGTTGGACATGTAAAGTTTCTTATATGTGTCTGTGTGCTGGGGATCAAACCCTGGCCCTCATGCTTAGAGCACATGACTACTGAGCTTCATTTCAAGTAGAAATTTTGTTCTTGGCATTATTCCCTAAACAATACAGTATAACAACTATTTACTTAGCATTTACATTGTGTTAGATACTATAAACACTCTAGAGATGATGGATACCAGAGATGTGCACAGGTCTCATGCAAATGTGATGTCATTTTATATAAGGAACTTGAGGGTTGGAATTTGTGAGTATTCTGAAACCATTCCCCCAATGATGCTAAGGATGAATGTACTTCTTTTTAGTCCCAGCCTACCTGGATCTGTGTGTGGATTTAGGTGAGTATGTTTGGGGAGGCTGTGGAAACCACATCTTGTGAAATAACCCCTATAGCCTGTATCAGAGCTCAAAATATAGAGAAATGTAGAAGTCATGGGTGAGGGTGAGGAACAGGTGTTTTCTCCTTCCTTATCTGCCATATTGAGACAAGCAATTATATTAGGAGGGAAGCAGCACTTCCAGTTGGAAGGCAAATGCTTTCATGAGCCTTGGCTCACTGTCCAAATAATTCTGTCTTGCTGCTTCTCCTGATAGTGAGCTTTCTAATATGAAGACTCTTTAGCTTCTTTGCTAAAGAAGGATGGAAACCAGGAAGTGAGCATGAGAGAGCTCTCTGGTTGTTAAGGAAGGGGTTTATTAATCTTTCCTAATAAAATGAGATTATAGAGGCCTCTTCCCCCCCAACTCCAGTGTACAGCATCTAGCACTTTGAGGGTTGCCCTGTAAATACAAAATGACCTTGCTGCCTATATTGATGAGGCAGTTAGATCCTGAATGGAATGCCATATAACCTAATACTACACAGAGAAGCCTCTGGCTGAAATGTATATGCAATAAAGACAGATTTACTGCTGCCTTGAGTTTCCCTTTGAATTTCGAAGATTTATCTGAGCTTAAGGTCTCAACATTAGTTTCAGGCTGCCAGAGCATTTTTTAGAATTCACACTACAGCAGAATCTTGGGACTGGTGCTAAATTTCCTTTGATGAACATATGCTTTTGGTCTTTCGTTTTCTCTGGAGGCTGTGACTAAAATGGAAGGTTATGGTCTTCATTTTGTTTTATTCATTTACTATGGACCACTATCAAAAATGCTTTTTCTTAATTGGAACATTTTGAAGAAACTGATGAAGGAAAAATCTTGTGCCTTCAAAATTGAATCACAGCTGTAGTAGTAGATAAGACTGACACATTCAGTTCTTAGAAAGAGGCAATCAATGTTGAATGCATCAGGTGAGTTCATTTCTGGAGCCCAGCTTTAATAGCTTATAAAGAAGATTGATTAAGTTCTTGTCTGATAGATCAATAGTGGAATGAAACTGAGCTTCCCTCTTTCCCTCCTTAGGATGGGTCTTAGTATTCTCAGAGACACAGCCAAAGAGCACATTTGCAAGTGGCTTTGCTTCTCTAATTTCTGTTAATGACAACAATTAGAAACTGGCACAGTATTTCTAAGATACTTCAATTGCTTTATTGTTTGATAAGCATTTAAGAAAGTTGGGCTGGAGAGATGGCTTAGCAGTTAAGCGCTTGCCTGTGAAGCCGAAGGACCCTGGTTCGAGGCTCCATTCCCCAGGACCCACGTTAGCCAGATGCACAAGGGGGCACACGCATCTGGAGTTCGTTTGCAGTGGCTGGAGGCCCAGGCGTGCCCATTCTGTCTCTCTGTCTCTCTCTCTCTCTTTCTCTGCCTTTCTTTCTCCATCTGTTGCTCTCAAATAAATAAATAAAAATAAACAAAATTAAAAAAATAAAGTTAATTGATTCATCTTACAAAATAGGTTTCTTCTGCTACCAGAAATGATTCTGGCCTATATTAAGTAAAAAATGGATGATATTGAAAACTTAAGAAAACTTCATTTTTATGAATCAACATTGCCAATATGCTCTATCCATCTATTATCTTCTGTGTAGCAGAAATAAGTTTGTAAATGTGTGAACTTTTTGGTTTTAGCTGGCCATATTATGTCTTGTAAGGTGTGAATTAGTTGTTAGGCCAAATGCTTTTTTATAGGACTATAAAACACATAAATTATCATAGGTATGGCTCAACTCATTTAGTTCAGTTTATATGTGAATATTATTATTTTAGTTGTTGAGTGTGTCTGTGTATGTATGGTGAGGGGACTAAACTCAGGGTCACACAAGTATGCTCTAAACCACTGAGCTCCCCCTCGGTTCAGTTGTCTTCCTACTATCATTTCTTACCCTCATGGAATCCTTACTTTTGTCATAAAACTGATAATTTTATCATAAAACATGATAATTAGTAGAAAGCCTTCCAACAATGATTAGCTTGCATTTTTTTATAGAATATTTTAAATTTAAATTTGTTTTGTTTTTAAGTGGGTTTATGTCATATCATGGTGTGTGGGTCTGCGTGCAGTGTCAGCATGTGTGCACATAGAAGTGTGCACTCCAAGTACACATGTGTGGAGGCCAGAGAAGGATGCCGGCTGTCCTCCTCTACTGCTCTTCCACCTCATTTCTTTGACAGGGACGTTCCTGGAACCTGGAGCTTGCCGCTTTTCAGTTAAACTGGCTGACAGTGAGTCCCAAGTCTCCTCTGTCTGCACCTCCCCTCAGTGTTGGGTTACAGGCATATGTGGCCATGCCCAGCTTTTATGTGGCTGTTGGGCATCTCCACTCAGGTCTTCATGCTTGCACAGCAGGTGCTCTTACCCTTGGAAACATCTCTCCAGTTCCTAAATTTATGTTTTTACTGATACATAAAAATATAAAATTATACATATTTATGGTATCATTGAATATTTTGTCTGCATGTTTATTATTTAGTATGTGTGCTATTATCAGATAGCATATGGTTAAATCAAGTTGGACCTATCATCTTAGAACTTTGGTGGGCAGATTTCTCTTATAAAGCCTCTAGTTTATAGTGCAGGCTGATCTCAAGCTTGAGATCCTCCTGCTGTAGCTTCCTTAGTTATGGAACCATAGTATTCTATATAGATATATAATATAGATATACATTATATAGAACTATACTATATAGATGTATACTATCTATAATGTATGCCTATATATTATAAAAAGCTATAGCTAGAACTATAATATATATACTATATATAATATATAACTATATATTATGTAGAGCTGTAGTTAGAACTATAGTATGCCATCATACCTGGACTACCACTAATTATTTCTTAAGGTGAAAACATTCTAAATACTTTCTTCCATTTCTTTTTTTTAATTTATTTTTTTTATTAGTTTTCTATTCAGCAAATACAGGTAGTTTGGTACCATTATTAGGCTCATCCATGTCCTACCCTCTCTCCATTGGCCCCTCCTTGTTGAGGTATATGGGTTGTGCATTGTGGAGTTAGTCCACAGTTATTGGTACGATAAATGTCTCTGTGTATCATGACCCAGCATGTGGCTCTGACATTCTTTCTGCCCCCTCTTCCGCAAAATATCTCTGAGCCAGGTTGGGTTCATTTTTGGTCTGCTTCAGTGCTGAGGTGTTGGGAGCGTCTGAGGCTCTGGCTCTCTGATTTGGTAGGAGTTGATTTTTCTCTGTGTTGGTCTCCTTCCCCCTTGTGCTGGTATCTGGTTCATCAGGAAAACAGAACCTTTGCTTGTTTCCCCAATTTTCCTTAGTTTCAGCTGGGGCTCTTTTGAGGTATGATGGGGTGGCTCTCTCCTTAGGATCTATATCTATCTGACAAAGAGAAGCAGATTCTCCAATGAAGAGTAAGTTAGTTCCAGGACAAATGAATAACCCTTACTTTTTTTAATAGAGGGTATAATAGGTGCAGGCCCTCTTGTAGTCCATGATTTATGGTAGCTTGATATTGGAGAGAGGGTTTATGTTTGGATATGATTCTGACTTGTTTCCCAGCTCCAGCTATGGGTCCCACACCACTGAGGGGATCAGTTAGCCAAATCAAGAGCAAGAGCAGTTGGTTCCCCACTATGGCTGTGTGCCACTATTGCACTTGTGTGGGCATCACAGCCAGTTATTTTTTGCTAAGTAGATTAGACCATGAGTTGCTTGGAGAGATATTGGTCATTTCCCCCAGTCGCCCATGTAGCACCTTCTGGCACTAGATACGCTGACTGTCTGGGGACTGACTCTCTTCAGGCTTCCAGACATGCCATTCCATTTTTCGCATATTTTCCATTTTGCATATGGTGTCTTCAGCAATAGGGTCTTACCACTAACCTTTGGTGGGTCATCAAGTACTCTGACAGAAATCTGTCCTTCTTTTAGGAAACTTTGTAGGTTTCTCTGATCAAAAGCTCATTGTGGATGATAGCCCCATGCTGGTACTGGGCGTCACAGGTCAGTGCCCACTAAGAAAATGAGGAAGAATATAACTAATATGCAAGAGTTAGGAAGGAGAGGGAGAGAGAGCGGGAGAGGGAAGGAGGGAAGATGTAGAAGGTTTAGGTTAGATTGATCCTACCCTCTCCAGTGTCTTGTGGTTCAGGTGTTTCCTTTAAGGGCCTGGTGAGGGTTCAACCATTTGGTCTGCCTTTTAGGAAGTAGAATTTTATGGTACCATTTCTTATAATAGATGGTTTATTATCATTATCTGTAGTCATCCTACATGCAATAACATGCAAAGTTTTTTTGCATATTTTAATACACACATTTATTGCTGTCATTCATGTTATGATTATATTCATTTAAAAATATCTCAAGGGCTGGAGAGAAGGCTTAGTGGTTAAGCGCTTGCCTGTGAAGTGTAAGGACCCCGGTTCGAGGCTCGGTTCCCCAGGTCCCACGTT
Organism: Jaculus jaculus; assembly: GCF_020740685.1. NCBI lineage: Eukaryota > Metazoa > Chordata > Mammalia > Rodentia > Dipodidae > Jaculus > Jaculus jaculus. The sequence continues at coordinate 129,360,703 of NC_059105.1, forward strand.
AGCCAGATGCACAAGGGGGCACACGCGTCTGGAGTTCGTTTACAGTGGCTGGAAGCCCTGGTGTGCCCATTCTCTCTCTCTTCTTCTATCTGTCTTTCTCTCTGTGTCTGTCACTCTCAAATAAATAAATAAAAAATGAACAAAAAATAAAAATAAAAATATCTCAAAATTCTTTCTAACCCTTCTCCACCTCTTCTATTTGTGTGAATATACAAAAGTACATAGTTTAAATATTTCTCCTAATAACACATATATCAGCCAGGGAGAGAGCAGGAAAAAAAGAACATAAATCTCCCTTAATCTGTCTTGTGAATATAACTATGTTTATATTAATAGTGTCATGTCTTTCAGCGTGTTGCATACTGATGCATTTTTCTCTTAAGATAGTGTAATACTGTATATATTAGTTTTACTTTTTCTTGACAACTTCCATAATTATAGACAATGAACCAGGGTAATTGCATGTCCCCACTTCCCTTTCACAACTCCACCCTCTATCATATCCCCTGCCCCTCTCAGTCTCTCTTTTATTTCGATGTCATCATTTTGTCCTATTATGATGGTCTTGTTTAGGTAGTGTCAGGCACTGCAATGTCATGGATACTCAGGTCATTTTGTGTCTGGAAGATTGTATTGTAAGCAGTCCTACCCTTCCTTTGGCTCTTACATTCTTTTGGCCACCTCTTCTGCAGTGAACCCTGAGCCTTGGAAGTTGTGATAGAGATGTTTCAATGCTGAGCATTTCTATGTCATTTCTTAGCATTATGGTACCTTTTGAGTCCCAGAGGTCACTGCCATCTGTAAAGAGAAGCTTCTATAACCAAAAATGGAGAATTAGCATTAATATATAGACAAAAATTTCTTTCTTTTTTTTTTTTTGGTTTTTCGAGGTAGGGTCTCACTCTGGCCCCGTCTGACCTGGAATTCACTATGGAGTCTCAGGGTGGCCTTGAACTCACGGAAATCCTCCTACCTCTGCCTCCCGAGTGCTGGGATTAAAGGCGTGCGCCACCACGCCCGGTGACAAAAATTTCTTAATCTTACCAAACTATAACTAAGTATCCCAGTTATCAGTCTTTCCCCATCACTCTGATAACCATCATTCTCCTCACAACTTCTGTGACGTTAACTCTTTCATATTCCACATATAAGTGAGGTCATATGTTACTTGTTTTCCTGGGCTTGGCTCTTCATAATGCTCTCTAGTTCCACCTATGTTATTACTAATGATATAATTTCACTCTTTATGGCTATGTAGTATTCTATTGTATTTTTCATTATTTATCAGTTGTTAGAAATCTCGGTTGTTCCTACTTCTTGGCTATTGTAAGTATGGCTGTAAAAACATGGGAGAGCAGATGTCTCTTTACCATACATATTTTGTTTGCTTTGGGGCTATATCATATGGTAGTTCTATTTATATATTTTTAGGAACTGCCATACTGTTTTTAAAATAATTGTGCTATTTTATATTCTACCAACAGTGTGTAAGGGGTCCCTTTTCTCCAAATCCTTTCCTGTACTTGTTATCATTATATTTTTTGATAACAGGTACCCTTACTGAAACAATTTATATTTTTCTGATGATTAGTAGTATTGCACATTTTTCATATACCTGTTGTCCATATAAATGTATGTTTATAGATTATTTTAATTTATATTTTTGCAGAAAAAGAGAGAGAGGGAGAGAGAGAAAAAACAAACCAGAGATCTTGCCATTGTAAATAAAGTCCAGATGCATGTAGCAATTTTTGCTTCTGGCATTACATGGGTACTGGGTAATTGAACCTGGGTCACCAGGCTTTGCACGCAAGTGCCTTAACTGCTGAGCCATCTCTCCAGCCCTAAATTAAAATATTTTCTAGGGCAGAACTGTGTGTAATTTGTTTATCAGCTATTCATTATAAAGCCCATTACTATACATGACTTTTTGTTCTTTGATTAAGGAAGACCACTGACCTCTTCATGACACATTTTAGGCAGCCATTTTATAATGGTCAACTGAGTAAGGACAAGCAAAAAAGCCTTTATTTCATCTATCTTTGAAAAGCAATGAAAAGCAATTTTAATTCATAGAAATAAACCAAAATCCCTACCCTTGGGATAAAAATCAAAGCATGGTATGGGAAATAGAAATATTTATATTTAAATACATTTTAAATATTTGTGCACATACATGTGTCACAATACTAACTTCATTCATAAAGTGTAGATTTTTTTTTTTATTTCAGAGAGAGAGAAAGAAATGGCATGCCAAGCCTCTAGCCACTGAAAATGAACTCCAGATGCATGTTGTACCACGTACATCTGGCTTACATGGGTTCTGGTAAATTGAACTTGGGTCCTTAGGCTTTGCAGTCAAGCACCTTAACTGCTAAGCCATCTCTCCAGCCCCAAGCATCATTTCTCCCAAAATTATTGTATTAAGATATTTTGGACATGAGGCCTAGGGGGGATTATTTGAAATAGCAGATGACTCCAAATCCTTGAAGATTATTTTTGGCCCTTTATTGACAAAAACAGCAAGGAGGGAGGGATATAAATGGAATGTGCTCCTTTAGGAATTAAAGCTATAGTGAAACACTAAACATTTATTTTAACTAAAGAAGGCCATAGTTGTACAGAGCTGAACTAAATATGATACACTATTGATAATAAAACTGAGGTCCTGCCCTCTATAAAAGTTAAACTAATTATTATATCTGCTCATGCTATTTGTTATTTTCTATTTTAAGCCATTTTTTTATTATAAATAGACATAATTTTAGTCTCAGCCTATAACCCTTACTGTAATGTATCTATATCTGCTAAGACAGAGTCATTTTTGTCCCTTTAATAGGTATAGTAATTTATACTTGCTAATGGTATAACTGTGATAATTATCATAATGGAGTTGTATCCTCAACTAATGTCTCATAACACAAATTTTTAATCTTGTTATTTTTTTCCTGATGAAGCAGAGCTTATGATAACTCATGTTTTTCTTCAATGCTAAAACAAAACCTAAAACAAAACCTATTGCTTGCCCGATTTCTCCTTTGACTTGGTTTAGTAAGCAGGATGTTACATAGTTGGGCAATGGCAATCACTTTTGGGGGAAATTTGATAAATTTTGTATTTTTTCTGGACCTAGATTTATTTGGATTTTTTTCTAGATTATTTTACTCCTAGACTATGTGCCTAACCTAACAGTGTGTGCTGATTTTCATGGCAGAGGAGAAATGTATTCATTTCATTGAAGAATTCACTCATGTTTTAGGCTCCACTCAGGTAGATAGATGCAGTGAGAAAACCTGGATGCTTGTAAGAAAATTCCTGTCTTTTTAGATCAAATGTTGTTGTGAGCATATTCTATGTGCGATCTATAGGTTTTCACTTTTCTAATAATTATAGCCAAGTTAATTTTCCCCAAAACAACAAACCGAATCTAATTGGAGTTTGGCTTTTGAGGAGTCAGAAAATAACTCAAGATTTTCCAAGATCTGACTGGGCATTCCAGGAAGGGGCTTCCTGTGCTTCCCACTCCTCATGATTACGCTAAAAAGTTGCAAAAATACTGAGTAATGGGAGATTTTGAGTGTTCAGAGAAGAAAGCTTTGCTCAGTATGTCTGATCTCTGGTATCTGGTCACAACACAGGGGTACTCAAGTTTTCTAATTAAAGTATATTATTAAGCATATTACAAAGCACAAACATTTTGATTGCTAGCAGGGTCAGATCTAGAAAGTGAAATGGATGATTAAAATGCAGAATTTTAAATATGAAATTTAATTTTTATATTTTGGCAAGAACCCTTAGAATTTGAATCCTAACATGTCAGAATCATTGGTTAAGTGGGTTTGTTTTCAGTGCTGACACTTTTCACTTAAGAATTGCTGAACTCAATTTGAGTTCAACTCAGCCTTGCGTCTTCCTCCTGCCCAGATCATTAATGCCTAAAAGAACTTTCAAGTTCCAAAGACAAATATTATATTACGTCCAATTTCCTATACCTGAATTAACCAGAAAACTTATTAAGTAAATACCTTCTTAATTTCTAATTTTGAGTATTATTAATTTGGAGAATTTGATAAAGAAATAAACACAAGTGTATATGTATTAGTAACTTGGGAAATTAAAAAAAGAATCCATGTTTTTCCTTCTTAATTCTCCTTAGGCAAATTATGTTCCTCTTGTCTTTAATTCAGGGTACTTGACTATGGGCCTTACAAGGCTGATAGCAAAGTTCCTTGCTACATTGTTGTTTGGATGCTTTGAGCTTCTTAATGACTTAAAAATCATGCAAGGTTGTACATAGGTCAAACAATTTCTTCCATTTTCCAAAAGCTGTTTATACTGAAGTTGATTTGGAAAAGGTCAACATGAGTGTTACTGACTGCAGAAATTAAGGCCACACCTGTAAAACAGCTTTGGAAACTGTCAAGTGCATCTCAGATGTATGGCAATGCCAGTAGTGGGTGTTCTGACAGAGAACCAGGAAAGCAGTCAGAGAGGAGGGGACTTTTTTCCACTACTTGAGCTCTATATTCATTTGCACCTGCTCATCTGCTTTGCTGAGATCTTGCATGTTGCTTGGCCCATCCCTCTAATGACAGCCATGGTTCCTTTTGATGGAGAGCTTGCCAAACATGTCAGACTTCAGACCCACAGGTTTCTCCTCATCTCTGAGATGTCCTTGCTGCGGCTTGTTCTCACATATTTTACACTCTTTCAGAGAATCTCTAACAGTACCTCAGTTGCTTTTACTATTTGAGCTCCTATTCTTTTTTTTTTTTTTTCCCCTTTTTTAGTTTTTCAAGGTAGGGTCTCACTCTAGCTCAGGCTGATCTGGAATTACTATGTGTAGTCTCACAGTGGACTTAAACTCTGCCTCCCAAGTGCTGGTATTAAAGGACCTGCTGTTTTTTATTTTTTATTTTTCTTTGAGAGGCAAGCCCAACAGACTGGCCTTTTTTATAAAGGGGGTGGGAATTGGCACATCAGGGCCTTCACTCACTGTAATCAAACTCCAAACCATTTGCCACCTTGTGTGCATGTTCAACTTTGCTGATCACCTGGTGCATCTGGTTTAAGTGGAATCTCGGGAGTAGAACATGAGTCCTAAGGCTTTGCAGGCAAGTGGCTTAATCACTAAGCAATCTCTCCAGCCCTGAGATTTTATTTTGACAAAAGACCTATTATCAGCTATAATATCTCTCCTTTTGTGTTCTGAGGTCCTTATTCAGACATATAATTTAGGTAAATTTCATGTGTGTTTTCTTTATATTTCCTTCCATATTGTATCTAAGAAGTTTAACCTTATATCGCTTCTGATGTCTCACAATACAATGAAAATATAGACTCAGTTGAGTTATTGTTGATTTAATTTTAATCACCCAAGATATATTTGTAAAATTTCTTGTGCTTAGAAACTATATTTGATCTTTTAACAAAATATGTGTTTTCCTCAAAGGAAGGATGTCATGTACTATATGTGATATAGACAAAGGAAAGACATAATAGATATTTTCTAAAATTCATTTTTTCTTATAGATTAAGGCTAACTAACATGGATATATTCATGAAGTTCTCAAATTTCCTTAAATTATGTGAATAATATTGTGTGCTTGGGTATTTTCTTCTCTTGTCTTTCTTTGTATTGCTCTTATAGAAGCCTGGGTAATTGCTAAATAAAATAAATTTATTTTTCATGGCTCTAGAGACTGGGAAGTCCAAGATTAAAGGGCCTTGTGTAACCAAGAGCATTTTTACTATGCCACAATATGTAGGAAGAAAGGTATCATGTGGTAAGAAGTACTACACATATGCACTCAAGCTTTACTTTGACTTCTTGTAAAGCCAGTAATCACATCACAGGCACCCCACTCATAATACCTCATTGAACCCTAATTACTCCCAAAAGCCTTACTTCAAAATAACAGTAATATTTGAATTGAAGGATTAACTTTTTAAAACATGACATTTTAGAGGACACATTCTAACCATAGCATTACTATTAGGGAAAAGGTGCCCTTAATTTTTATCAAGTTTTTTAAAGTTGTAAGGAACTCAAAGGTGGATGGATGCTACTGAGTCAGAAGCTAGGTTTAATACTAAGATGCATAAACTGAAATAGTAACAGCTAGGTAGAGTAACATCACCACCCAACATAGTTTTGAAAATTATCAAAAGTGTGTTGGGTGGTGATGTTACTATACCCTAGTCACTAAACTGAGGTGAAATTGTTTTTGTTTGTTTTGGGCTTTTGAGACAGATATCAACTCAGGCTGGCCTCAAACTCACTATGCATTTTTATTTTATTTTATTATTTTTTATTAGTTATGTACACAATGTATATACAGCCATGTTGATCCCATTGTTAGCCTTCTTCCTGTCCTCCCCCCTCTGAAGGGGCCCTCCTAATTGGGGAATGTGGGTCATGCATTGTGGGGTTAGCCATCAGTTATGGGGAAGAAGCAATGTCTGCATAATGCACCAACTTGTGGCTCTACCAATCTTTCTGCTACCTCTTTCATGAATTTTCCTCAGCCATGTTAGGTTCATTTTAGTTCTACTTTAGGGATGAGGTCTTGGGAGTCTCTGTGTCTCTGGATTTCTGGTTTGGTAGGAGTTGAGTATTTTTTGTGTGTGTCTCCTTCACCCTTGTGCTGATACCAGGTTCACCAAGAAAGCAGCACTCTTTCTCATTTCCTCAGTTATTCTATTGTTTCAGCTGGGGCACTGGTGAGGTGCAGTGGGCTGATTCTCGCCTTAGGATCTGTGTCCATGTGAAAAAGAGAAGCAAATTCTCCTACAGAAGTGAAGTCAGCACCAGATAAATGGGATAGCCATTATTATTTTAGAGAGAATTTAATGCGTGTAGGCCCTCATGTAGCTCATGATTGGTAGGAGCTTGATGTTGGAGAGTGGGCTTGTTTTTTTTGATATGATTCTGACTTGTTTCTCAGTTCCAGCTATGGGTTCTATTCCACTGAGCAGATCCATTAGCCAAGTAAAGAGCAGTTGGTTATCCACTATGGCTGTGTGCCACTATTGTACTTGTGTGAGCATCATGTCAGGTTGTTTGCTGCTGAGTAGCTTAGACCATGAGTTGCTTGGGAAAATGTTGGTTATTTACCCCAGTTGCTCATGTAGCACCTTCTGGCACTAGATGAGCTAACTATCTGTGAACTGACTCTTCCAGACTCTAGCCAGGTCACTGCATGTTCTGTACCAACAGCATATGGTACCTTCAGTTGTAGTGTCTTAACATTTACCTTTAGTGGGCCATCAAGTACTCTAACAGAAATCTGTCTTCTTTTGGTAAACCATGTAAGTCTCTCTGATCAATAGCTCATTGTGGATGTTAAGTGCCTGCTGGTCCTGGGAGTTACAGTCCAGTGCAAAGGAAAAAGAAGGAAGAAAAAATATAGGCAATATAAAAGAGAAAGAGAGAAGGGGGGGAAAGGGGGGGGAGAAACAGTAGAAGATTAAGGCTAGTCTTCATCATACCCTCTCTAGGGCTCTATGATTCAGGTGTTCCCTGTAAGGTTCAACCTTTTAGTCTGCCTTTCAGGATATAGAATCTTATGGTACAATTATGATTTTGGGTCCAGTTTTGTGTCCCACCCCAAACCTTAACCTCCCCTCCCACCCACCCACCCTCCCTATTGTCCAGTCCTTGAGATGCTTATTAGGTATGTCAGCATCTTGGGCTCTGGTTAGGAGTCTCAGATGAGTAAAACCATGCAACAATTATCTTTCTGTGACTGGGTGAGTTTGCTGAGAATGATCTGTTCCAAGTTCGACCATTTTTCTTCAAATTTCATGGTGTCATTTTTTCTTACATCTGTGTAGAATTCCATCATGTAGATATACCACATCTTGGTTATCCATTCATGTAATAATGGACATCTGGATTGATTCCAGCTCTTAGCTATTATGAATTGAGCAGCTATAAACATGGTTGAGCAAATATCTTTCAACTGATGCATGGAGCTTTTTGGGTAAATGCCCAGTAAGGGAATAACTGGGTCTGTTGGTAACTCTATAGTCCACCTTTGTAGGAGCCTCCATATTGCTTTCCATAGTGGTTGTACCATCTTATATTCCCACGAACAGTGGATGAAGGTTCATATTTCTTCACATCCTCACCAGCCAGTGTTTGTTTTCATTAGAGTTTTTTTTTTTTTTTTTTTCGAGGTAGGGTCTCACTCTAGCCCAGGCTGACCTGGAATTCACTATGGAGTCTCAGGGTGGCCTCAAACTCACAGCGATCCTCCTACCTCTGCCTCCCGAGTGTTGGGATTAAAGGCGTGTGTCATTAGAGTTTTTAAAGTTTACTCTCTTAACTGTGGTATGGTGGAGTCTCATAGTTGTTTTAATTTGCATTTCCCTGATGATTATGGATGATGAACATTTTTTTAAGTATGTTTTTGCCATTTGTATTTCTTCATCTGAGAATTCCCTCTACAGTTTTTTGCCCCATTTGGTGAGTGGGTTGTTTGACTTCTTATTGTTTAGCTTTTTGAGTTCTTTGTAGATTCTAGAAATTAGGCCTTTATTGGCTATATAGCTGGCAAAAATTTTCTCCCATTCTGTGGGTAATCCATTGCCTCTGCTTATTGTATGTTTGTCTGTAAAAAAACTTTTCAGCTACATGAGATCCCAATGGTTGAGTGATTGTTTAATTTCCTGAGGTACTGGGGTTTTGTTCAGGAAGTCTTTACCCACTCCAATATCATGGAAAGTTCCTCCAATTTTTTTTTTTCCTCAAGTAGTATCTGAGTTTCTGGTCTTTGATCTATTTGGCTTGATTTTTGTGCATAGTGAGATGTGTGGATCGAGTATCATTTTCCTGCATATTATTATCCAGTTTGTTCAGCACCATTTGTTGAAGACGCTGTCTTTGGGGCTGGGGAGATGGCTTAGTGGTTAAGGTGCTTGCCTGCAAAGCCAAAGGACCTCAGTTCGATTCCCCAGGACCTACATAGGCCAGGTGTACAAGGTGGCCCATGCATCTGGAGTTCATTTGAAGTGGCTGGAAGCCCTGGTGTGCCCTTTCTCTTTCTCTCTCTCTTCATCTTTCCTTTTCTCAAATAAATAAAAATAAAATATTTATATTTTTTTAAGATGCTGTCTTTTTTCCAGCCTACATTGTTAGGGCCTTTGTCAAATATCAAGTAGCTGTAGTTACTTGACCCAAAGTCTGGGTCCTTGATTCTGTTCCATTGGTCTCTAATCCTATTTTATTCCAGTACCTTGCTGTTTTATTACTGTGGCTTTGTAATATAGCTTTAGAACAGGTATAGTGATTCCTCCATAGGTGTTTCTATTGCTGAGGAAATTATTGGATATCCAAGGCTTTCTGCAATTACATATGAATTTTGAAATCATTTTTTCTATCTCTGTGAAGAAAAATGTTTGGATTTTTATTGGCATTGCATGAAATCTGTATATTGCCTTTGGTAAGATTGTCATTCTTACAATGTTAGTTCTGTCTATCCAGGAGCATGGAAGGTCTTTCCATTTTTTCAAGTCCTCCTCAATTTCTTTCTTGAGTGTTTTTATGTTTTGACTGTATAGATCTTTCACATCCTTGGTTAATGATATTCTAAGGTATTTTAATTTTTTGTTGGTATTGAAAATGGGACAATGTCACTTATTTCTTTCTTTGTATCTTTGTCTTTTGCATATAGAAAAACTTTTGTGTACTGATTTTGTATCCTGCTACTTTGCTGCAGGAGTTAATTGCCTTTAAGAGTTTTGAGATAGAGGTTCTGGGGTCACTTATATATAATCATGTCATCTGTGAATATGGCTAACTTGACTTCTTCCTTTACAATTTGTATCTCTTTGATTCTTTCTCCTGTCTTATGGCTTGAACTAGGCCTCCAGTACTATGTTGAAGAGTAGAGGTGAGAGTGGAATACCCTTCCCCCATCCCTGATTTCTTGTTCCTGATCTCAATGGGAATTCCATCAGTCTCTCTCCATTAAGTATTATTTGGGCTTTAGGAGCTTTATATATAGTCTTTATTATGTTGAGATATAAACTGTCCATGCCTATTTTCTCCAATGTTTTGATCATGAGTGATGATGTATCTTTTCAAAGGCCTTTTCTGCATCTATTGAAATGATCATGTGGTTTTTATGTTTAAGCTTGTTTATGTGGTGAATTACATTGACATATTTCCATATGTTGAACCACCCTTGTGTTCCTGGGATGAAGCCTACTTGATCAAGGTGGATAATGCTTTTGATGTGTTGTTGAACTTAGTTTGCAAGGATTTTGTTCAGAATCTTTTCATCTATGTTCATCAGGGTAATAGGCCAATAGTTTTCTTGTGGCATCTCTATGTAGTTTTGTATTAGTGTGATACTACCTTCATAGAAGGAGTTGGGGAGCTTTTCCTGCTCTCTGATTGTGTGGCAAAGTTTGAAAAAAAGTTGGTTTCAGTTCTTCCACAAAAGTTTGATAGAATTCAGGTAATAAACAATTTGGTCCTGGACTCTTCTTTTTGGGGAGGATTTTGATTGCCTTTTCAATCTTAATGGGTGTAGTAGGGTTGTTTAGGAGATTAATCTTCTGTGAGTGCAGCTTTGGTAGGTGGTATGTGTCCAGAAATTCATCCATTTTCTCCATACTATCTAGTTTTGTGGAGTAGAGATTTTTGAAATAAATACTAATGATTCTCCCAATTTCACTTATGTCTGTTGTGATCTCTCCTTTTTAATTTTTAATTTTGTTAATTTGAAGCATCTCTTTTTCCACTTGATCAAATTGGCCAGGGGCTTTTCAATCTTGATTATTTGTTCAAGGAACCAGCTCTTTGTTTCACCAATTTTCTTAATTGTTCTCTTAGTTTCCAATTCATTAATTTCTGCTCTGATCTTAATTATTTCCTTCTGTATGGAGCTTTTTGGGTTGGTCCTTCTTCATCTTTTTCCAGTGCCTTTAGGTGGATGGCTATATTACTGATTTGGGATCTCTATCTTTGTTATGAAGGCATTTAGTGCTATGAATTTTCCCCTAAGGACTGCCTTCATCGTGTCCCATAACATTTGGTACATTGTGTTCTCATTGTCGTTCATTTCTAGAAATTTTGTAATTTCACTTTTTATTTTGTCCACTACCCATTTATTGTTTAAAAGTGTGTTGTTCAGTTTCCAGGAGCTGGTGTGAATCCTGGCACATCTTTTGTTGTTAGTTTCTAGAAATATAGCACTGTGATCTGATATAATGCAGGAAATTATGTTTATCTTCCTAAATATAAGGAGACAGGCTTTATGATCCAGTATATGATCTATTTTAGAGATGTTTCCATGGGGTGCTGAGAATACTGTGTAACCTGTGGATTTGGGGTATGTGATGTTTTGATTCAGGTGTTCCCCTGTAAACTTAGGTGTACTGAATCTAGGTTTCCAGCTGATGGAGATGTGGGAGTTAATGCCTTCTGGAGGGAATGTATTGTTGGAGGCAGGCTTATAGCCAGTTTCCCCAAGCCAGTGTTTGGTACACTCTCCTGTTTCTATTGTCCACCTTATGTTGGCCAGGGGGGTGATGTCCACTCTGCTCATGCCATCATTTTCCCCTGCCATCATGGAGCTTCCCCTCGAGCCTGTGAGCCAAAATAAACCTGTTTTTCTCACAAGCTGCTCTTGGTTGGGTGATTTCGACCAGCAATGTGAACCCGACTGCAACAGGTTAGAATGTTCTGTAGATGTCCGCTAGGTCTAATTGATATATGGTTTTGTTGACCTCTTTACTTCCTTGCTCATTTTTTGTTTGGAAGATCTATATATTGCTGATAATGGAGTACTGAAGTCTCCAACTATGATGGTGTTGGTGGTTATTTCTGTTTTGTTGTAAAGTAGGTTTTGTTTTATGAATTGTGGTGCACCTGTTTCTGATGCATAAACATGGATGACTGGGATATCCTCTTGTTGGATCATTCCCTTGGTTTTTTAAAAATTTTTAAATTTTTTAATTTATTTATTTGAGAGTGACAGACACAGAGAGAAAGACAGATAGAGGGAGAGAGAGAGAATGGGCGTGCCAGGGCTTCCAGCCTCTGCAAACGAACTCCAGACGTGTGCGCCCCCCTATGCATCTTGCTAACGTGGGACCTGGGGAACCGAGCCTCGAACTGGGGTCCTTAGGCTTGACAGGCAAGCGCTTAACCGCTAAGCCATCTCTCCAGCCCGGATCATTCCCTTGATAAGTAAGAAGTGGCCTTCTTTGTCTTTTTTGATTACTTTTGGCTTAAAGCCTATTTTTTTCCTGATATTATTATAGCTATACCTGCTTGTTTCTTATTTTTGTTTGCTTCGAATATCATTTTGCATCCTTTCAATCTGAGGAGGTATCTGTCTTTAGTGGTGAGGTGGGTATCTTGAAGACTGCAGATTGAAGGACCTAATTATTCAATCCACCCTATTAGCTTATGTCTCTTGATGAGTGAATTAAGGCTATTAATATTTAAGGTAATAATTGTGAGGTTTTATTTAAACCCTGCCATATTATGGTGGTTTATGTAGTTTAGTATTTTCTTGGACTTTTTAGTTTTTTTGTGCCTTCTTTGACTTTGGGTATTGTGATCTGCTTCTTCTAGGCACTTGAGGTTGGTTATTTGATTCTTCTGTGTGGAGAATTCTCTGAAGTTCTCTTTGCAGTTTTGGCTTTGTGTTCATATAGTTGTGAAGCTGAGTTTTATTGTGGAAAGTTTTTCTTTCACCGTCTATTATGAGGGATACTTTTTCTGGGTAGAGTAGTTTGGGTTCTTAGACTTTGCAGTGTTCCATTCCAAGCCCTTCTGGCTCTCAGGGTTTCCATTGTGAAGTCTGAAGTATTTCTGGTGGTGTTACCTTTATATGTAATGTGTTGTTTCTCCCTAGCTGCTTTTAGGACTTTCTCTTTGCGATCAATGTTTAGAGTTTTATTGATGATATGTCTTGGAGAATTTCTCTTTTGTTCCAGTCTGTTTGGAGTTCTGTTAGCTTCTTGTAATTTGATGGGACTTTATTTTGAGAGAGTAGGAAAGTTTTCTTCGATAAGAATTTTGTTGAATAAGTTCTCCATTCCTTTTGTCTGAATTTCTTCCCTTTCTGGTATGCCCATTATCCAAATGTTGGGATGTTTTAGGGTATTCCACATTCCCTCATGTTCTTTTCATAGAAAAAATTTGAACTTATTGAAACTTTTAGACTCATGAACTGTTTGTTCTGAGTTGTCTTCCATTTCTGAGTTTCTGTCCTCCACATGGCTGACTCTATTTTTGAGTGCTTCTATAATGTTTTGGGCTTATTCCATTTGGTTTGTACTTTCTACTGATTTTGTGTGTGTGTGTGTAAAGTTTCCATCCTTCTATTGAGTTCCCTTTTCACATCATTTTATGATTTTCTTAATGCTTCTTGGAATTCAGTCTTGCATTTCTTTATCTCTTCACTGAGTTTATCCAGGTGGTTATGAGGTCCTCTTTTTTTCTCTCTCTCTTCTTCAGATCACTTAACTGTCTTTGGAACCCTTTCTGGTTCTTTTTTATTAGTTCTAAACTAGAGAGGACAGCATTCATACAATTATTGACCCTTTGTTGATTTTCTGCAAATTTTCCTATTTTCTTGACCAGGGTTGCATAGCTTTTATCTTAAATTTGGAGTTCTGATCCTATTGTCTCTTCTGTGTTTTGATTAGAGACATCCATTGTGGGACTGGGCAATCTTGTTGGATTTACTTGCATTTGATTTTTCATATTGTTCCTTTTGCACTGTGGTCTGCCCATCACATTTTAGGAATCTTATTTGATTTAGGAGGAAGCTATAGTCTACCCTTGAAGTGTCTTAAGTGATTATTCCCCTTTTTAGTTGCTTTGGCTAAGCTTCTGATAGCTATGGGGCCTGCCTGCTCAGAGGAAAAGAACCTGTGAGGCTCTGGTAGGGGTCCAGGGATCTGATGAAGGGGCTTGTTGTTTGGTGGTTTGGGTATGGAACTGTGTAGGCAAGTGGCCTGAAGGGATAGGGGGTTGGGGTAAATGGGACAAAACAGACTTGTGTTGTGTTGTGGATGGTGGGGATGTGGATGGGAATACATAGTGGTTCTGCAATGCTGAGTGGTGAGAAGTTGGGATAGCCCCTTTCTGTGGGACTGTGTAGCAGGGGGTGGATGGGGATGCAGGTTCCTGTAACAAAGCAGGGTAGGGATATAGGACTGGTGCAGGTCAGGTCACATGCGGGGGGGGGGAGGTGCATTGATATCCTCTGTGGAGGGGAAATCATTGGGGGGGGGAAGGCTAGCCTGCTGGCCCTGTTCCCAGCAGAGGGGTGGTGGCGTGTGGAGGCTTTTGGTGGTGGTGGGAAATTGGTGGAGGTCCTAATGAGGTGGTAGGGCAGGGGAGGGAGGGATGAAATAGCCTTCTGGCCTGGGTCTGAGTAGCTTGCTGGAAGTGCAGTAGGACCTGGTCTAAGCAGGTCCATTGTGGTCCCCAGTGGAGGGAATGCCTAGAGAGGGAAAGCTAGCCTGTTGACCTAGGTCCTCACAAGAGGGTTGTGAAGGAAGGGGTGACTGAAAGACATTTGTGTGTGGAGCTCCCTGGTGGCAGGAAAGCCTAGGGTTGGGGAAGGCTATCCTGATGTCCTGGGTCCATGTGTGGAGGGGTGGTGGCACATTGAGCTCCCTGTTGTGGGAAAGCTAGGGTGGGGGAATGCTACCCTATTCTTCTGGGCCCACATAGCCTGCAATTAGTGCAGGAGGAACCTATGGCTGGGACTGAGGCTAGGATGGCTGTTTGAGTGGATTGGGGACTGGTGGGCTACCCTGGAGCATGGGAATCAGCAGATTCCTTACTTTGCCTCTCTGTGCCTTCCCACTGGAGGACTACTAGGATCTGCAAACCCCCAAGAGTCCCAATGAACCCTAAATATCTTGTCTTTCCTTCCCTGAGAGGTGAGGCATGGTTAGGCAGATTCCATCTTGACTGGAAATCTCTTCATTTATTTTTATTACATAAATTATGTATCACTTTTCAGAAATACATATCTTTTGTTCTGGATAAAATATTACTGAAATCCAATGTTTTGCAATAGACTAAATAGACCTATAAATATGCTGTAGTTTTACATGGGACAGGCATGATGTTTTGAAAATTTATGTGTGTGTGTGCACAAGTGTGTCATATGGGTGTATGCCTGCCACAGCATGCATGTAGAGGCCAGAGGACAACCACCAGTTGTCTGTGCTCTTCTTCTACATCATCTTTTTGGACCTAGAATTTCTTGTGCCAGTCTAGCTTGCCTCAAGGTTTGGATTCTCCTGGTTTCACTTTTCATTGTAATGGGGACATTGAGGATCACAGGTTCTTGCCCCACTTTGCATCTAGCTTTATGTGGGTGCTAGGCAGGATCCAACTCATATTGGCAGGCTTTCCAAGCAAGCATCTTTAATAGCTGAGGTACCTACCCAGCCCTAAAGACATGTTTTGAAAGTGTAAGTCTCACAAGCCTGAAACCATTTCTTGATTCTTCTTTTATTTTTTAAATGCTGTATGAGATGTCACATTACATTCCACACTGGCCTTACAAGTGTTGGCTGAATAAAACCTCAATGTTGAGGAGTTCAGCTCATGCATTGTTATATTGACCAGCCTTGTAATACCCTGCCTAAAAGTTTTTGGAACTTCTCTTTGATGATCAAGGAGACTTACTAACTAGCCATATTCTAGTTCAGGTTTCTCCCCCTCTTCTGGCCCTCTAAGTATGGACCTATTCTATATTCAGTATTTAGCCCTCATACAGTAAAAAATATAGGTAACACCATCTATTGCAATGCATGGTCTTATATACCTCCTAATAACTATAACACTATGTGTACATCCTTGGCCACACCTCTGAACTCAAGAGTTGTGTATCTGCTTACTTTTAATCTTATTTAATCTTTCAGCTCTCTATCCAGTTTTCATACTGAATATGACTATTTCCTGTACTCTTATCTCTATGCACCCAGTCCTGGATGGCTTAGGTGTTCTAAGAGCTTCCTGACTTGTCTCCCTGCCACTCACTTTTCCTCCACTAATTTTTAATTTTTTTTTATTAATTAGTTTTGTATTCAGCAAATACATTCAGTTTGGTACCATTATTAGGCTCATCCATGACCTACCCCCTCACCTTGGCCCCTCCTCATTGAGGTATATGGGTCATGCCTTGTGGAGTTAGCCCACAGTTATTGGTACGATAAATGTCTCTGCATATCCTGACCCAGCATGTGGCTCTGACATCCTTTCCACCCCCTCTTCTGCAAAATATCCCTGAGCCATGCTGGGTTCATTTTTGGTCTGCTTCAGTGATGAGGTGTTGGGGGCCTCTGGGGCTCTGGTTCTCTGATTTGGTAGGAGTTGATTTTTCTCTGTGTTGATCTCCTTCCCCCTTGTGCTAGTATCCGGTTCACCAGGAAAACAGCACACTTGCTTGTTTTGCCAATTTTTCTTAGTTTCAGTCAGGGCCCTTTTGAGGTATGATGGGGTAGTTCTCTACTTAGGATCTACATCTATCTGAAAAAGAGAAGCAGATTCTCCAACAGAGAGTATGTTAGCACCAGAAAAAATGAGATAACCCTTACTTTTTTTATAGAGAATTTAACAGACGTAGGCCCTCTTGTAGCCCACGATTGATGGTAGCTTGATAATGGACAGTGGGCTGATGTTTGGATATGGTTCTGACTTGTTTCCCAGCTCCAGCTATGGGTCCCCTATCACTGAGGGTATCAGTCAGCCAAATCAAGAGCAGTTGGTTCCCCACCATGGCTGTATGCTACTATTGCACTTGTGTGGGCATCACAACAGGTTACTTGCTGCTAAGTAGGTTAGACCATGAGTTGCTTGTACAGATACTGGTCATTTTACCCCAGTCGCCCATGTAGCATTTTCTGGCACTAGACACGCTAACTATTTGGGGACTGACACTCCTCCAACTTCCAGCCATGCCATTCCATTTTACATGTCAACCACATAAGGTGTTTTCAGCAGTAGGGTCATCCACTAACCTTTGGTGGGTCATCAAGTACTCTGACGGAAATCTGTCTTTCTTTTAGGAAACCTTGTAGGTCTCTCTGATCAAAAGCTCATTGTGGATGATAGCCACATGCTGTTACTAGGAGTTATAGGTCAGTGCCCACTAAGGAAAGGAGGAAAAAGATAACTAATATACAAAAGCTAGAGAGGGGAGAGATTGAGAGAGAGGGAGGGAGAGAGAGAGAGGGAGGGAGGGAGAGAGGGAGGGAGAGAGAGAGAGAGAGAGAGAGAGAGAGAGAGAGAGAGAGAGAGAGAAGCTGTAAAAGATTAAGGTTCGTCTTCATCATATACAATCCAGTGTCTTGTGGTTCAGGTGTTCCCTGTAAGGGCCTGGTGAAGGTTCAGCCATTCGGTCTGTCTTTTAGGAAGTAGAATTTTATGGTACCATTGCTATTTGTGTTTCCCACCCCTCTGTTGCCCTCCCTTCCCACCCATCTTAGTGTCTAATCCACAAGATGCTTGCTGGGTATGTAAGGTATCTTGGGTAGATTCAGGTTAGGTGCTGTAGATGAGTGAGACTATTTGGCACTTCTTTTCTGTGATTGGGTAAGTTCACTGAGAATGCTCTGTTCCAGGTTCAACCATTTTTCCTCAAATTTCATTGTGTCATTTTTTTCTTACTGCTGTATAGAATTCCACTGTGTAGATATATCACATCTTAGTTATCCATTCTTCTAGTGATGTACATCTGGGTTGATTCCAGCTCTAGCTATTACGAATTGAGCCGCTACAAACATGGTTGAGCAAATCTCTCTGGCCTGTGGTTTGAAGGTTTTAGGGTAGATGCCCAGTAAGGGAATAACTGTGTCTGTTGGTATCTCTATAGTCAGCTTTTTCAGGAGTCTCCATATTGCTTTCCAAAGTGGTTGTACCATCCTACATTCCCACCAACAGTGGATATATTCCTACTTGTCCACATCCTCGCCAGCATTTATTTTCATTTGATTTTTTGATGTTTGCTATCCTTATTGGGATAAGGTGGAATGTCATAGTTGTTTTAATTTGCATTTCTCTGATGATTAGGGATGATGAACATTTTCTTATATGTGTGTTTGCCATTTGTATTTCTTCCTCTGTGAACTACCTGTTTAGCTCTGTGCCCCATTTTGTGAGTGGGGTGTTTGACTTCTTACTATTTAGATTTTTTGAGTTCTTTGTAGATTCTAGAGATTAGGCATCTATCAGTTGGATAACCTACAAATATTTTCTCCCATTCTGTGGTTAATCTATTGGCTTTGCTTATTGTATGCTTGTCTGTAAAGAAACTCTTCAGCTTCATGTGATTCCATTGGTTGAGTGACTGTTTAAGATCATGAGCTACTGGGGTTTTGTTCAGGAAATCTTTTCCCATTCCTATGTCAGGTTTATACTCCTGTTTTTATGCCAGTACCATGATGATTTTATTACTATGGCTTTGTAATGTAGCTTTAGATCAGGTATGGTGATGCCTCCAGAGGTATTTCTTTTGCTGAGGATATGTTTGGATATGTAAGACCTTCTGCCTTTCCATATAAAATTTGAGATCATTTTTTCTATCTCTGTGAAGAACACTGTAGAGATTTTAATTGGGATTGCATTAAATCTGTATATTGCCCCTTTGGTAGGATTGTCATCTTCACAATGTTAATTCTGCCTATCCAGGAGCATGGGAGATCTTTCCATTTTCTCAAGTCCTCCTCAATTTCTTTTTTTTTTAAATTTATTTTTATTTATTTATTTGAGAGCGACAGACACAGAGAGAAAGACAGGTAGAGGGAGAGAGAGAGAATGGGCGTGCCAGGGCTTCCAGCCTCTGCAAACGAACTCCAGACGCGTTCGTCCCCTTGTGCATCTGGCTAACGTGGGACCTGGGGAACTGAGCCTCGAACCGGGGTCCTTAGGCTTCACAGGCAAGTGCTTAACCGCTAAGCCATCTCTCCAGCCCTCAATTTCTTTTTTGAGTGTTTTTATGTTTTTGTTGTATAGATCTTTCACTTCCTTGGTTAATGTTATTCCAAAGTATTTTTTTTGTTGTTGTTGCTATTGAAAATTGGACTATGTCCCTTATTTCTTTCTCTGTATCTTTGTCATTTGCATATAGAAAGGCTACTGATTTTTGTGCATTGATTTTGTATCCTGCTACTTTGCTACAGGAGTTAATCACCTTCACGAGTTTTGTGATGGAGTCTCTCAGGTCTCTTACATATACAATCATGTCATCAGTGAATAGAGCTAACTTAACTTCTTCCTTTCCAAGTTGTATCCCTTTTATTTCCTTCTCCTGTCTTATTGCTTGAGCTAGGACTTCCAGTACTATATTTTAAAGCAGAGGTGAGAGTGAACAGCCCTGTTTTATTCCTGATCTTAATGGGAATTCCTCCAGTCTCTCTCCATTAAGTATTTTTTTTTTGCCTTTGGAGCCTTGTATATTGCCTTTATTATGTTAAGATATGAACCAACCATGCCAATTCTCTCCAATGTTTTGATAATGAAGTAATGTTGTATCTTGTCAAAGGCCTCTTCTGCATCTATCGAAATGATCATGTGGTTTTTATGTTTAACCTTGTTTATGTGGTGTATTACATTGACAGATTTCAGTATGTTGAACCACCCCCTGTGTTCCTGGGATGAATCCCACTTGGTCAAGGTAGATAATGCTTTTGATGTGTTGTTGGATTCGGTTTGCGAGGATTTTGTTCAGGATCTTTGCATCTAAGTTTATCAGGGAAATAGGCTGGTAGTTTCCTTTTTGTGGCATCTCTGCCTGGTTTTGGAATTATGGTGATACTAGCTTCATAAAAGGAGTTGTGTAGCTTTCCCTGTTCTCCAATTGTGTGGCACAGTTTGAGGAAGAGTGGTTTGAGTTCTTCAATGAAGGTTTGATAGAATTCAGCTGAGAAGCCATCTGGTCCTGGACTCTTCTTTTGGGGGAGGTTTTTCATTACTTTTTCAATCTCCATGAGTGTGATCGGTTTTGAAATAATTCCTGACAATTCTCCCAATTTCACATATGTCTGTTGTGATCTCTCCTTTTTCATTTTGTTAATTTGAAGCTTTTCTTTCTTGTGCTTGGTCAAATTGGCCAGAGGTTTGTCAATCTTGTTTATTTTTTCAAAGAACCAGCTCTTTGTTTTGTCAATTCTCTTAATTGTTTCCTTGGTTTCTAATTCGTTAATTTCTGCTCTGATTTTAATTTCTTTCTTTCTGGAGCTCTTTGGGTTGGATTTTTCTTGCTTTTCTGGTGCCTTTAGGTGGATGGTTAGGTTATTGATTTGGGGTCTCTCTGTCTTTTTTATGAAGGCATTGAGTGCTATGAATTTTCCCCTGTTTCCTTCACTATTTTAAATATCATTCTTCATTCAACAACCAGGAAGATCTTATTAAAAGGAAAACTACATGTTATTCTGTGTTCCAACTGTCTAGGGGCAATCAGTCTCACTGTGGCCATATAGATCAGCATAATCTTGATGCTTGTACTTGCTGCCTTTCATCATTTCCTTTTGCCTACCATAGTGCAGCAACATGGATTCCTAGGCTGGTTCTCAGGAACTAAATCCTGCTTAAGGATTTGGAGTATTCTTCTCAGAGAATTACACACTGCTTTACTGTCTTGCTCATTGAAAACTGTTCCTTTCCTGATCACACTATATATAAAAACAATATCATATCAATACTCACTTTCTTTTTTAGCCCAGCAGCAGTTTCATTCTCTCTATCACTTATGTTCATCTGATATATTATTTAGGTTGAACCAAATTTTGGATAATCATGTATTTTTGTTGTACAATCTTACAAGGGCATAGAGGTCAGGCTATATGTTCTTATTTGTAATTAATTTTTAAGGCATACATTGTCTTGGAATACTGAGATCGATAAAAATCAACTGGGAATGTTTCATCAGTGACATTCAGCTATAAGAATTAGCTCTGGAACTTTGGCACAAGGATGCAGTTTTACCAGTCATAAGTATAAGTAGAAGATATGTAACTAGCAAATGTAATTTCACAGAAAAATAGTCAAGAATAACAGTTTTTTTTAATTAAGAAAGTGACACATTGTAAGATATTTACAGTTGCCACATTAATTCTCTGAACAAGTGAATGGCAACAAAGAGAAGGCAATGTGTGTTCAGAATCAATACATATATGTGTATTTAGTGAATGCATGTAGTGTACTAAGTGAAACATCTAAGTGGAAGCCCAAAAGTCTATGAAAAATATTGTAATCTGATTCCTAGAGGATGAGTAGTGGGTTGAACTGAGCATCATATTTTACTACAGGGAAAATAATGTACTATTTATAAAAAAAAGTCTGGTTTGTTATGGAGACAATATTTGTCTAAACATAGATATCTGTAGTTAATTAGTCAAATAACTAAGACATTTATGAAAAATAAGAGACACATAAATCTTTGTTATAAACATTAACTTTCAGTTTTCACATATATTACAAAATATTTTAATGTAATTTTTATGTTATTTGTAGAAATGATTAACACTATGCTTGAAACATTGTTTTTTGATACCACTGAGCTAACATTATATTTTATCATTATGTCTTTGACTTGTGTGGTTTTTATCTGATCTAGAACATTTCTCATGAGAGGAAAGCTAAGTTAGCCAAAGAGCAGTTCAGTTCATAAAAAAGATGTGATGTCTGTGAAAACAGATATGATTAAAACAGTGTGAGCTGTTCAAATGAATTAGGAGTCCATAGGGGTAGTTTAGTGAATCTCCTCTTCACACAGAGGTGGCTAGGGAGTAAAATGGGACTCTGGGGTGTAGTATAAATGGGAGAAAATAATATGGAAATATTAAGTTGATGGTATATCAAATAACGATACTTTCATCTAGAATATCAAGTCTAATTTCAGTCAATGCACCTTAAGACATATCAAGCAGAAATGAAAAAATATTAGAGGAATGGAGCAAAAGGAATGAATTGGAGATGAATTCATGGAAAGCTTAATTTCTTTTCCAAAAAAGTCAAATAAAAGGAATGTTGGTAATTGAGTGATTGATGATAAATACATTGGCTAAGAATATGAAGAACACTCTCAAAAGTGGTGATTTGGGGCTGGAGAAATGGCTTAGTGGTTAAGGCATTTGCCTGCAAAGCCAAAGACCTCAGTTCAGTTCCCCAGGACCCACATAAGCCAGATGCGCAAGGTGGTGTGTGCATCTGGAGTTTGTATGCAGCAGCTGGAGGCCCTGGTATACCTACTTTCTCCCTCTCTCTCTCTCTCTCTCCCTCTCTCTCTCTCTCTCTCTCTCTCTTTGTGTGGGTCTGCCTCTTTCCCTCTGTTGATCTCCCAAATAAATAAGTAAATAAATAAGTAAAATTGAAAAAAATAGTGATTTGTCTTAATCTTAAAGTTTGCTGATGAAAAAGACATGAGTGTGTGTTTCAAGGCGGAAGAGTAGAGCTTCTTGGCTGCTAGTCTTATTGTATATCAAGCTGTGTACTTATCTGGGACCCCAAGCATTGTTTTATATTTGTGAATTTATGCCCTAATCTAATCATAAAATAAGGTCTCTATGGTTGTTTGAATCAGATGTTCACCGTGAATTCATGTGTTCAAAATGCTTGGTACCCAGCTGATGACAGTTTGATAGGTAGAGCCTTCCTTGCTAGAGGAGGTATGTTATTAGAGGCAGCTTAGAGGTGTTATAGCCAGCTTCCTCTTGGTAGAACTTGGTACACTCTATCCCCCCTGTTTCCAAATGTGATGGCAGAGGGGTTATCCAACCTCTGTTCATGCCATGCTTTCTCCTGTTATCAGGAAGCTTCCACTCAAGACTATAGGACAAAATGAAACCTTGCCTCATATTAGTTACTTTTGGTTGGGTGCCAAAGCAATAAGAAGGGACATTAAAATTGTACCAGGAGGCCTGGAGAGATGGCTTAGTGGTTAAGCACTTGCCTGTGAAGCCTAAGGACCCTGGTTCGAGGCTCGGTTCCCCAGGTCCCATGTTAGCCAGATGCACAAGGGGGCACACGCGTCTGGAGTTTGTTTGCAGAGGCTGGAAGCCCTGGCGCTCCCATTCTCTTTCTCTCCCTCTATCTGTCTATCTCCCTGTGTCTGTCACTCTCAAATAAATAAATAAAAAATTTAAAAAAATTGTGCCAGGAATAATGCCATGGCTGCTAGAAACCCGACTGTGGCTTTTATCCTTTTGGAATTGATTTTCAGGAGGATTGAGGGGGGATTTGACACCTTAGACCTAAGAGGTGCCTTGCAGTATTGTAAGGAGACTTTGATGGACCATTCTGATCAGAGTTGCAAAACCTAATTGCAGAAAGATAGTGGACTGTGTAGGCTTTGCTTATAAGAGGAAGAAAGAGCTTTGCCCTGAGTGGGCTGGCTAGAGGCAGTTGGTGTGAGAGCCAAGCTGTACTCTTCTTGTTATCATGAGAACTTGAGCAGGATTGAATTTTGAAGAAATGGACTGGTGTGAGCAGAAGGACATGGCACGGAAATAAAAGAAAGTTTGGGCTGAAAACTATAGCTTACTTCAACTGTTTGAATTGTTTGAACTGTTTCAATTGTTTGAAAGATTATGATTATTGAGATCAGGCCAACTGTTCTTTATTGGAACAGCAGAAAGAATACAGACTCTTTTGAAGGTAGGGAACCTGAAGGAAGAATGCTGATGGGATTTTCCTGCTCTTCAAATTGGCTTTATTTCCCTCTGGATTAATAGTTTGGCAGGGAAGCCCACCTTGTACTAACTATGGAAGTAGAACAAATTCAGGAAAGATATCATCATTGCATTTGTGATGGGTTATTTTATTTAAAGATGGCCCCTAGATGATGTGGAACAAGGTAATAGCCCTTGAATAGAGGCTATGGGGGCCATGCATAGATGAACTGTAGGTTGAAGTGGAGACACAGAGGTTGTTTTTGGAGATACAAGGTCTATGGAATGGCTGCCTAGGAGAACTGCTGGTTTGGGATGTTATTTCCCCCAGGCCATTGGCAGCCCAGCTAGAGGGGTGTAATTGCAACCCAGAGACTTCATTGTGGGTCCTAGATAGACACTGAGCTACAGGATTTGATGTTTGTACTGCTTGTTTTATGTCTTGCATTGGTTTAATCTTTCCTTGCAATGTTAGTTTTTGTAGTGTGAATGGTCACTTTGTACCGTTATGTGTTTTTGGTTTTACATGCTCACAGTTAAGAGAACTTGGGCTATGTGGATGTTTCAACAGTGTTGGGGTTGATAAGAACTATGGAAACTTTTAAAGTTGGTTTGGGGCTGGAGAGATTGCTTAGTGTAACCACTAAGGCGCTTGTCTGCAAAACCTAAGGACCCAGGTTTGATTCTCCAGATCCCATGTAACAAAGTTTGCAGTTGGACAGAGGCCCTGGTGTGCCCATTCTTACTCTGTCTCTCCCTATCTCTTTCTCTAATAAATAAATAAAATTAGTATTTAAATTTGGATTGAATACATTGCATTTTATGTCATGGATGGTCATCACTTTATGGGGTCCAGGGGTAAAATGTTGTGGTTTGAATCAGATGTCTTCCTTAAATTCAACTGTTTTGAAAGCTTGTTCCCTAGCTGATAGCAGTTTGAGAGGCGGAGACTTGCTGGAGGGGGTGTGCTGTTGGGAGTGGGTTTAGGAGCATTATAGTCAGCTCCTCCTTGCTAGATCTTGGCTGCAGTTTTTCTCCTGCTGTGGCAGAGGTGATGTCTGGTTTATGCTATGCTTTTCCCTGCCATCATAAAGCTGCCCCTCAAGACCTTAGACCAAAATAAAAGCATCAGCTGCTTTTGGTCAGGTGCTTTTTGTCCCAGCAACTAGAAGGCAACTGCAATAGTCTCTCTCATCTTTTAACCTAACTAACAAAATAATCTGCATATATGATTTGACTGTGTTTATAATCCCAGTGGAATTCTGCACTTAGGGAATGTAGATTATCTAAAAGACTTTTTCTCTATCAAGCTTTCCTTGTCCCTGATACCTAGAAATAATGAATGGGGTTCAGTAGTATAAAGCCTGGGGCTTCCTCTAAGAAAAGAAATGGAATTTTATTTAATTTTCCTTTAATATGGTTGTCATTTTATAGCATGTTTGATTTATATAATTTGACTTTTGTATAAATTTGTCTCATTTATCCTTATGTGCTTCATAAAATGACTAACATTATCTTCATCTCACAAATGAAGAAACAGTTTATGGTTGGAAAAATACAAAAGGCAAGGGCATAGTAGGCCTATTCCTCTGAGCCTAGTATGTAGTCTTCACGGTGGCTTTGCTTTTAGTGAGGCCAGAAATGGTGATGCGAGATACTGAACTTACACAGACCATCTCATGGACTCTGACCACTCCTTTCCTTTATTTAATTTCTGCCTACTTGCTTAGGCAGCAGTCAGTCCCATAGGTCTAGCATCAACATTAACTTCCTTCTGAAAGATGATATTTATACCATTACTGGAAATTGAACTTTGTATATAATTTGAATATCCATATTTGTAGTGAGACCCAAGTGAGCTGTCTTCTTGACTCTTTTGCTACTTCCAGTTAAGTTATTAATACTTTCATCAGCCATATGTTTCCTTGGTCTTCTAAAAGTTCAAATTACTTGTTTTTTTCCCCCCTTTTCTATATACTGCTATCACTCATATTCAGACTGTTTTATTTTATTTTCTGAAGAGAATGAATAAAGACCCAGGTTTGGGGAAGTTTGGAAGAACCAAGCTTATTTAAAAAGGAGCTTTAAGGAATGGATGTCTTAATACCAAAAGCAGATATCCACAAAGGAGAGAGAGAGAGAAAGAACTAGCAAGACAGGAGAAAAAGAGGCCTCTCCTAAATGAGAGAATCTGACCATTTTAGAGATTTCAGTAGAATATTCTCTCCTCTCTTATGAAATGTCTTTGAATAGTGTGTGGAGCCTGATTAAATGGTTAGGGCATCAATGATGGGTAGGGAAATTCAGCCCTATACTCAATATTGTAACTATTTCTCTATCTATGACTATTAATTACAATGTTTAGAAAGATGAAAAAGTGGACTTTTTTTCTTTGAGAATGCTTTTATTTCAAAGAATCTGTCTGTAGAAAAACTTTAAACAATAGGGTACTAGATAAAAATGTCTCTTTAAGTCCTTCTCATCCCAACATTTGAAGCAGCAATTTATTCATAATACTTACACTTTTTTTTTTCCAGTGGAGCCATTTAATTCATTATGGAGTAGCAGGAAGTTGTTGAAGGGGATCTAGCACCTGATTCATTTGAAATCATAGGACAAATAGACTTGAAAAGCAAATGCACCCATTCTGACACTAATTATGTGTCTTATGCGCAAGCAGTATCCTATGCCATAAGTTGAGCTCATTTGCTTCTCATTGTAGAATGTCTCTGAAATGAGATGAGTGGAAATTTTCTTAAACAGATGGCCATGGAGTACATCAGGGACTAACTATGAGGAATTCACTTAAGGTGGAGCAAGTAAGGAAAAAAGGAAGAGGTATTAGAGAATTCCCTTCATGAGGAATCCCATTGAGAACATTGACCCATACAATAAGGTGGAACACTTGGGGCTTTCAAGTATTTATTCTGCTTGTAATAGTTGATACACGAACATAACAAAGCCCACTGTGTACAAGTGTTTTTTTATTTTTATTTTTTAATATTTTACTTATTTATTTGAGGGAAAGAGAGAGAGAGAAGAAAATGGGCAAGTCAGGGCCTTCAGTCACTACAAACGAACTCTAGGTGCATGCACTCCCTTGTGCATCTGGCCCATGTGGGTCCTGGGGATTCAAACACATGGGTCCTGGGATTCAAACTGGGGTCCTTTGGCTTTGCAGGCAAATGCCTTAACTGCTAAGCCATTTCTTCAGCCCCAAGTGTTCTTTTCTTTAATCTAAAAACTCTTCTATCTCCTCTCCTCTACTCACATCCCACTGAGTACCTTCCTCAGTGGGGCTATTGGTATTCATTGTGGGGTCCTGAAGGCCTCACTAGCATCTGTAGTGCATGTGTGTGTGTGTGTGTGTGTGTGGGGTAACCTTACCTTTGTTTAATCCTACCAACCCTGTGGTTTATATAATCTTTCCATCTCTTTTTCCACAATGTTCCCTGAGCCTTAGCACTATAATAGAAATCTGATTTAGTGTTGAATTCTGTGGAGCCTCTGGATCTGTTTTCATGAGATTTCAGTGACCTCAGTGTCTGTCGCCATCTCCTGGAACTGGTTTTCAGGCTGGCATTGAGAGCATTACTCATATTACTGCTTCCTCTGCTGGCAGATGTGGCATAGGGGACTTGTCTAGTGGTAGGCAGGCAGCTATCTCTTCTTGATGTTTTGATGCATACTGGTTCTCCCTAGTATCCTCCACCATCTGTAAGATAAAACAGAGTCTCCAACCAAAAGTAAGAACAGCTTGGATGAAAGGTTATAAACACAGTTATTTAGGGACGTTTTGATGTGTGTACCCACTCATC
This sequence comes from Jaculus jaculus, assembly GCF_020740685.1. Lineage (NCBI taxonomy): Eukaryota > Metazoa > Chordata > Mammalia > Rodentia > Dipodidae > Jaculus > Jaculus jaculus. The sequence continues at coordinate 129,388,179 of NC_059105.1, forward strand.
TTAGCCAAACAGCAGTGGGAATGATCTCTCTGGAACCTGTCAGCTTCCTGTCCTTGGGATTCTGACTTGGTTCCCAGAACCAGAGTTCTCACCCACTGAGTGTGTCTTCTGTCCAATCCATAAACAGGTGGTTACCTGCATAGGCTGTGTGCCACTGTTGAACAGGTATATACTTCTTGCCTTACTGGTTGATTTTGTAGCTTCTAGAATTTCCCGACTATTCACACTGTTGGTAACCATTATCCCCCAGCAGCTCCCATAGCACTTTCCAATGATATGAGGATTAGCCTGGAGGGAACTGGTTTTCCTCTTAGTTTCAGTGTTGTCTCTTGATTTGCTGTGACTCCAGGTTATGGTGTCTTTAGCAATAGGGTCTTACCTTTTAGCTCTGGCAGGTAACCAAGTGCTTTGGCATGGCCTCTTTATTTTGAAGACCTCATGGGTCTTCATGACCAATAGCTTACTGTGTTGTGTCAAAATAATTCAATAACATATGGATTATTATCTTTGAACATTGAAGCCTATATTTCAACTTACAGATAAGGAAGCTAAAGATATTAAAGAATTAGCTTGGGGTATAACTGAATACTTTAGAGATGAATGTTCCAGACATTGATTTCCAGCACACTAGAGCCCATTCCCACCATATCTGTGTTAGGGTCCTTGTTCAGTATCTTTTCTGCTCTCACTCTTTAGTTTGCAGCCCTTGAATTCTCAAGAATGTTTTATGACAGAAAGTTTACTGATGCCTACAGAACAGACCTTAGTGTAGTATTTTTCACTACATTCTTAGACCTATTTAGTACAGGAGTAAAGCCTTATAAATGATGCAAGAGTTTCTTAGAGCTGCTTATAGATCAGACAAGGTTGAAATCAACTAAGAGAAGAGCTAGTTATATATCCATTTCCTTGAATATGAACAAAAGCAAAGGGATTTCTCCATGTGAGACTGATAAATCTCAAGTTATCTAGCTATGCTTGTTGCCTGATGACGAACAAGATGAGGATGAGCCTCACTTTTCTGTAACTAAGCCTGTAATGGTGTCACAGCCTGTTTGGTGCCAATCAGTGTTCTTGGGGTCCTTGGTATAAAGCAACCTTTGTAAACGAGTACTCAAAATGGTTGGAATAGGAATAAAACCAGAGAGTAAAAAATGAATGACTAATTCAACACTTAATTTCTTTTAATTCTGTGAGTCTTACATATGAGCTGCTGCTATTAGTGGGTGCAATGTTGATGATGGAAGAAGGGTTTTAATCTGTAAATTTACTTTCACCTGAGCTGAAAAATTCAAACCTGACATGCTTTACACGTAATGCAGTTTGACAGTTCATTTGAAATAAATGTGCCGATAACCCTTAAAAGTGGCAATAAAATACTCTTTGCTCTACTGTACAGATGATTAATACCACTAAAGTAATTAAATTCCATTAGGCTGAGGTTCACATACCCAAGAAACTGGTGCCAGGATTTAGCCATTCTCTACTGAGGACAAAAGACTAATGCCTTTTAAAGCCATGCTTCACCAGGAAAATCCCAGGGAAGTCTATATTAACTTAGGACATCTGCTTGTTGTGATTGTTGGAGGTATTGATGCATTGGATCATTAGCAGGCTAGCATGAACTAGGTTTTCCTGTTGACAAGAATCTCTCACCAGGAGCTGCTAGCCTTCTGCAAGGGGAGAGAGAATGTGAAGCAGGGCAGCCAAGTTGAGGCCCGTGGATAGCTTTGACTTAGAGAATTATTGCTAACTGTATAGTCTCTGATGGTAGGAAACAGCATTTTGCCCCCAGCCATTTTTTCCAAGATCAAAGCCAAAGTAACTCTGTCCCCTGCTGTTTTGTAGCTGTAGATTCTTAAAGACTGGCATTATTGCCATAGAGGAACAGTTTGCCCCCTTTCAGATGGCTTCAGTAATGACCCACAGGGGAGGTAGTGGTTAGGCAGTGCTGACAATGTGACCAGGTGCTGCAGCATAAGCGTTTCATTAAATATTGAAGCAATGGTTTTCAGTTACAGTGGCAAAAAGGGAATTTGGTCTATGTCCAAATATGTGGCTATTTTTTTCAACCTCTTCTAATCACATTATTTTTTGCATGACCTTTCTGCTGGTAATTAGCTGCCATACTGTAAAGCATCGTGAGTTATAGATCTAGAGTAATTCTGCATTCTACCTTATAAGCTGATAATTATTCTAAATGTGTAAATGATTTATTTATCATCTTTTGACTAAAATATGCAAACCATTAAAAATCCTTATGATTATTTCAGTTTTAGGAAGTTCCCAATGAAAGAATCCTGAATTTTCACAGAAAGATAGTTTGTGGAAAGTTAAGAACAGGGTGCAAGAACATTTAGGAGCAATGCTTCTTATTTTTGTCATATGAAAAACTGTTTTATAGTTTCAACACCTTGTTTCCACATGGAGAATGTTAGATGTGGCTGTATAACTTGTGTTATTAAATTTACAATGGTAGTTTAGTCATTTCTCAACTAATGTAATTGCTATTTTTTTAAATTAATATTGTGTCTCCTCAAACTATATGTATGTAAAATGACTAACAAACTATTAACAAGACCATAGCCAAGCCTGCATGTCCCATGACAAGTTGCCAGAAGTTTTCCAGTTCCATTATCTTCTAAAAGAAGGTGAGGGTTTTTAATACAGAATCACATGGACTGCAAAATTGTGGAGGAGAACCTCTTGGCTGTTGAAAGCCATGCATAAAACAAACAAAACAGAAATTTTGTTTAAGAAGAACATGAATTGAGATATATTATTTTTCAGTGCATTTCTATCTTGAATTTTTTTTTTTCTTTGTAACTTTTTTTCTTTGGTTCTTCGAGGTAGGGTCTCACTCTAGCCCAGGCTGACCTTGGAATTCACTTGGTAGTCTCAGGGTATCCTTGAACTTATGGTGATCCTCCTACTTCTGTGTCCCAAGTTCTGGGATTAAAGGCATGTACCGCCATGCCTGGCAAAAATCTTAAATTTTGACAGTTATTTCAAACTTCCAAATGTTCTGCAAAAGCTTGCAGGCTTCCCATGTCTATAGTAGCTTTGTTCAACCATGAAGCTAAACTCTGCATGGCTCTACCAAATAAATATGAGCTTGGTTTGCTGAACCTTACCATTCATGAGACACAAACAATGTGTGTTATGTTATAAATGCACCAAATTTATATAGAAAACCGCGAATTCTATAGCAAATGTATTAAAACAAGATTTTACTCTCAAATTTCTTTCTTTGTTTTGCTTATAGTTATGAAGAATGGAATTAAAAGGTCATTATAACTAATCTTTCATTCTCTCTTTTTTGCTCCATGTTTATTATTTTTATCATATTCAAATTCATAGATGTTATATGTGAGTAACTCTAAGGAAAAAAAAAATTAAGTATTGAAAATTTATGCCAGGCATGGTGGTGCAGTCCTATAATCCCAGCATTGGGAGGTTGAGGCAGGAAGGGTGTAAATTTTAAGCCAGCTTGACTACAAAACAAGATCCTTTCTAAAATAAAACAAAATAAAACTATAAGATAAAGCCAAAAGCTATTCATTGAACAGATAATCTTTTTTGACCAGTCTTAATAAGATGAAACATTTGAGAAAAACAATACAAAAACTTCAAGCATTTAAATTTATTGCTGTTACTTCCTTTTGTGTGTGCTATTCAAAATGTGAAGAAATTACTGCTTGGATTCATTGATAATGGTTAAAATTACTGTGGTTAATGTGGACTAGATGAAACTGAAGCTGATGCAGATGGAAGAAAGTAATGAAGAAAGAGAAAACTTGGCAGCTTCATGTTTGTTTTAACCCATCTACCCTTAGTTGGTAAAATTTCCATGTAGTAGTACTTGAGACCATGTAAAGATGACACTGATGGGCTGCTTTCTCTTCATTAAGATTTTTCACAAACAGTGGTGACACTCTCTAAATTTAATCTAGTGGGATGGAAATATTTTTAGGAAAGTCAGTTTACATTCAACCATTCTTCCTGTTTTAAATGATAATGTGAATAATCTGTTTTGATACAATTGACTTTCATGTCTTCATGACAACTTGAACACACACATACTTTAAATTACTTCCCATTATTCAACTATATTCCCTGGGCTTCATTGAAATACATGAATACTGGGGATAGATTAATGTTGGGGAATATGTCCAGTATTCTGCTGACAAGAATAATGTGACCAATGGGACACTTTTGAAGGCCTGAGGAAAGACTGAGATACCATTATGTGGAAAGGGGGATTGGGGCTGGATATGGTGGTGCTTGCCTTTAATCCCAGCACTTGTGAGGCAGAGGTAGGAGGATCATCATGAGTTTGAGGCCAGCCTAAGATTACAGAGTTAGATCAAAGTCAGCCTGAACTCGAGTGAGACCCTCCCTACCTTGAAAAAAAAATGTGGGGAGGATAAGGGTGCATTGCTTAGTATGCTCACAGCTCTCTCAGTTCCATTCTTAGGCCAAAAGGGGTGGGGCAAGCTTGGGTGAGGAAGGGAAGGCACCCCTCTCGTGAATAATATTTTGTTATAGTAATTTATTAAAGGCTTTCTTTCTAAGCATTTTATTAAATATAATAATAGACTTTAACTTCCACATTTTCCTGTGGAGTTCTTTGTTTTGAGGCATGTGACCATAATGATTCTAAAATTTTCTATATTTAGACAAACCTCTGTGTTTCACATCATAGATATTTTTTAAGGAAATACTTTAGATAATGTAACTGAAGGCTGATCTACTTGAGTTATAAAGAGAGCTGTGTAGGGCCTTACATATCTCTCAGAGATTATGATTTATCCTGTGCTTTGTAGGACACTATCATCATGAAAAATATTATAACTTTACCATGCAGAAGTGAAATGCTTTCCTCACTTCATACAATCTAAATTTTCTAATAAAATGGTTTCCATTTTAATTTTGTCTTTTAGGGTCTTCCCCTTTTGAGATCTAGCCTTTACTTTTCTTTAGGCTTTTGAGCTATATGACATTGCTAGAAAGAGCAGGAATTTGATCAGCACAAAGACAATGTAGGACATCCTTAAGGAAATTTATGCTGCCTTGTTGATTGAAGACTGAAAAGTTCAAAGGAACTAGTGACTACTGGTAGAAGAGGGAGGCATGAACAGTGAAAATTCTGATGTTCAAAGTATCTGAACCACAAAAGAACACAACCAGAAAAGGCAGGATGCAAATGTTTGTCTGTTATTTTCACTAAAAGGAACAAGCTGTCCTGTGTTATGAGGACTATATAGAAGGAACCCTCTAGCAAATGCAGTGTTTCAAATAGGCAGAGAAGAGCTAATGGTGGTGGTTACAAGGAGTATCTCAAGAGGTAATCAGGCTTCTTCCTTCCTTCTTTTAGAGTTGAGACTTCACGTTGAAGAGTGATAGAGATGCTGGTGTCCTGGAATGAAAAGAGTATAAAATTATCATCACAAACAATATTGATCTTTCTTTCTTTGTTTTTTCATCTTCTGGGGCTATTTTATCATGACAGGGTCAGAGGGAGAATCAAGAAGTGCTGAGTGTTCCCCAGCCCTCAGCATTGTTTTGATTCCTTTGTGCACATGAGACATATGAACCAAAACTCAGAACTAGTACTTCTCGTAAGTGGAACCCAAGCATTTGTCAATGAGTCATCCAGTTAGGTCTCTTTATGAATTTCCCTAAAGCTTAGCTACAGGTCCAATTTTTAATTATACTGAAAAAGTTCTATGAGGCCATTGCATTGGAATGGGTACTCAGTGAATGCACCTCTTTAATCTCATGATGTTCACACTTTAACATCACTGCTCTTCTAAAATCCCCAAATTTATGTATTTTATTTTATTACTATTTTTGAGTGTGCAAAAGAGTGTTAGAGAAAGTTGTATGCTAGGTTAGAAGTCTAAGCAAGATATCTAAGAATGGATCATAGTTAGAAAACAAGTTTTAGCACATTTAGGCTATCAAAAATTCATTTGTCTGTGACTGAATCTATAACTGAAACTCCACTTTAGGCCATGGAGACAAAGTAAAGGAAAATTAGTCAGGAGAGGGCCTAAAACAGGGAGTGAAAAAGATACAACACAATCTGCCTGCTCCAGCAGAACCAGAATTCAGTGTCTGATCTAGTCTTATCCAGTCAGCTCTCTCTATCACCCCCACCCAGGTGTACCTACCCTTCCTGAGACCAGACCAGTCAGCTCTCTCAGGCTGACCTGAGTCTGAGGGTAAAGGCACCACAATAAGATTATAAATAGATCCTTACCAGGTGAGCAAGGCCTCTTTTTGTCTTTTCACCTTTCCTGCTCTGGTAAGCTTTCCTCATCTCAGGCCCTGCTGGGGTGGAGATGAGGAGGAGGGACCTTGACCCCTACTCCCACATGGGCTTCCTAACCCCTCCTGCCTTTCACATGGCAGGAGCTTTCTGTACTTTCTCTTTTCTTCTTTTAAGAAAGTCTCCTTAACGCTTATCCCCTGACCTATGGATTTAATTCTTTAAATTTGTAAGACAAGAATCTAGGGTACCCTAAATTTATTAGTTCATTGGAATTTGCAAAGAGCCCCCCAAACTCCTGTAACAAAAGAAAAAAAAGGTTGTTCATGGACTGTTATCTAAATGCTGTTCTTCAAATAAAAGGGAGACTTCAGTGAAAATTATAAATAGTAGAGTTTATTTAAATAGCTTCACAATAGACTTGGAGCCTGTACTTATTGGAAGTATATGAAGGAGCTGCCTGCTTATCTCTTATGTTATTGCATTTCATGATAGAAATGCTATGTTATAGTAATATTTGGAAATTTAAAGATTTGTGGTCAATTCAGGGTATAACCCTCATAATGGCAATAGTGTACTATTAAATATTTCACTTCATTTTATAAATGATATAATGAAAGCACAAAAAAGTTAAAACAATCCCAACAGCACACAAATAGTCAAGGGAAGCTAACTTCACCTTTTCTACATAAAAACTTGACCTAAAAGCCTTTACATTCACTTGCATTAGACACGATGAATCATATAGCAAGCAGTTTGCATGTGCCTTCTCAGGATTTTAGATCTACTTTAATCATTTATACTTCTTAAACCTATGAGGTTTGTGCCATCTGGGAAAGCTTTCACTTATTTTGTAAGTCACTTGTGATTCTTGGTATGATGTGCACTTAACTGCTTCACATTAAAGGGGAAAAAAATACTCAGTGGTGGGCTAGAGCCAACAAATGTTAAGCTTACAAAAAAAATAACTTTGGAATTGTCAATAGTTTTGTAAACTCGTTATTAAACACAGCCATTATTAAAGTATTTTACCTGCACTTATTTGTAACAGGTACTCAGAATTCATCACTGCTTAGTGATTGTGAAGTTTTACTATTCTGTGGCTTATCTCTCTGTGTTGAAATGCTAGAGTGATGCTCTACTACACAGCATTATCTATATTCTGTGATTTAGTCTCATCACATTCAGAACTTGAGATTGGCAATGGTGAGTCTATCATACCATAACACAGATTTCGGTCAGTTACCTCGTCTCCCCTAGCCCTAAGAGCTTGTAAGCTTTTGTTAGCACATCTAAAGGCTTACAAGCCTTTAATTTTGCCTTCACCCTAGGGGCCCACCTTGCTAGCCAAGAGCATTACCACTGAACTACCAGCCCAACTTGGATTCTTTTGATCATTGCTTTATAAAAGGAACCTCAGATACACAATCTCTTGCTTATACTGTTTTTGGTGGTTGTGATATTAGGTTTGAGGGAAAGTTTGCAAGAGCAGGTAAACAAACAGCTTTTTGCTCAAAAGTAGTTTCCAGTAAAAGATAATGAAGTGGAAAAAAACTAAAAACAGAGAACTTTCACATCCAAGACATCAGTTTTCTTGGAATTTTACTCACATAGGAAATGAACACACACACACATACACACGAGACAGAGAGAGAGAGAGAGAGAAAGGGGGGGGAGAGAGAGAGAGAAAGAGAGAGAGAAACTCATTTTTAATGACTTGAACCTACTGTGGTTGTCCTCTAGGTTATCAGTACTTAATATTGGAATGAAGAGAGCATAGATGGGTATAAGATTGCCTAGAACAATCAGCATACTGTGTGTGGCCTTACTTAGTCTGCCATTTTGGACTTTTCTATCTTTACTAAAACATGCTTCAACTTTGAATCAATTATGGCATAAGGCCTCCAGCAGGTTTTGTTTGGTTGTTTTGGTCTCTAAGGACATATTTGCATCTTTTAACTTCTTTTACGTTTTCATTCTTCATGGAAATGGGTTGCAGATTTTGACGTCCATGTTCCTGTAGGGAGTAGGGTTGCATCTTCTGCAGGTTATGGTGTGTGATTGTTTACCCCTTTGCTTTCTGTGGTTGCTGCCTTTCAGGACTCAGTGATCTGAGACTGTTGTCTATGCTTTCAGTTGGACTTAATTTATACTGACTGGTGTGGGCCAGCCTCAGAGGTCTCACTTTTAAAACTGGGGAGTTGATAAAGTTTTGAGACAGCTTTTGGAAACTTAATTGCTTGTTGGGAGAATGTATTTTTCCTATGTAATATACTCCTTTCTTAACATTGAAATATTTTAATGTTTAGCCTCTGGACTATTAGAGAAATTCATAACATTTCAAGAAAATTGTTTTTAAACTTTCATTATTTTATTTTATTTATTTATTTTTTAAATTATTTATTTATTTATTTGAGAGCGACAGACACAGAGAGAAAGACAGATAGAGGGAGAGAGAGAGAATGGGCGCGCCAGGGCCTCTAGCCTCTGCAAACGAATTCCAGACACGTGCGCCCCCTTGTGCATCTGGCTAATGTGGGACCTGGGGAACCGAGCCTCGACCCGGGGTCCTTAGGCTTCACAGGCAAGTGCTTAACCACTAAACCATCTCTCCAGCCCTATTTTAAAACTATGCTATCTTCAAGCATTTCAGGAAGTTATTTCTTGTCTTCGACATTAATTACTTTCATGTTAGAATAATAAATATGTTTTTAGAGCTGGAAAGAAAACTTGTAATACTGTGCTTTAGATGGGGAAGCTGAGGATTAAGGTCACAAAGCAGGCTAATAGGAAAGAATGTGCAATAGAATAAGATTATTTAAAAGTCTTTAGAAATAAGTTCATTTGTCCTACTTGAAGATGCTAATGAGTTACTTGTGGGTAAATTATACAAATTGCTATTTAAACTTAATGCATTTTAATTTTGCTCCATAAAATAAAAATGTACTCATGTGTTAGTATACGATAGCTTTGTGAAGCAAACATTTCTGGGTAGAGGAGAGGTGGGCAGAGGAAAGAACTGCACAGGAGGCTGTATGAGGCAGTGCTAGGAAACTTAGGTAGTTACTACCTTACCTTTCATATCACTTGACTCCCACATTTATATCTAACTTTGGAAATGCAGCTTATAACTTAAAAATCTCCATTTGGTTTCCAAATTGTTAAAATGTCTAATCTTCATATTGCTTTAAAATTTCTCTTCAATAAAATTCAGTTTAGTTGATATAATAGCTAAAGTTATATACATCTTAGTACATATAGCAAAAAAGAAAGGATAATAAAATCACTATTATTCATTTTGTGTTTTTTTCATGAAGTCTAATTATTTATGAGTTGAAGGAAAGACATTTATCTTTACTAACAGGGGTAGTCATGTAATGTATTGGGTGTTTAGTATAACAACAAGTCAAAGCTCTGCTAGTTTTATAATGAAAGTGAGCAGGAATTAAATTTGAGAGTAATAGTAAAAGTAGAGTAATAGTAAAAGTAGAAAGTTACTTTACTTTTAATCAATATTATTGATGCAGATATTATCAATGTATGGATTTTGACAACATTCACATGTGCAGAATGCATATCTAAGATTTGGATATATAATTGAATTACAAATATAATAGTTATGTTTACTTTTAGGTTTGAATGCAAATATGGATGTTCTCTAAATACCCTTACTATCGAGAGTCTGCCATTATATGGCTTCAAAACTATGAATTTCAATTACAGCAGCTACTTGTCTACTTGAGGTATAACCATACTTTATCCTAGAATAATTTTATTTAATTCTTTTGGTTTGGTTTTTCAAGGTAAAGTTGTGCTCTAGCCCAGGCTTATCTGAAATTCACTATGTAGTCTCAGGCTTGCCTTGAAATCACAGCGATCCACCTATCTCTGTCTCCCGAGTGCTATGCTTAAAGGTGTGTACCACCACTCCCAGCTTATTTGATTTTTAAAAATTAAGTACTATGCCAAATTATCAACAAACAAACAAACAAACAAAAACAGTTATACTAATCTCTGTCCTTACATGTCAGGGGACTGACTAGACTAGGAGTAGGGTGGTAGTTGATGGATAAGTAAGGAGATGAGGGAGATTGCTGGTGCTGTTTATGTTCTATTTATTCATATAGTTGTTGTTTGTTTACTTTTATTTGGTGTGTGAATATTCACTGAATTGTATATTTTTATGTACATATATTATGTTAACAATTTTAAATGACATATAAATATAAGGAATACAGTTTATTCATTTTTTAAAAACAGGTCTGATATCCAAAGAGACCTCCTTTTAATGGTATGCCTCATTTTGTTTTGTTGTGGCTTTTTACCCCAGAAATAGGAAAAGGTTGAGATTGGAAAATGATGGACTTTGGAGTAACTAGGTCCATTGTGTTGTTATCAATGCTTTTTTTCTTGTCAGTTTTAAACGGTTGAAACAAAATCACAAAAAGAATAATATTTCATGACACATGAAATTGATATGGAATTCAACTTTGGTTAACAAAAGATAGTTTTTCTCTGCTCTATCCCTAACAGTACAAAAATAAATAAAATTAAAATATAAAGTTTTTTGGGGAATTTAGTCATACCCATTCATTTCCACATTAAGTTTTGTTCCTTTGTTTCCTCCTTTCCTTTCTTACTCCCTAACTGCCTTTTCTGTTTTTTTCTTTTTTAAAATTTATTTTATTTTTATTTATTTATTTGAAAGCAATGGAGAGAGAGAGAGAGAGAGAGAGAGAGAGAGAGAGAGAGAGAGGGAGAATGGGTGTGACAGGGCCTCCAGCCACTGCAAACAAACTCCAGATGCACACGCCCCTTTGTGCATCTGCCTAACGTGGGTCCTGGAGAATTGAGTCTTGAACCAGGGTCCTTAGACTTCACAGGCAATCGCTTAACTGCTAAGCCATCTCTCCAGCCCCCTAACTTCCTTTTCTTTTCCTCCCCTCCTTCTTCTCTTTCTCACTCCCTCCTTCCTTCACTTCTTCCTTCCCTTCCTCCTTCCCTTTCTTTCCATCCCCTCCCTTCCCCTCCTCTCTTCCATCCTTCCTGTCTGTCTGTCTTTCTTTCTTTCTTCTGGTTCAGTTTGGCTCTGATTTATTGAGGTTTAACTGCTTTTTTTTTTTTTTTTTACTACAGTGACAGTCCTAAGATAGTTATAACTTGCTGACTTCTGGTAAAAGGATCAAACATGTGGTCAAATGTAGATTAAAATTCCATTTAGCTGGAGAGATTCTTTGAGACATGAGACTGTGAGAGCTCAAAAATGGCTGGACTAGAGTAGGGCAAGTATCTAAGGTACCAGAAGGTGGAGTATTAAGACCTATGAACAATCTAGTAGGTTTTGAAGCACTGTGGTAAGAAGGGGAGCTGGATTATAAAATTGAGAGCACATGAAAGAAATAGATGAACCAACCTGTCCCAGCTGAAGCCTACCTTAACTCTGTAACTACTCCTTTTATTCATTTGTTTGTCCTCATTTGTTCCTATATGTGTGTGACATGAGATACTGCTGAGGCTGAGGGCCTGAGTCATTTTGTCAAAAGTGGTCACTGCACACCCAAAACATGGATGATCACATATTGGTAGTGAACATGGTCTCTGTAGTTCTTTACTTCCTGGCAGACTGCATGTCTCTCTAGCCCTCTAGCCCATCAACAAGTGAGGGTTAAGTGAGCTAATGTAAGTGGTTTGAAAGATGTGCAGATGAATGGTTTAACCTTTATCTAGCAGAAGCTGAAAGAATTCCCAGTAGGAGTCAGTAATGTATAAAGTAACTCCAAGTTCGTGTTTTCTTTTGCCTGAAGCCATTATTCTCCACCATCTTCAGAAAAGTTAATCCCACCAGGCCTGGTGACTTGGCAGTGGCTACTTGGTAGGCTGAGGCAGGAAGGTTGCAAGTCTAAGGCCTGCCCAGGTGACAGAGTTTATTTAGGGCTGCCTGGGCAACTTTGTGTGACCCTGTCTCAGAACAAAAAGATATGAAGAGGCTGGACTTGACTAACATGAGGGCTGCGGTTCAATACCTAGTACTGAAATAAAATAAAATACAGTTCCTGTTCTCTGCCTGCATGCATGACACCGTAACTTCAATTCCTAATATTGAAAATAAAACAAAAGACAGTTTCTGCTCTCTGTGGATGACATACTTACATTTTGCAACCATAAATATTTTAGGCCATATTTAATCTCTTCCATTCATTTTTTTTTCAGTGAATAGTTACTGAGAACCTACTGAAGGCAGGTTCTATGCCAGGAGGAAGACTCATATGGTTCTAGTATATGATAGAACAGGGAAAGAAATCCAAAGAGAATTGCTACGAAGGATGTAAATGTGATGGCTATGTGTGGTACAGAGAAAAAGAGAGCACTGAACAAGGGAAGGGCAAAGACAAATTCATTGCTGACAGAAAGATGGGAGCAGGCGGGGTGATGTCTTTGAGGGATAATGTAGCTCAGATCTGAACAATGATAATGATCCAAAGAATTTATCAGAAACACGGACTACCATTTTTCAAAGTCCTGAGATGGAATCCTTACCTCTTATTATGAGGAATCTAGAATAGAGTTGAACTGAGGTGAGTAAGGTGCAAGTTGCAAGAGAAATGAATGTGACAAGTTGTAAGATTGGGATGCAATATGATTTCTAGTTAATTTTCTGAAAGATCTGACTGGCTATTACTTGGGGAATAGTAAGGAAAGTGTGAAATTCCGAATTACAGCTAGAAGTTTACTGTAGTGCTTCATGTTGTACAGATCTTATAGCCAGAATATTAGCTCTGGTCCGTGGGTGGTGATGTGCTATGATGTTTAGGTCTCAAATTATACAGAGTATTTTAATTAGCACCATGAATGAAACAATGAACTTACCTAAACTAAATATTATAAACACATATTCCTATGTCTTCATAAAAGATGAAATGTCTTAAAGTAAAAAGAATAAATATAACTTACTATTAAGCTCAGAATTTTGATTTGCTCTGTTAGTGATATTTATTGGCTTTATCAAGCATTTATTTTCTGAGACACGATCTGATGTAACCTAGCCTAGTTGGGAACTCATACTCTCCTGCCTCAGCCTCTCAAGTTTGAGGACAAAAGGCGTGTACCATCCCAGTCTTATCTAGCTTCTTTTTAAATTTATTTATTTTTTTATTTTTTGCATGTGTATGAGTGCTTGTGTATGGGGGGTCCACATGTGTGTACATGTGCATGTATACATGTGTGTATGGGCATATATGTACATGTGTTTGTGTGGGGTAGAGGTCAACATTGGGGTCTTATTTATCTTTCTCCACACCTTTCCACATTCTTTTGTGAGGCCAGGTTTCTAGCCAAACCTAGAGTTCACCAGTTAGGTTAGAATGAGCTAGCCAGTGAGCTCTAGGGATTTCTGGTCCCTAGTGTAGGTATGCATGTTCATACACAGCATCTACATGCATGCTAGGGATCCACACTCTGGTCCTCATGTTTGTAGAACAAGCACTTTACTTGAAGAGCCATGTTCTTAGCCCTATATCTGTCTTTTAGAAAAAATTATTTTGGTAAAGAGTATATTTATTTTATTCCTCACACCAGCATTTCCATTCAAAGTACTCTTTATTATTTCTTTCATGTAAGGAAATACCACATTAGTAAGCATATTCATGAGATATTTAAATTTCACAGGGATAATTGTTATTCAAATGGACATTGGTGAGTCCTGGGTAAGAGTGGGTAAGAGGACCTCTGCTCTGTTTTGCACAGGCAGTATGATTCTATGGAAATTTTATGTCTCTCTGGGGCCTTTTCCCAATCAGCTTCCTGGCTTAGAAATTCATGGTGTGAATTTTTGATTGCAAAATTAGAAAACAAAGTGTCTTTCTTTTAAAAGTAAATTTTGGGGCTGGAGGGATGGCTTAGAGATTAAGGCATTTGCCTGCAAAGCCAAAGGACCTAGGTTTCATTCCCCAGGACCCACAATAGTCAGATGCACAAGGGGACGCACACATCTGGAGTTCATTTGCAGTGGCTGGAGGCCCTGGCATGCCCATTCTCTCTTTCTCTCTCTCCCTCTTTTTCTGCCACATTAAGAAAAAAAAGAGTAAATTTTGAATTCAGGAAGTAACCAGGCTAGACACTTGTATAAACTGACTTTACATTCATGATGAATGGATATAACTTGGACAAGAAGTTTCACTTGCCTCTTCATTAATACGATTATATCCTGAGTTGGTGATGAGGTGGAACATGTTCTGAACTTGATTATTCTTCCTAATTTATTCCACAGTGAGAACCAAGTCAAGTGTATCCACGTCAGAACTAGCCATGCCACCTAGGAAAAGTGAATTGTTCTAAGATAGCTCTTACTTCAGAATGGGACATGAAGTCCAGTGTGAGTGAGTCAAGTTTTCCAGCCTGGAGCTGGCTTTTCCCTAGAAGTTCTCCCCTTTGTACTGGGCTAATGTAGACAAATGCTCTAATCCTTCTATCACCAGCTTGGCAGTTTGCCAACTGCAGGGACATTAGTTCCTCATTAACACCTTGTCATCTGCCCACAAATCCACATGCCAGAACAAAATGTAAAGTGGCCTGTCCCATTTGAAGGCTTGACCTCAAAAGGGAGAATGTCAGTCTCTGGGATTCCTTATGGCTTTATGAGTTAGGGGTAAAAGAGAATTTCATATGTTACTTAGATTTAAGAGATTAATAGTATGCTGGTCAGCAAATTATTTAATCATGTATCACATCATAATATGCTTTTTATAATTTCAATTTCCTAGACTCATTTCTTATTTCCAAATTACTTGAATTCTTTCCTTTTTCTGCAAAATATTGTTTTAATTTCTACTCTTAAGATAATATTAAAAAGTTGTGAAATAATAAAAAGGATGTTCTGAAATGTAAGGCTGAGATGTGATTCAAGGAGTTTAGCTTGATCTAATATTCTTCAATATACTGAACTTGTGAAGATCACTTGATGAAGAAACAATGTTCATTGACACCCCACACACACCTCATCCTGTGGTTGAAAAATGTGTGCATCAATGAAAATATTCATCAGAAAAATCTTCCAGATAACATCTTCAAATCTGTCTTTGTAGCCATTTCAGGCATCTGAATCATCAATTTTGCTCACAGCACAAGTTAATCCTTTGGATCAATGCACAGTTCACTGAAAGGGGTTGAGAGTGCTCAATGAAGTAACTTGCATTTTATTTCATCCCTTGGTATAAAAGTAGCTGAGAAACATTGACTTTAGTTCTGGGGACATGTTCCTGTCCTCTATATCCAAGCACTAGACAACTCAGCTTTCTCTGCAGCACTTGGTGCAAACTTCAGACACTGGAATATTTGCACTATGATATGGCACACACTTAACTATTTTAAGTGATTACTTTGGTTAAAGATTTTCCTTATTGGATTGGATGTGTATTTAATTCTTCTTTAAATTTTTTGTATATTTTTTAATTTTTATTTACTTGACAGAGAAAGATGGGGAGATAGAGAGCAAGAGAGTGAGAGAGCGCGCACGCATGCGGGGGTGGGGGGAGAATATGGAAGCGCCAGGGCCTCCAGCCACTGTAAAACTCCATATGCATGCGCCCCCTTGTGCAGATGGCTAACGTGGGTCCTGGAGAATTGAACCTGGGTCCTTTGGCTTTGCAAGCAAACACGTTAACCACTAAGCCATCCCTTCAGCCCTTGAAATATTTTATTTATTTATTTATATTTATGTGATAGGGACAGAGAAAGAGGAAGAGAAGAAATGGGTATGACAGGGCCTCTAGCCACTGCAACCAAACTCCAGACACATTCACCATCTTGTGTATCTGGCTTATTTGTGATATGGGAAATCAAACCTGAGCCTTTAGGCATCACAATAAGTACCTTAACCACTATTTCTACCTATTTAGGAGCATGGGAGGTCTTTCCATCTGCTCAAGTCCACCTCAGTTTCTTTCTTGAGTGCTTTTATGTTTTCATTATATAGGTCTTTTACATCAGTGGTTAGTATTATTCCAAGGTATTTAATTTTTTGTGGCTATTGAAAATGGGACAGCCATGCTGATTTCTTTCTCTCTATATTTGTCCTTTACATATAGAAAGGCTACTGATTTTTATGTGTTGATTTTGTATCCTGCCACTTTACTGAAGGAATTAATCACATTTAGAAGCTTTGAGATGGAGAGTTTTGGGCCACTTATGTATAGGATTGTGTCATCTACAAATAGAGCTAATCTGACTTCCTTTCCAATTTGTATCCCTTTTGTTTCTTTCTTCTGTATTATTGCTTGGGCTAGGATTTTAATACTATGTTGAAGAGCAAGGGTGAGAGTGAGCACCCCTGTCTTGTTCACAATCTCAATGGGAACTCCTTGGGTTTTTCTCCATTAAGTATTATTTGGGCTTTAGGTGGTTTTTAATATAGCTTTTATTGTGTTGAGATATAAACCATCTATGCCTGTTCTCTGGAGCACTTTGATCATGAAGTAATGTTGTATTTTGTCAAAGGCCTCTCTGTATCTATTGAAGTGATGATGTGGTTCTTGTTATTAACTTTATTTATGTAGTGTGTTAATGGTGACTGATTTGCATATGTTGAACCATCCCTGTATCCCTGGGATGAATCCTGCTTGATCAAGGTTGGTAATGCTTTTGATGTGTTGTTGAATTTGGTTTACAAGGATTTTGTTCAGGATCTTTGCATCTAAGTTTATGAGGGATATAGGCTTATAGTTTTCTTTTCTTGTTATCTCTCTCTCTCTGCTTTTCATATTAGGGTTATGCTAGCTTCAAAAAACAAGTTGGGGTGAATTCCCTGTTCTCCAATTATGTGAAACGGTTTGAGAAAAATTGGTTTCATTTCTTCAAAGAAGGTTTCATAGAATTCAGCTGAGAAGCCATCTGATCCTGGACTTTTCTTTTGGGGGAGGTTTTTAAATATCTTTTTAATCTCCATGGATTTCATAGGTTTGCTAGGAGATTAGTCTGCTCTGAGTTTAGTTTTGGTAGGTGCTATGTGTCTAAGAATTCTTCCATTTTTTTCCAGATTATCAAATTTTTCAGTGCAGAGGTTTTGGAAGTATGTCCTAATAATTCTTCCACGTCATTGATGTCTGTTGTGACCTTTCCTTTTGATTTCTGATTTTGTTAACTTGAGCCTTCTCTTTTTCCTATTTCATGAAATTGGCAAAGGTTTTACCTTGTTTAGTTTTTCAAAGAACCAGCTCTTTGTTTCATCAGTTTTCTTAGTTTCCAATTTATTAATTTTGGCTCTGATCTTAATTATTTCTTTCCATCTGGATCTCTTTGGGTTGGATTCTTCTTGTTTATCCAGTGCCTTTAGGTGGACAGTTAGGTCATTAATTTGGAATCTCTCTGTAGTGAAGGCATTTAGCTCTGTGAATTTTCCCCTTAGGACTGCCTTTATTCAGTCCTACAAGTTTTGGTAAGTTGTGTTTTTATTATCATTCAGTTATAGAAATTTTACAATGACTTTTTTCATTTCTTCCCCAACCAATTTATTGTTTAAAAGTGTGTTGTTTAGTCTGCAGGAGCTGATGGATTTCCAAATGTGTCTTTTGTTAGTTTCTAGCTTTAAAGCCTTGAGATATGATATGATTTACAGGAAGTTACATGAAATTTTTCTGAATTTATGGAAGCATGCTTTATGGATAATTAATTTATTTTGGAGATGGTTCTGTGGGCTGCTGAGAAGACTGTATATTCTGTAGAATTGGGGTGGTATATTCTGTAGATGACTGTTAAGTCCAGTTGATCTATGTTGTTGGTGAGCTGTATTATTCCCTGTTGATTTTCTGCTTGAATGATCTGTCTATTGTTGATAATGGAGTACTGAAGTCTCTGACTATGATGGTGTTGGTGTTTATGTCTGTTTTGTTGTCAAGTAGGTTTTGTTTTATAAACTATGGTGCACCTGTGTTTAATGCATATGATTGTGATATCCTCTTGCTGGATCATTCCCTTGATGAGTGATAAGTGGCCTTATTTGTCCCTTTTGATTACTTTTTGTTTGAAAACTATTTTGTCAGATATTAATATAGCAATACCTGCTTATTTCTTATTTGCTTTTACTTGGAATATAATTTTCAAATCTTTTACCCTGAGGAGGTGTCTGTATTTAGTGGTGAAGTGGGTTTCTTGAAGAAGCAGATAGAAGGGTCCATTTTTATGATCCAACCTATTAACTTGTGTCTTTTGATGGGTGAGTTAAGACTGCTAATATTTAAGGCTAGAACTGTTAGGTCCAGTTTAATCCCTGTCAACATGGGGTGCTTTATGGGGTTTAGTATTTCTTGGGCTTTGTACATTTTTGAGCCTGCTCTATTTTTGGTTATTGTCATCTTCTTGTTGGCTTTTGAGATTCTTTGTGGAGTATTCCCTCAAGTATTCTTTGTAGGTTTGGCTTTGTGTTCATATAATAATAGAGCTGACTTTTTTGTGGAGAGTTTTCCTTTTACCATCTATTATGAGGGATACTTTCACTAGGTACAGTAGCTTGTGTTGAAAGTCATAGTGTTTTAGACTTTGAAGTGTTTGATTCCAGGCCCATCTGGCTTTCAGGGTTTCCATTGAGAAATCTGTGGTAATTTCTGATGGGATTGTCTTTGTATGTACTTAGTTGTTTCTCTCTTCCTACTCTTAGCAATCCCTCTTTCTTTTCATTGGTAAGAGTTTTAACTATGATGTGCATTGGAGGATTTCTTCTATGGTCCTGTCTATTTGGTGTTCCATGAGCTTTTTTTTTTTTTTTTTTTTTTAATCTGGATGGACCTTTCTTTTGTGCGATTGAGAAATTTTCCTTCAGTAATTTTGTTCAATATGGTCTCTATGTCTCTGGCCTAGATTTCATCCCCTTCTGATATACCCATCATCTGGTTGGTCATTTTAGGGTATCCCATATTTCCCTCATGTTATGTTCACATGATCTTTTGAACTTTGCAAAGTTTGGACTCTAGATAAATTTCTTCTGTTTTATCTTCCAGGTCAGTTTCTGTCTTCCACATGAGTTAATATATTAGTGATGGGTTCTAGAGAGGTTTATAGAAGGTCTTTTTGATTTTGGTTTTCTGTTGTATTTGTTTCCCTTGTGTCTATCTCATTTTTGAAATACTATTTCAGTTCGAGGTATGATTTTCTTGATACTTCCTGGAGTTCATTCTTGCATTGTACAATATTTTAGCTATGTTTAATTAACTGATTATTGTGATCCTCTATTTGTTGACTCACCTTTAATTCATTTATATATATTTTGAGATTTCTCTGGTTTTCTTCAATTAAGTTAAGCCTGGTGACAAAAGCTGAGTGCTCTGAGAGATGATTCTACTCAACTTTACTTAAGTGATTGTTGATTTTCTTCATCATTTGCTTCTAGTTCTATACTTCTCCTGATCATGATCACTTAGTTTGTTGTATTTTCATTTTGGGATTCAATTTCTGTTGTTTTCTGTATGATTTCATTGGAGGCTTTCATTATGGCATTAGAAATGCTTCATGGAGATCTCTCAGTTTTCTGACTTTCTTTTTTTGGAGGGGGAGTTGCATTGTGGTGTACCCATCCTGGGGTAAATATCTTATTATAATAAGGAAGAAACAAGTATTTGTCCTTGTAGCATCTTCAGTGAATGATCTGTTTTAAATGTGAACTGAATTAGAGTAGGGTAGGGTTATAAATGCAAATGAGCAGATTGTGGAGATTGTAAGTACATCAAAGGAACCTGGGAAACTGGGTGGTAGGGGATTGGGAGCTCAGGCCTACCCACCCCACTTGTGTGCACTCTTCAGCTTAGGTGAACCAAGAGCTGGGAAGCTGGGGAATCAGGGGTAAGATATAAGCTCCCATAGTGGCCCGTGAACCCTTTGGCTCAGAGGAACAGGGATTTAGAGACCCAGTGGCCAGTCAATCAGTAAGCCAGAGCAAAAGGCATGCTTCCATAGCATGCACATTTTCTAGGTAGCCCCAAGCCAGCAGCAGGTATACCAGGACCAGGGATCTGAGAGGTGGGGAGTGAACTGGGAGCTTTGGCCTACTCACTCTCTGTGAGCACCCTCTGCAGCCAAGGATCAGGGAATTGGGAACCCAGGGGTCATTCAGTCAGGAAGGCAGAGCAAGGGGCTAACTTCTGCAGCACAGACATAGGATATAGGAAGCCTCAACTCAGCAACCACAAGCTTATTTTCTTTCAGGGCTTATCTGATCTAGCAGTACTTGAATCTATACCAATCAATATCTTCCAACCCAGAAATAAAAATTGATTATGGAATATGTAATAATGATGAGATTGATGAGTGTCTGAAAAGTTGGCCTGCTTGTTGGAATGAATATATTATGACTTGTATAGACTGCATAAAATCATATACCTTCTAGAACCCTGAAAGGGTTTACACATTATCAAATAAATTCATTTATAATATACAGTATTCTTAATGAGAAGATGCCATATTTTATATCTTTTAAAAGTACTTATTCTATGGGATGGACATATGGGTTAGCAGTTAAGGCACTTGTCTGTGAATCCTAAGGACCCAGGTTTTATTCCCCATTACCTATATAAGCCAGATGTACAAAGTGGTGCATGCATCTGCAATTCATTTGCCAGTGGTGAGGGGGCTTGGCACACCCAATCTTTCTCTCTCCGTATCTGCCTTTCTCTCTCTCAAATAAATAATAAACGAATAAATAAAATATTTTTTAAAATGCATTAATTCTATGCTGGAGAGATGGTTCAATCATTAAAGGTTCTTGTTTGTAAAGCCTGATGGCCTAAGTTCAGTTCTCTAGCACCAATGTAAAGCCAGATGCACAATGTAGTGCATACATCTGGAGGTTAGTTGCTGTGGCAGGAAGTTCTGGTATGCCCATTTCTTTACCTCTATCTCTATCCTTGCAAATAAATAATAAATAAAATTGTTTTTAAAGTTCTTTTGTCTGAGCTGGGGCTGTAGTTTATTTGTAGAGTCCCCATTTAGCATGAACATTAAATATTGTTTTAATCTCTAAAATATTCAGTATGAGAAAATATAATCATAAGTAACAAGAGTGTTATTTCATATTGGGGCCAAAGGTTACTGAAGACCATTTCATAGTTGCCATTTAACCTTGACCATTTGTTGCTTGTGTAAAGCAGTTGTGTCCTTATGACCTGTTACTCAATCTAATTAGCCTTCTTTTTTTGGCATGTGTATGTACTGATTGATATGTGTGTGTATGCATACATGCATGTATAAATGTTTGTATGTGTGTGGGTAGTTGGTGTGTACAGGTGTATGTGTGTAAACCAGAGGTCACTGTTAGGAGTCTTCCTTAATTGCTTTTCCACCTTATTCTTTGAGACAGGGTCTCACCCTGCATGTAGATGTTATTAATTTGGCTAGATGAACTAGCCAAATGAGTCCTTGGGATTCTCTGCCCTCTTAGTGCTGGTATGGTAGACATGCCACCATGCCTATAACTCTATAACTGTAGTTGCCATCTGTATTACTTTGGACATGTCCATAAAATATTAAAAATTAATTTTGTGTTATATATCAATTGCACTGAAGATATGTTTTCACCAAGAGCATCCAAACAAAATCTAGTTCTCAGAAATTTTACTATATGGTATTCCTAAAAGCAAAACCCCTCTGGTTTCATGCTTTAAAAGAGTATTATGGTCTGGTTATCTAGTTTCTATTTAAATGTACTTATTGACAGGGAACATAATATTTATAGCATTCACAATTATATTTCATAACTCAGCAATGCATAAAGGTGTTTAAATAATACATGGAGATGAGAACTGTTGTAAACCCATAAAAAGTAGATATAGTCAAACCTGGAAAGTTATGAGATATGATTTCAGTCACAGTTCTTTGTTGTTCTTGTTGTTGAATCTTATATATGATGTTAGGCAACTTTAAATTGAAGAAAGTCACCTGTAATTCATTGTCAGGTGGAAAGCACACTTACTTGGTACT
Organism: Jaculus jaculus; assembly: GCF_020740685.1. Lineage (NCBI taxonomy): Eukaryota > Metazoa > Chordata > Mammalia > Rodentia > Dipodidae > Jaculus > Jaculus jaculus. The sequence continues at coordinate 129,410,410 of NC_059105.1, forward strand.
CTAAGGATTTATTCAACTTAACTCTTAATTGCTAGCAATATATAAGCTCATTATTTCACAGTGTAGTCATTTTTTGCCAACTATTTTGGAGTTAATCACAAAGTCAAGCGAAGTGGCATGAAGCTCATGTTCACTTAATGCAGGCATCACACTGTTACTGTTAAACATCCACAGCCAGCCCAGAGGTTCACTTTAATATTGTTTTATACCATTGTATAAGTGAAAGAAAATAAAATTTTGTCCCTGCTAAATGTTGCATTTGATATTTTGTTAAGCATGAACATTTTGCATCTGTTTTAGTACATGAAAAACCTCATATATGTATTCCTTTTTCTGGAAGTTATTGTTGGCAAAACTGTAGTTTCAAAAGCTATTTTCATTGCTCAAGGCGTTGAAAGGTGCTGGTATGAAAAATAAGAAACAAACATGCTCTTGATTAGGTTATGTGTGATGTATTTCTTTTCTTGGGCAGAAGTGGATATTTTGGACTTGTAGTTCAACAAGTCTGTCATTCTTATGGGAAAAATACTAACATAAAAAATTTATTATGAGCCAGGTGTGGTGGCACATGCCTTTAATCCCAGCTCTTGGGAGGCAAAGGTAAGAGGATCACTGTGAGTTCGAGGCCACCCTGAGGCTCCAGGTCAGCCCAAGCTAGAGTTAGACCTTACCTTGAAAAACAAAAACAAAAAAACAAAAAACAAAACAAACAAAAACCCCCTGCATTATAACTTAATATGAATTTTGTAGAAAAATTAAAATATTTTCCTGCATTATATGTAATGGCATGTTAATAGCGCATATACTTTATTCACACTGTTAATAATTATAGTAATTTGTATTATTATTTCACAATTTTGATACAAAAACTCAGTTTTCTTTATACCAAAGGCATCACCACCATATCGAGTCATTGATGTTCATGCTATTTTCAGTATATTTGCAATATCCTTGTTGAAAAATGTTTTTGGATTATATTACATAACTTTTAAAAATATGTTACTTTTTGGTATGTGGAAAATACAGCATTTGATGCAGTTCAGATGTCAAAATTTTTTTTAAAAGGATACATTGTGTATTTGTAGGAATGCTCAAGCTATTCCTTATTCTCTCCTGATGGGAGATTTAAAAAAAAAAAAATTAATTGTTTATTTATTTGAGAGAGAGAGAGGAAGAGGCAGATAGAGAGAAAGAGAGAGTGGGCGTGCCAGGGCCACTGCAAAGGAACTCCAGACACATGTGCCCCTTTTGCACATCTGGCTTACATGGGTCCTGGGGAATTGAGCTGGGGTCCTTAGGCTTTGCAGCCAAATGCCTTAACCGCCAAGCCATTTCCTCAGCCCCTGATGAGAGATTTTTTAAGTCAATAATACTTACATGTCTTTTGAATCTGTGTATTTAATTTGGGGAAATACCCACTCTTCATCATTGTGTGACAGGTAAAAAGAAATTATGTGTTTCTAGGAAACAATCCACCAGTAATTTAGTCCAGCTATTTTCAGTACTTAACTTTTGTATTTTTTCTCAAGTTCACCATGATATGACATTTCATTATTAGATTAAAAAAAATAGTCACTCACCAGATATTAAGGGATGCAATTGGTTTCAGCTCAGGCAGGTTTTAACTGCGTTTTAATTAGCTTAAAACATATGCTTCCATTTATCGTATTACGTGGAGTACATCCTATCCCATTTAGCTGAGTATTGAGGACTATTGTACAATCTTGTGCTGAGGCTAAAACAATGAAATACTAATTGGATCCAGTAAAATAACTGTAACATTTCCGATTCCTATTAGGCAGGTTACCCAAATTAGGCTAATATAAAATGGTGCTTAATAGAATTGCAAATATAGTGTGATCATACATTCAGGCAGGAAAGACAGTGAAAGGGGATTTTGGAGGAAATCAAATACATTTGCATTACAATAAAACATTTCCTGCTGTGAGGGCTCTTACAATGCGGGAGAAAGCATCATTCCAGCACCACTCCCTCTTATTTACATAGGAAGCATCCCAACCTCATTCAGGTCCCTGAGCAGTGACAGAGGATAAAGTACAGTTTTAAGTCTGTTGATGAGTATAGTCCTTTTATTATTTCATTGGGTGTCACATCTGAGATCTTTATACCACAATGAGGTAGCCTTTCTCTTTATGTACAGTATGTCTTTATGTTGAGACTATGCCATCTAGGCGTTAAAAACTGATTACAATCATTAGATTGGATTGATTATTTCCTGTTTGAGCTACAAAATGTCTTGCATTTATTTCCTTCTCTTTTAATTTTTTAATCACTGGCCTGGATTTTAGGACTTTTTCATACACTTTGATCCTTTGGAAATGGATTTGAAAGGGGCATGTAGGTAGCTTCTTTCTCCAATGTCAGCCTCCTTGAAAGCTTGGATAACAGACCTGTGTAATAACTTAAATGGAGAAATTTAAGAAATTGACATGAGGGTAGAGTGAGCTTTTTTCCTAAAATCTTCCCAAAGCAATACTAATTTTGTCTCATCATTAGCAGTCCCCAGGCAAGTTTGCTTCTGTGTTTTGGAGGAATGCAGAGCCCTGTCAGGGCTGAAAGGTGTTTCTAGGGAGGAGATTTTTGAAGCTATCCCTCAAAGGAAAAGTTGTTCAATGAAGTGGGGAAAGGACTACATTTTTCCCTTGCAAATACACTGATGAAAGAGTTTTCTGTTGAACTCACAAGCACCCTTGAACCTTTCAGTTTGCTCCCAGCACTCAGATCTCAGTGAGTCTGTGAAATGGCAGAGAGAGGAGACCATTCTGGGGCCTAGCATGCAAATGAGCAAACCTTGTAAAGGAAAAGAAAATTTAAATCCCATCTATTGTATTCTAAGCAGGTTGCTAGCAAGCCTTTGTGGAGCTGGTATAAAAATGAATTTCATCTCCTTCCTGGCATGAAAACTAAAAACACACTTTATTTCCTTACTCACAGCAGCAATTTTTATGCAGTTTTTATCTTCAAAAAAGGTTTTTGTTTTTCCAAGTAGTTTAGTGTATAACATTTCATTGATGATACAAATTATTTTATCTGCATCTGTGTCTCTGACTTAGACCTTAATCTCTCTGAGTTAAGTTGTGGAATTTGTCACTTTATTTATATTCACATGTACTTTTCCTCCTCTTTTAAAAAGTGTTGAAATTAATACTATTTGCTCAAAGGAACAGCAATTTTAAAAAGGCACATGGGGCATACTTTCCTGGTGTGCAGACCAAGTGACAGTCCTTCAGATTTAAATTTCCTTCTTTTTGCCTTCAGCTGAGAAAGATTTTCATCTAGATGTAAAAGATGGTAATTGTGCAATAAAGGAAGGTTCTGGCCAATAGGAATGTGCTTGGAAGACATGAGAAGAGAGTCAATAGGGGCAAAGGACGACCCCCCAGGTCAGACTTACTGAAACAGAACTTGTGAAAATTCACAATGTAGAAAGGCCAGCCAACCATCTCCGTGTTTTGCCCATCAGACCAAATAATCTGTCAGGGTGGCTTTCCAGCCCTCCCACCCTTCCTTATATCTCTACGACATGGATTAGGAAAAGTGAAGGGACTAATTTGTTTCAACCTGATTTCATATAGAGGGAGTGTGAAAATTTCTCCAGTTGCTTCTTTCTCATTATTTTCTTTCTCAATTAAAAATATAATACAACAATACAACAGTATAATTTCATGTTGGATAGGGGAACTAAGCACATTCTCCACCTAGAGGCACTGTTCTTAAGTAACTTAAATATGTCTTTGTGGTAAAATAATTGCCAATTCAATAATTATTGGAAGTTTCAAATTAGTTTGTGGAGATCTGATGTGCTCTTTACAGACTTTCTGCTAGTGGTAGTATTTGACACAATCCCAGAATGATGTGGGAGACCATTCATAGACCTTATACTTGCATTTATCTATGTATTTATAAATGAGTGTGTTTATGTGCTTATAGTGTTAACGGTTTTCATTAAATAACTTTTTATAAATTTAGCAAAAATACAGTGGTGATCTTTTACTAAATTTCTTAGTAAATGAGTTTAACATTGAATGATAATGTAAGATATTATTTTGCTAATTATTTAAATAAAATTATTATTTTGTGTGTATGGACTCATGTGCTCCTGCAAATTAATTACCAGATTGCAAACTGTTAAACTAGCTGGCCTATGAGCTGTGGAATCTTTTGGCTCTGTCTTCCATTGTCATAGGTCATTGAGATCACAGAGGCATGTGCTACTTTACATTGACAGGTTTACCTGGGCCTGAAGGTTTTATAAGCAAGTACCTTTAATTATTGAGCCATCTCCCCAGCTCCTGTTGTTGTTGTTGTTGTTTTTCAATCAAAATGGATTCTTTACAGACATAGGGAACATCCAATATTTAGATGCAAAAATAAAGCACTAAATTTGCTAGATATAATTATAGCCAAGATAAAAGCCCAGATAATTAATATAATTAGAATTTTATCATAACTCAGACATTAATTTTTAATTACACTTAGAATTATAATTTTTATCCTTTCATATACACATGTGCACAAACACAAATATATACTTGCTGTAACCCTACTTTTATTTCATTGATAACTATCGCTTTAGTGTATAGACACATATAAATAACTGCACATTTCAATTCCATGGATTTACAGAATGCAGATTCCTAACATCGGGGGTCAAAAAACTTTTCTTGTATAGGAAAAGAGTGTAAATATTTTAAGTTTTCAGACTACACAGATTCATTGCAACTACTATAATCTGTCTTTTTGGCAAGAAGGCAAAAATAGCCAATATGTAAATGATCATGGCTGTTTTCAAATTAAGCTTTATTTATGGACACAGAGATTTGAGTTTCATATGATTTTTATGTACCACAAAATATTATTCTTCTATTATTTCAACCATTTAAAACTATAAAATCCCTTTTTTTGCAAAAAGCTTTACAAAAACAATTCTTGTGCTGCATTTAGTTAGCATGTTGTGGCTTTTAGTATTTGGAGTCATACTTTCACAGCTGGGTGGGTAGACAAAAGTTTCTCCTTCCTAATCTGATCTCACTTCCTTGTCTTTTGAGAAAGCACTGACAAGTTATCTGAAGCAAAGTTCTTAATACAATCATACAGTAACAGTAGATTATTTTCTTCTTTATTTTTTAGTACTTTAAAATTGCATTAAATGGAACAAGTCAAGTTTCTAATTTTTTCTTATTTTCTTGTCATGGATATATTACCAGTACATGATGCATACTAATTATAAAGTTGGCTGTAACAAGAGTTCCTCTTGTGAATCCATTTAAAAACTGATTGTTTACTATCTTTTTCTGTAAGTATAAAATTTTAATTATGCCACTGACAGGAACTGTGCGTGATACAGTGCTCTACATTTATCACTGGGAGAGGGCCAGTTGCAGAGCTGTTTGACTTTGGAGAAATCCTGATGCGTTTGCAATGTTGAGCAGCAGGTGCCACATTATTATGTACAGAAAAGCAATTAGGAAGCATATTGGATGAATGGGGAGTGCATTAATATTAGCAAGTACATTTGTCAGTGGTTTTGATGCGAGTCTTTTTCTTTCCTTTATGCAACATTAAGATTGTGGCTCTCATAAATTCTCCCCTTAAATTGCCATCTGTTCCCTTGTCAGGCAGTAGTGAGGTAGAGAAAAGTTTTCTTGACAAAATGAAAGGAATTTCTTTTATTTAAAGTAGAAGCAAAGGGCCTATAGAAAGTTGCAGAATTGTAGGTTGTGTGGTTCAACTTTGCCTGTGTTAAGTAATTACCTTTGAATGTAGCTGTGGAACCCTTTGATTTTTACAAGTTGCTATTTTTTTCATGTATTTTTAAATTCAGTAGGAAAGTTATAATTAGATTAATGCAATGACAACCAGCAATTGGCCACTTGGATTAAGACGTTTGAGGAAGAAATTGCTGATTTTATATTGTTGCACATCTTTCCCATTTTTTTTCCTCCCTGGGCCAGCCACATTCCCATCGTGCAAGGATTCAAGGTTAATCACTACAATGTTGCCCTTCCTTAACACTTGACTATTTTTGAAATAACTATCACTCAGTATAATACATGCCTCTTCAGTTTTAGTTCAATTAGCAATGTCCATATGCCTTTGAAAAAATTCTATACACAATATATTCTGTAACACCTGCATATTATCTCTGACAAACTTCCATTGAACACTTACTAGTATATTTTACAAATCATCATTAAGTATAAAGCACCATGAATAAGTGATTTTGATTAAGTTAATATAATTACTTTAATTGCAATATTTTTACTTGAAAAATTCTCATTTAACTTCTTCTTCATTTACATTTACTCTATTGATATAAATTGTCATTTCATTTAAGCTTTCCTGTGCTTTCTTGTTTTTTATCTTCTGGATTTTCACAACTGCCATAGAATAAGGGCAGAATTGACCCCAGGTCTAGAAGTACAGTAGTGTACTAGAAGTACACTGTATAATTCTAGCACTTGGGAGGAAGAGACAGGAGGGTGATGAGTTTCAAGACAGATTGGGATCTCTAGAGGAAAACTCCTTGCAAGAAAAAGGAAAAAAAAATAGGCTAAATTTGTATCAAATATGGAAGATAACCTTATTTTAAAAAATGGGGGCTAGAGGGATGGCTTAGTGGTTAAGGCATTTGCCTGTAAAGCCAAAGGACCTAGGTTCAATTCCCCAGGACTCTTGTTAGCCAGATACACAAGGGGGTGCACATGTCTGGAGTTCATTTGCAGTAGCTGGAGGCCCTGGTGTGTCCATTGTCTCTCTCTTTCTCTCTCTCCCTCTTTCTCTGCCAAATAAATAAGTAAATAAGTAAGTAAATAAATAAATAAAATGGCTAATAGAATTAGTATGATTTTTGGTAGAGTTCTCACAGACACAGAGTATGTAGAGCCTTCTTGAGTTCATAGTTGAGAAGATGGATTAATAAGAGAAAAGCATACATATTTATTTAAATTTTGTGTGACATAGGAGACTTCATAAGGAAACAGAGACCCAAAGAAACAGTTGAGCCTATGTATTTATTTATTTATTTGAGAGTGACAGACAGAGAAAAAAAGGGAGAGAGAAAATGGGTGCGCCAGGGCCTCCAGCCACTGAAAAGAAACTCCAGACATGTGCACCCCCTTGTGCATCTGGCTAACATGGGTCCTGGGGAATTGAGCCTCGAACCAGGGTCCTTAGGCTTCACAGGCAAGTGCTTAATCGTTAAGCCATCTCTCCAGCCCTGAGCCTATGTATTTTTATGCTAGGTTTGAATAAGGTCATCAAGTCATTCAGAAATGAGAGAAAGGGTGTGTTGTGTTGGCTATATGTTCAGATTCATTACTGTGCATGTGCCTTCTCAGGGATAGGAATGTACTTTTCCTCTAAGCAGAGAAAGGCTACACCTCATAAGAGAATCTTATGAGCTGCTTTAGGGAGGATGATAAAGTCCTCTGCTGTACAACCTTCTTTAAGTAAAAAGGGAGGTGAACACCTTCTGTTGTTTTTCAGTATGCCATGAAGGCATAATATTTTGGAAAAATGTGGTTTTCCACCCAGGTCAAATGTTGATATATATATCCTGGCTTGTTTGCCAGTTGCTATACCCTACAAGCTATAGACCTGAGAGAAGCTGGTGGAAAGTAGAAGAAAAGGTTGACTGAAATCATCTAGTTTCCATTCCTTTCTAGTCCCAGAGAGACTGAGGTTGGGAGGACCAACCATGAAATTCATGTTATAATCAATACTTGTGCTAGTTGCAAGATTTTATATTGTCTGCTGGTCAGCAAGCTTCCTTAGAGCTACTTTGATGTATCTTGGTCCTGCACTTAAATCTTCCAGTTCTTATCCAATTCTATATGGAATTGTCTATAGAGTTGACAGCCAGATATTAAAGTATTTAATCCTGACAATCCTGGATGCACCTTGATAAACTTTAATTTTGTAATTCATGTTTTTTTTTTTTTTTTTTAGTCTGTTGAGTTTTGGCTTCATTAGGAATACCATTTCCCTTTGAAAGTTAGGTATTCCCAATTTTTATGATTATATGTAAGTAAAAATATCTTTAAGTGATTTATATTTAGGTATAGTTATAACTACTTTATAGATATTGCTCTTGAATCACTCAAAGGTAATTTTAGCACCATGCTGTAGGGCTCTATCTACCCTCACTAATTTATTTTGGGATGCCTGCATGGAAAAAGAGAGTTTGGGTTCTTTAAAAGTAACCTGGATGTGATTACACAATGGTCTCTTATCCTCACACTAACAGCTATCATGGCCCACATAAACCCAAACAAAAATCAAGTGAAAAGAAAGAAAAGGACAGTTAGCTAGGTAATTCAGGGAAATAAACCATAGCACAAAGGATAAAATAGTTTATCATTTGCAATGAATGTTGACAGCCATTATCTGGGAATCTTGTTTTAACCATCTGATGGGATAGGCATTACTCACATAGGTATTGAAGAAACTCACCCTCCTCCAGGCTTCTAGAATCACATTGTAGGGAGAAGCAGGGCTAGCAAGCAAATGAAGATTCACTAATTTTGGATCTGTTCTTTTTCAGCCTTTGGGACTGCTTCTCAGCTACTAGGCAGTCCTTCAATTCTGACTAATCCAAATCCATTCATAGCTTTTGGTTTCATTTGGTGTTTGACCAAACCTCTAATTTACTTGGTTAACATAAATGAATTTTAACATGTTTCACTGACTTCCTGTCCAGAATACCTTTGAGACTGACCTCCTGTTGAGAATGCCTTTTTTTTGGTTTTTTAAACCAGATTAAATGGAAGGCCATGGTTAATGAAAGAGAGCACTAGGCTGGGGGTTACATTTAAGTGGGTTTTAAGTTTAAGCCAGCCATTTAATAAAACTAGACATTATCTTCAAAACTAGAGAGTTGGACTTTGATATTCACTAGACCTCTTTCTGATTTGGGGATTTCATCTTTGTCCCATATGTTTCAGAAAGTCCTTCAGCTCTGTCTTCTCCAGAGCTCAGTCCTCTGTTACTGGAGACTCCATCTACATGATTACAGGTCTGTGGGTTCTAGTCTCAGTGTGGCTGTATACCAGCTGTGTGAACAACACTGGGTGGATCACCCTGCTGAGCTTCTACCCCACTTAATCAAAGAGAAAGAAATTTTATTTTTCTGGATTCACAGAGTTGTGTAAGGAGCAAGTGAAGTGGAAAAACCATTTTATAAACTGTATATCATGTATCTCATGAGCATTCACTGTCTAATTCATTGTTTCAGCATTGCACATGCAATTGTATCTTCTGTCCTGTTCACTGGTTGTAGTGATTTGATTCAGGTGTCCCCCATAAACTTGGGTGATCTGAATGCTAGGTTTCCAGCTGATAGAGACTTGGGAATTAATGCCTTCTGGAGGCACTGTTGGGGAGGGCTTATGGGTGTTAAGGCCAGTTTCCCCTTGCCAGTGTTTGGCACACTCTCCTGTTGCTATGGTCCACCTTATGTTAGCCAGGGACTGATGTCCACTCTCTGCTCATACCATCGTTTTCCTCTGCCATCCTGGAGCTTCCCCATGAGTCTGTGAGCCAAAATAAATCTCTTTTTTTTTTCCCACAAGTTCCTCTTGGTCAGGTGATTCCTACCAGCAAAGCGAACCTGACTGCAACACTGATCATGTCTTTAAGGCTGAAAGAAGGGATAAAAATCTCAGCTGTGTAAGACAGAGCCATGGGTTCTCTAGGTTGTTAGACATGTAGGAGCCCAGGTATTCCTGAAGCCCTTCTCATTCCTGATATTGAAGAAAGGCCTATGGGAAGATAGGTGAAAATTTTAGCTCTTAAAAGATCTGGGGGTAATGAGGTTCTATCTCTTAATGTCTAGGAATAAAAAAGAAATGTTTCAAAATGTGAATGCCAAGTAACTTGGCTTCTGTGGGTAGCAAGAGAAAATGCCCCCAGAGCTTTATAATTGGATGTCTGTCACTGCCTTCCAGCCATCCGGGCAAGCACATTCAAACCTATTTTCTGTCTTTCAGTAAAGAGAGATCTGGAGCCAAGCTTATAACCCTTCTTGGCATATCTTTTCTTGGGTTCCTTAATTATTTAGTTATTATTATGAAGCCATCACTTTGAATCTGGGCATGAGTACAAAATGGAAGGGGGGGAAAAGCCCAGAAGTAAAATGAAAAAAGTTAGCTGTATTAGTCAGGTTCCCAACATAACAAAATGCCTCAAATAACTATCTTATAAAGAGAGACTGTTTATTTTGACACAGTTTTGGAGGTTCTAGTCCACATTAGGTTAGCTCTATTTGGCCTGTGGTGAGGCAGAAAGCCATGTTAAGAGTGTGTAACAGAAGAACAGCTCTCTTGAACCATGAAGTTAATGGGAACTGAGAAAGGACCAGAGCCCCACAGTCTCTCTCAAGGGACTGGAGGAATGTCTCTAGTGTTCAAACAACATCCCATGAGACCCTACCTCTTAAAGAGTTCTCCAACCTCTGAATAGTATCTCCCTGGAGGCAACTCTTTAGTACATGAACCCAGGGTGGGGTGGGGGGAGCATACACTTATCTCCACAGTATCACTTTCCAATCAAAGTATTCTCCAAATGCTTTTCCCTCCATTCTTCTGCACCCTCCCCTTCCTACATCTCAGTGTCTCCACCTACCTGCAACTAGACTTCTTCGAAGGAACTTAATAAGATGCACTTTATTTATTAAAAAAAATTTTTTTTCATTTTTTATTTATTTATTTGAGAGTAACAGAGAAAGAGGGGGAGGGAGGGAGAGAGGGAGGGAGGGAGGGAGGGAGGGAGGGAGAGAGAGAGAGAGAGAGAGAGAGAGAGAGAGAGAGAGAGAGAGAGAGAGAGAGGGAGAGAGGGAGAGGGAGAGGGGAGAGAATGGGCACGCCAGGGCGTCCAGCCTCTGCAAACCAACTCCAGACTCGTGCACCCTCTTGTGCATCTGGCTAATGTGGGTCCTGGAGAAATGAGCCTCAAACCGGGGTCCTTAGGCTTCACAGGCAAGCGCTTAACCGCTAAGCCATCTCTCCAGCCCCAGATGCACTTTAATAAAGTCGAAACTCAGCTGAATTTGTCTTATTCACTTTCTGCTTTGTCCTTATGACCTTAGTATTGAATCTAATCTTGGTGGAACTCTGTTCGTGCAAACTTAACCAGTCCTTAAGCATGGCCATATTTTGGGTTATTAATCCTTTATATTTATCAAATTGCTTTAATATTCATTTGAGTCCTGTGTACAGAGTAATTTCAAAGATTATCTCAGTCTAATTGGTAAGGGACAATGACATATATTTGTTCTGTGGTCCTTCAAGTAGAAGGTCACATTAATCTGTAACTCCTCAAAACACTTTCCAGAAGGAGAATTAGAAATGAGCAAGAAAATTAACAACTTTGATACACATATTTCAGTGGATTGTCAGATGCTTCCTTAGGAATACTTAACTTAATTTACATGCATATTAATTGAGAATACCAATATTTATTGAAATTTCATCTCATCACCATTCACCTAATGCTGTGTGGGTTACTGAAAAGGGAAAATTGGTATAGAAGATAATCACTTCATTGAAAGGGATTTTACAGTTTGGTAGATTATGTTCACAGAAATTCAGGAATAGGAAATCGATCAGTATAGTAAGTTTGATGAAGGAAGCTTCATGGCAAAGGAAGTATGTGACTTGAACTTCAGAGTAGAGTTGGATTTGCAAAGAACAGGAGGAAGCTGGCTCACACCATCATATATCAGCAGGGAGAAAATAGTGAGCTGGCTAACAATGGCAAGAGAGGCCCACCCTCAGTGACACACCTCCTCCAGCAAGTCTCACCTCCCAAAAGCTCCATTAACTAGGTCTTGAGTATTAATCATAAACATGTGATGCTACTGGAGAAATTTCACATTCAAACCACCACAGGATATGAGTTGGTGGTATAAGCAGTCTTAAACCAATATAGACAGGAAGAAACATGATATAATTTGGAAGACTGTTCTGTGCTCCAAATAGGACATAGTGATGACAGTGATGAGCAAGCCTGAGGTTATCAAAGGTGTGAAGCTGTAGACAGAAGGGACTGCTGGAGTTGTAGAATAGGAGCATAACATAGCAGTGACACCTTTTTAAAAAGTCTCTCTGGTAGACAGCACACAGAGGTGATCCAAGAGAGTATATGGAGGCAAGTCTGGGTCATTAGTTCTTGACCATCATTAGTGTTTCATACTTACTGGTTTGTCATAACTCTGAAAAGCACTTTGTCCACATTTTCATGTTTATTATTGAAAATAATCCTGGCAGATGGGCAGGGCATGTAGTAATTGTAGACTTGGTGGTGCTGTGCTTTGATCTAAGACTGGCACTGTAGAGGTGGGCGAGTTGCAGCATAAACTATGGGAATTATGATTTGATAAGTGGGCCATGCTATTTGCTATGGATAAATGATACTTTCTTAGATGATTGGGTTATCATGTGGAACTGAAACAGCACAACCATTTTTTTTTTTTTTTTTTGTTTACAGCATAACATTTTGCTCCTGGAATCCATTTACACCAGGTAAACAGACTTAGCTTCATAAACCTCACAGGTAGGCTCCCTGATCCATTGCCCATTTTTTTAGGATTCAAGCAGATGTTTCTAAAACATTCTTTTCAATACTTTAAATATACTGTCCAATATGCTATTGTCAGTTCTTTTCTTTGTACAACCTCAGATGATGATATTTGTTTTGATACTTGATCTCATCCTTAAGTACCTCAGCAAAAGATAAAGTTAAAAGATTTAGGAAGATTGGGTAGGGCAGGTAACATTATTTTCCTTAGAAGACTTTTTATTTAAGTTTACCATTTATTGAGAAGAGTGTATAAATACAAAGTATAAAACTCCATAAATTTTTCCAAATCAAACATACCCATATTGAGAAACTCAATATCAGTATCTTAGAGTCTCCTTATGTTTTCTCCTGACAACCTGTTAAAATGTTTGTCATTGCCTTGCTCTTTTGATTTATTTCATTCATATATATATATATATATACATATATATATATATATATATATATATATGAATATATATATATATGATAATTAAACTTTCTATAGTATACAACTTAATTTTTAAATCAGTTTTTATATCTTTGTATATGACTATCATATAACTCTGAAAAGTTCAAATTTGTTTTAATATTTGTTTATTTGTATTTTAGCTTTATATGTAAATATTTAGTGATTATAATCTCAAGTATTTTATAGATTCCTGCCGTTCTTAGATAATCTGAAATAATTTTGATGCTGTTAAATTTCAATTTCAGTTTCCCTCTGAAAGAAAGTGACTTTCAGGGCTTCACCACCTTAGACATTGTCCTCCCTTTTCTTCTTTATTTCTAGGCATAGTCCATAGACCTTAGAGTCATTAGCATTTAGCAATGATCATTCAGTTTGCTTTAGTAGACTTACCATTTGCATTACTGGAAGTAAAGTAAATTGGCTGTGTTTTTTCCCTAATTTAACATTTATACATTAATCTTAAGCTCATTACTTGATTTTCTCTATTTAGTATATATAAGTTAGTGTCCAGTTATAAACCTTCATTGTAATCCACACATTGCTTATTATTTTTACATGACTTGCACTGTGATATATATATATAGATAGATATCTATATATCTGTATATCTATCTATCTATCTATATCTATCTATCTATCTATATATCTATACCTATATATATAGATATAGATAGATATTTATGTATATCTTTCCAAAATACATATTATGTGTCTACATTTTTTCTGGCTCTGTTTTTTTAACTTCTATCAAAATTTACATCTATTGGTGTTAGTTTGACTTTGTGGTTGGCCCTTGAAGATATAGAGAAATTCAGACTTCTCCTCTGAAGGTTCAATAATTGATACTCAAATGACCTGATAGTAAACAGATTAGTAGGAGAAAATACATTCAAATTTATTGCCATGCATATGGCAAAGGCGAGATCCATGTTTAAGGTTTAAATACCTGCTTCAAGAGGAGAAGGATGTAGGACTGTCAGTTATTTTAGAGAATGTGAAGTAAAAGAACTGGGGGACATGCATGGACTCAAAGCATAGACAGTGGGCTGGGACACACTTCTCCTGAGCTTCAGGTGTGGTGTTTGGTTTTCAGTGTTGTCCCTTTGTTCCATGAGGTTAATCTTCCTTGAAGGCCACTGAAAATTCAGGAAGAAGATTGAAAACCATTGTGAGTCTCTTAGGTAGATCTAATTTCTAGGTAGTTGAGAGAAGTTGAGAGATGAGAGAATGCCCTTTTTGTATTTGTTGATCCCCAGTTGCTCCCAGTTTAAAGTCCAGTGCACAGATTTTGTGGTGTCATTATGTGAGCTCCTACAGAGACTTGTAAGTCAGAATTGTGACTCTTATTTTACAGTTGTGTTTGACTTTTAAAACAGTATCTCTGGTGAGGTGTTTGATTCTGACACTATTTCCTTTTGCTATGTGTGTCTTACCCTCTTTATTCTCTAACCCTGAACACTGTGGTCCTTTTAAATATGAGTGTGATTTGCCACTCTTTACCCTAGTTTATCACTTAACCATGATAAACCACTATGTGGAATTGGAATCAGAAATCTGGGAAGCTCTCCTGGTGACAATCATTTGTGGGACTTTCATTTTCCTTGCAAATAGCAAAGATGTTTTGATTTAAGCTGTGCATTGAAAAATAATCACACTAAAATCAAACCCTTCTTGCAATATAGTCCATATCTCCTCTCTTAGGTAGAGAATACACTCTTAAAAAAAAGAAGACCAAAAAGCCACTTTCTGCACCTCTCTCTAGAAGGGAACAAAAGAGAATTCAGAGATCTACTTTTCTTTTTAAAATACTTTATTTATTTGTGTGTGTGTGATAGAAATATACATATACACATATACATACACATACACATACACACACACACACACACACACACACACACACACATATATATGATTTATATATATATATAGAGAGAGAATTGGCATACTAGGGCCTCTAGCCAATGCAAAGGAACTCTAGATGCATGTGCCACCATGTGTATCTGGCTTGTGTGAGTTCTGGCGTGTCAAACCTGGGTCCTTAGGCTTTGCAGGAAAGCACATTAACTGCTAAGCTATCTCTCCAGCCCCAAGATCTACATTTCTGTGCAAAATCTTATTTTTGCCTAAGGGAGAAATAGGATACATTATTAGTAAAATGGTGACCACTGCAATCAATAACAAAATTCCCTTATCATTATTAAATACTCAAGAAGATAGACCAATGCAGAGTTGATTGCATCATGGTTTACTTTTCCCAAGAAAATTAGTTCATGGATGGTCATTACACAGGCATCAAGGGCATTCTTTTATCCTCCTGTCTAGATATATTTTTAAAATATTTTTGCCACTGTTTAAATTGATATTTTCTCTTCATAGTCCTGTTTTGTAGTGAACACTTTCTGTATGAGCTACCTTTTAAGGTATGGTTATATGGTGGCAGCAGCAACATAGTCTGCTAGATTCTGCCAGTTATTTGTGTCTTTCCAGGTAAGCCACAGATAGTTTGCTCTGGCTCCCCTGTACATAGTAGCTTTCTCTTTCTCTGTTTCTTCTGTATCGGTGTTTGTCTCTGTCTACTTCTATGAGTCTCTCTCTCCTTCCCTTCTCTTATAGAGACAGAAATTCTTACTACCTCCTGCTATCTAGCTTTTTATAATTTATGCTAACTAAAACTGTCTGTTTCTTTTGGGTACCACCAAATAACTTCTCAGAAAATGGGACTATGCAGAGGGGAGAATAAGCTGGTGGGAAAGCACAAGAGCAAGCTATCTTGCCCATGTATGCATTTTAGTATCTCTTTATAAGGACCATAAACTTCCCTACAAATGGGAGAAGATGGAGCAAAACTTCGGTCCTTCTGGCTATTCTGGTTCTTGCAAGAAGGGTGGAATGGGTCTCCTCAGTGGATTCTCTGGCCTGCATTACAGAAGGAAGTCATTGCTGTCTCTATCTCCTTCTTGGCTCAGTCAGGGCTGCTTCTTGCAATTTTGAGGGAATCAAGAGAGAGTCTTTCCCAGACTTGATGATTCTATGTCCTCTTGACACACATATCAACCACATAGTCTTTCCCTCTTTGATCCCTTGGGACTGGAGGAAAGATGATATTTGAGGGATACTAAAGTAGAAAATCATGGTTGTATTCTAGCCCTCATTCCTCTGTCTTTGTATTGGATGTACCCTCTCTAGGATAATACTCTTTCTACTAATTTCTTACCCACACTAAGATCCACCTCTGGGAGAAGCAGATGGCTATTAACATATTTTTGTGTTGTTTGTCAGCTTGATGTTTTGGGATCCTTGTCCTTATGGCCAGTGAAACAGTTTTCTAGGCTTGTACAGAAATGATCATCAATATGTTAAAATGACATGTTTTAACTGTGTTATGGTAGCTACAACCAGATTTATCAGTACTGAGAAATATGACCAATAGTTGATATTTGCAAGATGATGTCAATTATATGTGATCTTTCTCAAGATACTTCTGTCAAGTAGTATTATTTAATAATATCTATTCTTTCACTCAGGAATTGGTTAAATTTCTTTATTGAAAGTTTTGAAAAACCACTGGATAAGTATAATTACATGAGATTGCTCTCATATTGAGATATTTACTCTAAAGATAAGACTTAGTTCCTTTTGGTATGTTTGTGTGTGCACGTGTGTGTGTGTGTGTGTGCGCGTGTATGTACATGCAAGTGTGTCATTAGTATTGTATATGTGAAGGTCAGAGGGCAACTTTCAGGTGCCAGTCCTTGTCTTTCTCCTTGTTTGAGGTGGGATGTCTCCTTGTTTATCATTCATTTTTGCAAGGATAGCTGGCCTGTGGGCTTCTAGTGGATTCACTTGTCTCTGCCCTCCTTCTCATAAGCACACTGATGACAGATGCTTATGCTCCCACTTAGTCATTTCCCCAGCTCATAGTATTTAATAAACATAAAAGGGACAGTTCTAGGTTCCCAGGAAACTGAGAGATGGAGAGAGTTCCCATATATCCTGATGCTGTCACACATGCACAACTGCCTCTGTCATCAATGTCTTCCATCAGAGAAATTCACTGGTTATAATAGATAAGGCAATGCTGTTAGATGAAAAAATGTAAATTATTTAAAAAATCATGTGACTTTGGATGACAGTGCAAACTTACATTTTATACTTTGTGACTTAATGCTGTCATCACCTCTAATTCTGGGCATCTTTGCCCTATATGCATCTCTTGGTATGGCATGTCCATTGACCTGGTCATAGGGGGGAAGCTATAGGGCAGCAGTGACTCACCTGTGTTTTGAGTTATTGTATGTAAGTATATAAATCTGTCCAATTGCATGTTATATTTGTTTGCCAAAAAGGGGCTTCTTATTGAAAAATACAGAATAAATGTATCTTATGGTTAACTTCTTGGTCCTTAGCTCAGATGATGGGGCAAAGAAGATAACTCTATATCATGAAACTGTGTAGCATCAGGAAGGGCAATGGGCTTAGAAGCAGTTCATTAGAATCATAGACAAAAAGATTGGTACTCGGCATTCAGGGGCTTATAGAAGTCTGGGCCAGAGGCTCCAAATTCCTTTCTGCCAGAGACTGAGGTAAATGTGGATTTGGATATGAGAAACTTCTTGTGGTAGCTGACTCTTGATTTCAGTATGAAAAGGGTGAATGTGAATGAGCTGGAGTAGAAGGACAGAAAATAGTATTGTTGGCACAGGATACTGAGTTAGCAAAGCCTTGCGTCCAGAAAGAACAGTGTGCATATGGACAGAAGTGCTATTTAGTGTTGTTCAAGAATAAAGCCAAGAAAAGGAGAGGTGAGAGAGAAGGCCAGATCATTAGGCAGGCTGCTATCTGCCGTGCTAAGGAGCTTGGATCTTTTCCTATAACCGATGGGGTGCCAGTAAAGCTTAAACAGGGACGTGACAGAGTTCTTCCTTAATCAGACCATAACTTCAAGTCCTTTGTGCTTTGAAATGTTGGGTATTTGTCAACCCAGTGGTGTTGGAGGTGTTTTTCCCCTGATGGGTGGACAAGCCGAATTCTTTAGAGAGATGCTGCCTGACCCATATGGCCCACTGACAGTTTGACAGTTGACAGCTTTTAGTCAGACTAGACTCACTTAAGCTGCTTACCCATCCTGAGGCAAGCACACGGCCAGAGCCCGGACTTCACATCATTCTGGCTGTCTTAATTGGGCACTAATTAAATGTTTTGGCTGGAAACCTCTCCTTGCCATGGCTGAATGGACTCATTTGAGGCCAGTATTTCAGGGAAACATCTTGTTAGGCTGATCTGATTCCCTGTTTAAAAAGAAAATGCACATATTCAGTTTGTTCTTTCCTACTTTGGCCTAAGTATTTATCTATGATGTATTTCTTCTTTATTGAAAAAACCTAAAATTATTGTATATATACATATATACAATATGTATATACACATACATATGTATATGAATATATGTGTGTATGTTCGCATGTATATTTATATATATGCCACATATTTATAAATATGATCTCATACATAAACTTATATGCATGCATACATGCATATTCATATTAATATACAAATACATATGCACATGTATATAATTCAAGGTATTGGCTGGATACAAAACCCAAAAAGCTCTAGGTCACATCTAAATATTATTTAACATTTACTAAAAATACCTAATAAATATGTTTGTGGAATACATTCCAAACTTGTAAGAAAGTCTTCTGTAAAACATATTGGAATTTTACTGTAGTATTTCAGAGCAAAAGTTGGGTATGATGATGATCATCTCTAAACCTGGGTATATACAGAAGGAAGGACAGACAAAACTCTGTTATATCTTTACTCAGACATTGAATGTGGGGAGGTAGCTCCCAAACCATCTATGAACAGGGCACATAGCTAAGCATTTGGCTCAGAGGGTTGCTCCTCAGTCCACTTCACTAAAGATACTCACAATGACAACCAGTAAATGTAGATGCAGCAGGTAACCGGCAGGAGAAGACTGAACATACCATACTTTTGCAGACCTGCCATGGGTGTGAAATGACAATTATTTCATAAGAAATTTCCCTCTTTTCTTTCTTTTTATTTATTTATTTTTTATTAGTTTTCTATTCAGCAAATACAGGCAGTTTGGTACCATTATTAGGCTCATCCATGACCTACCCCCTCCCCATTGGCTCCTTCTTGTTGAGGTATATGGGTCATGCCTTGTGGAGTTAGCCCACAGTTACTGGTACAATAGATGTCTCTGCATATCCTGACCCAACATGTGGCTCTGACATTCTTTCCGCCCCCTCTTCTGCAAAATTTCCATGAGCAATGTCGGGTTCATTTTTGGTCTGCTTCAGTGATGAGGTGTTGGAGGGGCCTCTGAGGCTCTGGCTCTCTGATTTGGTAGGAGTTGATTTTTCTCTGTCTTGGTCTCCTTCCCCCTTGTGCTGGTATCCAGTTCATCAGGAAATCAGCACCCTTGCTTGTTTCACTAATTTTCCTTAGTTTCAGCTGGGGCCCTTTTGAGGTATGATGGGGAGGCTCTTTCCTTAGGATCTGCATCTATCTGAAAAAGAGAAGCAGATTCTCCAAAGGAGAGTAAGTTAGTTCCAGGACAAATGAAATAACCCTTACTTACCATTCCATTTTTTGTGTCAACTGCATATGGTGTCTTCAGCAATAGGGTTTTATCACTAACCTTTGGTGGATCATCAAGTACTCTGACAGAAATCTGTCTTCCTGTTAGGAAACTTTGTAGGTCTCTCTGATCAGAAGCTCATTGTGGATGATAGCCCCATGCTGGTACTGGGAGTTACAGGTCAGTGCCCACTAAAAATTGAGGAAAAAGATAACTAATATACAAGAGTTAGAGAGAAGAGAGAGAGAGACAGGGAGAGGAGAAGGGAGAGGGCGGGAGGGAAGATGTAGAAGATTAAGGTACTTGATACTACCCTCTACAGTGTCTTGTGATTCAGGTGTTCCCTGTAAGGGCCTGGTGAAGGTTCAGCCATTTGGTCTGCCTTTTAGGAATTAGAATTTTATGGTACCATTGCCATTTGGGTCTAGATTTGTGTTTCCCACTCCTTTGATGCACTCCCCTCCCTCCCCATCCATCCTAGTGTCTAGTCCACGAGATGCTTGCTGTACATGTAAGGTATCTTGGGTACATTCAAGTTAGGTGCTGTAGATGAGTGAGACTATGTGGTGATTTTTTTTTTTTTCTTTCTGTGATTGGGTAAGTTCACTGAGGATGATCTGTTCCAGGTTCACCCATTTTTCCTCAAATTTCTTTGTGCCATTTTTTCTTACTGCTGTGTAGGATTCCATTGTGTAGATATACCAAATCTTTGTTATCCATTCTTCTAGTGATGGGCATCTGGGTTGATTCTAGCTCTTAGCTATTATGAATTGAGCCACTACAAACATGGTTGAGCAAATCTCTCTGGCCTGTGGTTTGAAGGTTTTAGGATAGATGCCCAGTAAGGGAATATCTGGGTCTGTTGGTATCTCATAGTCAGCTTTTTCAGGAGTCTTTTTTTTTTGCTTTCCAAAGTGGTTGTACCATCCTACATTCCCACCAACAGTGGATGTATTCCTACTTCTCCACATCCTCACCAGCATTTATTTTCATTTGATTTTTTGATGCTTGCTATCCTTATTGGGGTAAGGTAAAATCTCATAGTTGTTTTAATTTGCATTTCTCTGATGATTAGGGATGATGAACATTGTCTTATGTGTGTGTTTGCCATTTGTGTTTCTTTCTCTGTGAACTGCCTGATCCAGGTGCCGTTGGGATTCTTGATGGGTCTTTTTTTGTTGATTTCTAGCAATATAGCATTGTGATTTGATATCATGCGGGGAATTATGTCAATTTTTCTAAATATATGGAGGCAGTCTTTGTGACTCAGTATATGGTCTATTTTAGAAAATGTTCCATGGGCTACTGAGAAGAATGTGTAGTCTATGGATTTGGGATGGAAAGTTCTGCAGATGTCTGTTAGGTCTAAGTGCTCTATGGTTTTGTTGAGCTCTCTTACTTCCCTGTTGAGTTTCTGTTTGGATGATCTGTCTATTACTGATAATGGTGTGTTAAAGTCCCCAGCTATGATGGTGTTGGTGGTTATTTCTGTTTGGTGGGTGGATCAGCCTGGGCTCTAGTGCAATGGGAATCTGAGGCAGCCTGGGGTTGTCAGGCAGCCTGGGCTTTGGCTCCCACTTGCCAAAGCCGCCTATGTACTGCCTGAAAGGGGCGCCAAAGTTGCCTGAATTCTGAAGGTGTAAAGCGCCAATGCTGCCTGCCTTGGAGTTGGAGGGGGACTGAGTTACAAAATCCTGAAGCAGCCCAAACTCTGGGTGGGAACCCTGTTTCCTGAAAAAGTCTGTGCTTCCCCGCCACAGGAGAATGTATGATGGCAGGCGTGGCAGACAGGTAGGAGAGGGCACCTGAGCTGGCGCAAGTGAGAGACACTCTGGGATTTTGTGGCAATTGCTGTGGGACTGGGCTCGCTGAACAGTAGTGTGGGCAAGTGTGCAGAGCAGTTTAAGCTTCTGCATGCAGGGATTGATCTGTGAGCGTGATCTGGGCGCGGAAGTGGGTGGGCAGCAGTGGTGGGGTGCGGGACTGCCATGGTGGGGTGTGGATCCGCAGAGGCAGGTGCCCGTCCCAGGCGGTGGGCACGGAGGGGCTTCCAGGCCGCAGGGGGTGGGCACAAAGACTATTTGGTGTTAGGGGTGGTTTTCCTGCCCACAAGGGATCCACTATTCACTGTTCTCCCCCTCTGTGCCTTCCCACTGATAAGAAGTCCCAGAAAACCTTTAATGTCTTGCCTTTCTTTCCCCGGGATTTGCAGGGCAGCTTGGCAGTTGCCATCTCGGCTGCAAGTCCAGAAATTTCCCTATTTTCTGAACCTGCACTTCTCTTTGGCATTTTGCTTTTTTCAATGAAATAAACCTAGGAATGTAATAGTTACATTCTAAAATAATACTTTCATTGTATTTAACAAGAACTTAGATTAAAATTGTGAATTGTAGAGGTTAAAATTCCCAAATTATAGTTTTCTAAGAGGAAATTGAATGAGATGACAGGATTTGAAGGTGATTTTTTCCCCCTCTGGGGAAAGAAAACCAAGAGGTGCTCCAGTTTATATATATATGTATGTGTATCTCCTGATGAGTATAATTCATATGGCAAAAGCTCATCAATTACCTAAGTATTGGTATTTGGTTACTAAGCAATAACTTGTTCATGATCAATAATTATAAAATAACACTATTAAAAACTGTTATTTCTGGGCTGGAGAGATGGCTTAGCGGTTAAGCGCTTGCCTGTGAAGCCTAAGGACCCCGGTTTGAGGCTCGGTTCCCCAGGTCCCATGTTAGCCAGTTGCACAAGGGGGCGCACGTGTCTGGAGTTCGTTTGCAGAGGCTGGAAGCCCTGGCACGCCCATTCTCTCTCTCTCTTCCTCTATCGGTCTTTTTCTCTGTGTCTGTCGCTCTCAAAAAATAAAGTAATTAATTAAAAAAAACAAAAAGAAACTGTTATTTCTGAATTAAAGTAGATCTTTGCAATCTGTGTGTGTGTTGGTTTTTAGGACATTTCAAAGTATATGCTGAAGTTTCTGATATTCTCTTACTTGATATGGAATGTTTTCTTTTTGTTTGTCCTTAGTGTTCCCTCTTCATATCTACTTCTCCTTAATATATATATATATATATATATTCCTTTTTCTGAGCAATGATTCTATACGTTCTTTTTCTATTTAAAATTTAAAGAGTTACATTTGGGAGAAGAACAATGCAGGGAAAGGAAACCCTGGAGTGTGTGTGATGTGATGGTTCTCCTCTGTGCCACCATTTTTCCTCCTGCTGTGGGAGTGCTAAATGATAATGCCTGATGTCTTCTGAATGAAGACTACACAGTTTCCAGCTGTGAGCATGTGATCAGTTTTTATGTTTGATTTTTGCACACATGTATACTATTGCAGCCTGTCCATAAACTACCTCACAAATGCCTACAGGGAGAATCTTGATTGAGTGGATCAAACATTAAACAAACACTGAGTAATTATACATAAAATCCCCTACATTTTTTTAAAGAAAGCCATGCACTTATTTGAATCCATTTTTTAAAAATTTAACTTACATTTATTTGGTCAGGTCCAGCCACACAACCAATCCTCAATAAATGTAATTTCAAGCTAATTTAGGTTTGAAATGAGTTGTCCAAATAGAAGAAAGATTGTTCCTTTCTGAACTTTGTGATGATGATTAAATATGGCTGCATTTTTACAATGTGTTGCTTCACTTGTGAGAAACATTGGCTAATCTGTCCTCTCTTATGTCTTCTTAAAATGGAGTTGCAGCTGGGCGTGGTGGCACACGCCTTTAATCCCAGCACTTGGGAGTGAGTTTGAGGCCACCCTGAGACTCCTTAATGAATTCCAGGTCAGCCTGGGCTAGAGTGAGACCCTACCTCAAAAACAACAACAACAACAACAACAACAACAAAATGGAGTTGCATAGGCTGTAATTTTTAAATCCTGACTTTTCTGGAAGTATCTTACTGTACATATATGATCCTCATTTCAGTGGCATATTTTGGCAATATCATAATCTCATGTGTTCGAGCATTATATTTTAATGTATTCCCTATGTTAGACTGTATGCATTATTACTGTTAATATATAGAAGTCCATGAAAATGGTAACTATTCCTCAAACCAGTTAGTCTACTTTATAAGTAATATATTAAAACAATAATTAACTATTGATAGAATTGATATTCTTAAATCTTACTGCTAACATTTGTGGGGTCTGTACTGTGTCATGAAGTTTGTTTAATATATATATATTTCTCCTTGTACTGTGATCATTGGGAAAGAATAGAAGGAAGGGGTCTTGAAGGGAGACCCTAGCAAATAAAGAATAAAAGTTATTTTATTTTCAGTGGTAAGATGGCTAACTTTTCTTTATAGTTTAGTGGTTTTGAGTACTAGAGGAAGATAATCTAATTTATGAATAAATGAGAAGTACCCATACTAATATTTGCTAAAAAATTTCTATTTCATGCAAAATTCCAATTTCTAACCCCAAATGTTATCTTCCACAAGCAACTAGTAGGAAAAGAGGCTACTCCTATAGGCTCCCTCTTACTCATTCATTCTATGATTACATACAAGGGTCAAAAATACCTTATTTAGTTAAAATAACTATTTGAACTTTTCCAACAAAAGTAGAAAATCAAAATCAAATGTTTGATTCCCCACTTTGGCTTTTTGAAAATGTGGTTGAATTGTAGTTGTGTACATGGATTAAGAATAGAGGGAGGGCTTAATAAATGGCTTAGTGCTTGCCTGACAAGCCTAAGGACCCAGGTTGAAATCCCTGGAACCTATTTAAGATAGATGCACATGTGGTGCATGTGTCTGGAGTTTGTTTGTAGTGACTATAGGCATTGGTGCACCCATTCTCTCCCTCTCTCTATTTCATAAGTAAATGAAAATATTAAAAAAGAACAGAGAAAGATTGGTCTTATAATAACTGTTAGTACAATATATTTCTGTGATAACTGACCATTTCTAGGAATCATTTTTTTCCTTGTAGAAATTTAGCACATCCTAATTATCATAATTATTGGCAAAGTTTAGCTGTGTCTCTCTGAGGGTAAGAATGTTAGATCACTGTTGATAATTAGTCACCATGTTTAGGAAGAGTCATTACAGTTTCTTTCCTGAACTTTTCTCATCAGTGTGCTGGACAGAGCACAACACTAGTGAATCATTCACTTAAACTCCCACTCAGTGAATGTCTTGGGGTGTGAGATTATTTTCAGCTCTGTTTTGGATTTTTATGACCCAGTAACTTTTCATTTTTTCTCTCTCTCCCTCTCTATTTGTGTGAACATACATACACACATGTCTAAAACATATACATGCTTATATTTGTCACGTGCATATAAATTAAATAAGTTAAAACATGAAAAGTAGATAGATAAGCATATATATGAGACATAGTAGTCCGTACATATCCATGGTTATACTTTCTACAATTACCTGTCACCAGGCATGGACCCAAAGTTATTATTAGAAGAGCCAAATCATCTTATTTTGTGTAGGATGGGGCATTTTAGACTTGTCCTACTCTGTCCTCTCTATGTCAGGAACCTTTCATGCACATCCATATGGCATGCACTACCACCCTTCCATGGCTTAGTAGTAGCCTCTGCCATCAGACTGGTCTCAGTATTGCAAGGCTTGTTTTCAGGTAACCCTTATTTTACTTAGGAATGGATCCTGAAGTGCAAGATCTGTGATGATGGAAATTCAGAACCCACAGAAAAGCTGTAAATGATACTTTAAACTGCAAAAGTGAAATTTTTGGACTCAATAAGGACTGAAATATCATATGCTGAGGTTAAAATTTATGCTAAGTTGTTGCTGTTAACCTTTATATATATATGTACACGTTAAACTTTATCATAGGTATAAAAAATCCTATATATAGGTTCTGGCATTCTCTGCAGAGTCATGTATCCACTGAAAGACTTGGAAAGTATCCTACACAGATAAGGGGGTGGGGGCTGTACATTATCTGACATGTGACAAAGTGTATGTATGAAATAGCCAAGGACTGGGGAAATGACTCAGTGGGTCAAGCACTTGTGCAAGTGTGAGGACCTAAGTTTATAATAACAGAAGTTATGTCATGCAGTGAGATGGGAAATGCAGACAGGAGAATCTTCACAAACTTGCAGGCCAGCTAGACTGGTATACACAGTGGTAAACAAAAGATCTGGCTTCAAACAGAGCATTATCTACTCATTTGTCTGTCCATCCATCCATCCATGTATTTCTTTGTTGTATGAGATTAATAAGCAGTCATTATTTTTCTCAAATCTGCACATTAAAATTTTTATTATTCTTAGGCTGGAGAGATTGCTCAGTGGTTAAGGCACTTTCCTGCAAGGCCTAATGACCTGAGTGATTCCCCAGTACCCACAAAGAAGCAGACACACAAAGGAGCACATGCCTCTGGAGTTCATTTACAGCAGCTGCAGGCACCTCTTTACTGTTTTATTATTATTATTTTTTTTAGTTTTTTCTCAAGGTTCCTTGCAGTAAGTTAAAGGTTATGGCCGCAAACTCACACCAGCTGTTTAAAATAGGAGATAGCTAGCCACATTTATTACAGTGAGTTTAACTTTGTAGATTTTGTTAGCTTTGGGCCAAGAGGACACAGCCAATTATATTTTCAGCCAACAGTTTACCCTTTAACTCGTTGGCCAGTTTAAGGCTCCACACTGCTCTTCTGGTTCATTTGTCAACTAAGCTGTGACAAGCAGTTTGCCAACTGCTTGCTGAATGTTAGTTTTGAAAGTTTTAAGTTGCCTGTTGAGAATCTGCTTCCTTTGCATAACTCCTTGCCTTCCCCAACCAAAGAACAGGCTTCTTAACTTTTTTTTGTTCCTAAGGTTCAAATGAAGACCCTCTGGATCACTAGAATCTAGTGTTTTTGTAGTCATTGCAGGTTTCATGATCCTGTTGGATGCAGAAAGGTGACAGTGGGGCTTCAGAATGTTTCAGGTTTAGACTTTAAGTTGTTCAGAAATTCTTTTGAGATATAAATTCATAAACAATTAAACAGCATACCAACTTATTTAACTAGAAAAGTCCACATTCTTTTTTTTTATTTTTTTATTTTATTTTTAATTAATTAATTTATTTATTTGACAGCAACAGACACAGAGAGAAAGACAGATAGAGGAAGAGAGAGAATGGGCGTGCCAGGGCTTCCAGCCTCTGCAAACGAACTCCAGACGCGTGCGCCCCCTTGTGCATCTGGCTAACGTGGGACCTGGGGAACCGAGCCTCGAACTGGGGTCCTTAGGCTTCACAGGCAAGCGCTTAACCGCTAAGCCATCTCTCCAGCCCCCACATTCTTTTTTAATTTTTTGTTTATTTTTATTTATTTGAGTGCGACAGAATGAGAAAGGCAGATAGAGATAGAGAGAGAGAGAGAGAGAGAATGGGCATGCCAGGGCCTCCAGCCACTGCAAACAAACTTCGGATGTGTGTGCTCCGTTGTGCATCTGGCCAACGTGGGTCCTGGGGAATTGAGCCTTGAACCGGGGTCCTTAAGCTTCACAGGCAAGTGCTTAACCGATAAGCCATCTCTCCATTCTGAAAACTCCACATTCTTAATCTGGTTCTACCACCATTATTTCCCAATTAAACAGCCCAAAGAGTCAGTTCTTAGAATGGATTAATGACCTGCAAAATTCCATTTAAATATAGCCATTCTTGAGTTTTATTAGTGGAAAAATACAAACTGGTCTGTGGTCATGGATTATTACAGATTCACTCCAGACTGCTGAATTGAACTCTGATGAACCTGCGACACTCTCCATTAAGCCTCAAAATGAGCTTTCTCTTAATTGGGGAGTAGAAAGGGAAAGTAAACTACTGCCTGGAAATCCCAGGTTTATCTATGTTTTTTATTTTATTTTTTTTATTTTGAGTGTGTTGAAACATGTTTAAATGTACATGGAGGTCAAGGACGGGTGAATGGGAAAATAAATGAATTCATTGGTTATGTCCTACTATACTCTAGGTAGTGTATATGTGGTACTTTAAAATATAATACAAAAAGAAGTTGTTGTTTTTGTCAATTTTTTTTTTTTTTTTTTGAGGTAGAGTCTCACTCTAGCCCAGGCTGACCTGGAATTCACTATGAAGTCTCAGGGTGGCCTTGAACTCATGGCGATCCTCCTACCTCTGCCTCCCGAGTGATGGGATTAAAGGCGTGCGCCACCACGCCCGGCACTTTTGTCAATTTCAAATGATAAAATTAATTTAAGAAACATTAAGTGACAAGAATCTGAGTAGCGGCTTGAAGTTGGAGAAAGTATCATCCAGATGAATTATGGAAGAAATTTTGTTTCTTATAAGTAAATGCCCATTGGTAAGGCCCCAGGTGGGAGCTGATAACTGTCAAGTGTAAACACAGTATTGTAATTAGAGGTCAGATGAAACTGGAAAATAGTCGTGTACCAGAGTTTTGTAGAGTTTTCTGTATCATAAAATGGGTTTAGATTGTTTTGTAAAGTTCAGAGGAGATGGGCAATAACACAATTTAAGTTAAGTTTCTCAAATTCATACCTGTTCCTGTGTAGGGAATGAATTGAAGGAGTTTCTTTTATAGCTAGATCATTCAATTGATATTTAAAAATCAAATTTTCTGTGTTTATGTTGAGTATATGAATAAATGCACTTTATACTGAATGTAAAACAATGCTTTAAAAGGCAATTTTTTGGTAGCCAACATTATAGAAATAAAAACAATAAATAGCTCTGAAAAAGTATTAGTTTTTAAATTATTATTTGTTAATTTGATTCATGGTGTTGCTGTATAGCCCAGGCTGGCTCAGAACTCAATATCCTTCAGCTTCAGTTGCATGAATGAAGAGATTACAGGTGTATACCACCACATATGGCCCGCTGAAAGTTTAATGTATGATTCTGAAGACAAAATAAAATTTACGTACATTAAGATGGTATTAGTGTTTTGTTTCCCTACCTCTATGGTATCATAATTCAAAGTTGACCTACTCAGAGCTATCTGCTTAAGTTAATTGTGTTTCTTTCTTAGAAATCTTGACTTTTCTTAATGACTTCTAATGTTGAATATCTAATAACTCACAGAAAACTTTTAGACAAGAGTTCAACATGTGCTTATATTGCTATTTTAAGTATTCAGAACTACAGCTCATTAGTTATACGTGCCTACCAATCCATATAAGATGCTTTAAAGTTTTTTTTTTTTTTTAGTTATTTTTTTCTAAGAGACAGTAGTATGCTACTGTTATTACAGGAGATGTGTGGTAGTTCATGAAGGAGTTCCTGCCATGGGTAGGTGCACTTGCGTAGAAAGACAAGCATCAGCCTTTGAGGGGGTCTATGTACATTTCATGTATTTTAGGTTGCTTGACCCACTTGTGAACTTTATTAAACTAAGAAATAGGGCTTGAAAGATTGCTTAGTGTTTAAGGTACTTGTCTGCAAAGTAACCCTGAGGACCCATGTTTGACTCTCCAGCTCCCACATAAGCCAGACACACAAGGTGCTGCAAGCATGCAAGATCACATTTAGACACAAGGTGACACATGTGCCTAGAGTTCTATTACAGTGGCTGGAGGCCCTGGTGTGCCAATTCTCTCTCTGTCTCTCTCCCCCCCTGTATCTTTCTCTCTCTTTCCCTCTCCCTGTCATTAAAAACAGGGGGTCAGTCTGTTGGGCTTGCCTCAAAAAAATGAGAAAGAAATAGCAGAGTTGCAAAGCTACATAAAAGATCATTTAATATGCTACTTTGATCTGAATGTGACCCCTTGAATTCATATGCTAGAAATATAGTCATCAATGTTGCAATGCTAGGAGATGGAGTCTAACAAGCTGTTTATGTCCTGAGTTTCTGGCACTCACAAATGGTTTAATGCTGCTATAAAAAGCATGGGTAGGGCTGGAGAGATGCCTTAGCAGTTAAGTGCTTGCCTGTGAAGCCTAAGGATCCCTGTTCGAAGCTCAATTACCCAGGAACCACGTAAGCCAGATGCACAAGGTGGTGCATGCATCTGGAGTTCATTTGCAGTGGCTGGAGGCCTTGGTGCACCCATTCTCCCTCTCTCTGTGGCTCTCAAATTAATAAATAAATTAAAAAACAAAACAAAACAATCAAACAAACAAAAAAAGTGTGGGTTTGCTCCCTTCTGACATGTGACAATACCATAAGGCCCTCACTGGATGCTGAGACCTTGATCTTATACCTTCTAGCTTCTGGGTCTGAGGGTTAATTTTTTTTCCTCTTTATAAATAACTCAATCTAAAGTGTGTACCAAACAGTACCAACAGAACTAAAACATTTATATTATGAGCAGAGTCACGTAAGCTTTCATAAACACATGCACTACTGTTCTTTGATGTCATTGAGCAAAAACAGTGTCTATACCTACTGGACACACATCTTCTAAATCATTTCCAAACAGTGAGCAGGTCACTGTTGGAAGTGGGCAAGAATTTGGTCTTTGTCTTTAAGACCGCTCTGGTAACTGGACATTTACTATGCTATTTTCTCTGCTAGATTATTCTTTCCTGGTCATACCTTGCTTAAGCTTCAAAAATATAGTGACTTGCCTGCTCAGAGCAGCCTTCTGAATGTCCTTTGGGGCTAAGTTAAACTGTATTCCCTTGTCTGGTGATGTTAAGCTGGTTTCCCTTGTTTGCATTTTTTTTTTTTTTTTTTTTTTTGGTTTGGCTGTTTGTATTGTCTTGCTTTAGACCCCCCTGAGCACCACAGTGTTTTATCATGGCTGAAAATTTCCAGTTATTTGTTTCATTATTTGATTTATTCTTTGTGAACTCTATAAAGTTGACAGCAGTGTCTGTGTATGCATAGCATCATCCAGCCTGTATGAATACTACCAGGTGAAGGCAACTGACCTTTCATCAGTATCCTATTTAAAATAGCATTTTAAAGACTTTTTCTGAACCAGGTTGTTTATTGAAAAACATATCTTATTATTAGAATGCAATGGAAATATCTTCCTTTTTTTCAAATCTGTCATCTAAAATCATGAAAATTGAAAGCTTTTTAGTCATTAATTTCAGAATCTTGTCTGTGACCCACTCTATGAATAAAAGTTTCGTGAAAACTTATATCATACTATAAAATCCTATTGTACTGTGAAAAGGATAGTGTGCATAAACTTTAAAATTGAATTTTCCTTCCCACTGATATGTGTTATAATGGAATATTTGAAAGACACTTAGATATATTTTTGTAATTGATACACTTTTCCATTACAAAATAGATTACTAGAAATTTCAATTATCCACTTACTGATGACTTACACATGCTTTTTATTTTCTTGTTTATACTATCCTGTATTGTTAAAATTAAGGAAATAAATTTACTTCCTAAGTTATTGCTATTGTCATTACAACATATAATTCTTCGAAATTCTAAAATCAAAATCTTTGCTTCTGTTTCACATTGGTCTTATCTTACCCAAGATTGTTCATCATTGAATGTTGAACTTGAGGGTGTGGGGAGCTGGCTGAGAAGTTAAAGATGCTTGCTTAAATGTTGTACCTAAGGAACAAACAAAAAACTGGCTTAACAGCACTTCTTTAGCAAAGACTCACCCTCTTTCATCCAATATATTAGTCCTCTGTAGACATTTATTATGGGTGTTGCTTACAATTTAGCATATTAGACCTTATCTAGGAAATGTTTTATTTCAGGATGTATAGCATGAAGTACTTGTTTGTTTTGAACATTGTTTGTTGGTATAGTTGTCAACACAGCAATGTTATTAATAGTATTGTCAGATAATAGCTTTAGTAACAATGGCATTTACAGTATGCCATTATATTAATTATCACAATGGATCTAACAGGCTGCTTCTTAGAATACATGCTAGCCAGGTGTGGTGGTGCACACCTTTAATCCCAGCACTAGGGAGGCAGAGGTAGAGGATCGCTGTGAGTTTGAGGCCATCCTGAGACTACATAGTTAATTCCATGAAAGCCTGGACCAGAGTGAGACCCTACCTTGAAAAACCAAAAAGGACAAAAACAGAAAGAATACATACTAGTGAATAATGTATGATTTTTAAAGTCAAGAGGAAAATATGTACCTCTCTAACAACATTTATCAATGGAATTAGATAAGGTGTTACTACTGTAATATACTTTTTTGCTTCAAAATTTAGTCAGTACCATTTGGCTGGATACAAGTAGTTCATAAGATGGAACTGTATATACTCAACAAGGTCTCTCTGTGAGAGAAAGGGATTCTTTAAAAAACTCCTTGTAATTTATTTGTAGGAAGAGATAAGGAGAGAGAGAGAGAGAGAGAGAGAGAGAGAGAGAGAGAGAGAGAGAGAGAGAGAGAGAGGAGGAGGAGGAGGAGGAGGAGGAGGAGGAGGAGGAGGAGGAGGAGGAGGAGGAGGAGGGAGGGAGAGAGGGAGGCAGGGAGGGGAAAAAGGAAGAAGATAAGGAGGGGTCAAAGAAACAGAAGAGAAAGAATGAATGAAAGCAAGTATGGGCCCTCCATGACCTTCTGCCACTGCAAATGAACTGCAGATACATGTCCTGCTGTGTGTATCTGGCTTCCCAAGGGTGCTAGGGAATCAAACCCAGGCTATCAGGCTTTGCAAATAAGTGCTGTTAACCAACCACTAAGCCATTTCTCTAGCCCAAGAAAATAATTCTTTTATTTATTTCTTATGTTCAAGCAGAGAGATATAGAAGAAAGACAGAGAGAATGGCATGCCATTGTCACTGGCAGCTGCAAAGAAACTCCAGACACATGTACCACCTTTTCATCTGGTGTTATGTGGGTACTGTAGTGTTGAACCTGGGTCCTTTTGTTTTGGAAGCAAGTGCCTTAACCACTAAGCAATCTCTCTAGCCTCAATAAAAGGATTCTTGAATGCTAAGTACTTGTAAATATGATTCAGCTGAGAAATTATTTTCTTCCTTGAGAAAAAGAATGGTATATTACCTGCTAAGATGTTTTTTTCTGACTTGATACATAGTGGATGCTGTTGTTACAATCATCAAGAATGGGATAATAAGCCATTATTTGTAGAACTCCCCCTTCTTCTAAGTCACGGAACTGAATCGCACAAAAGCAACAGGTTACAAACTAATTACAATTTATCAAATGAGCTTGTAATCCTAATTTTTATTTGTAAATCAATGTTATTATTAGTTTATGAAATGGATTGATCCCACTCTTCAGCAGGTAAAGTGCTCTCAAGTTCAGGGCTTTCTAGGAAATGTGGAGTTATCTGATATTTAATAATTTATGGTTTCAGTTTCCATAGAGAAAATTGTGCCATGCATTCTGTTTTTCCATTCATTTAAGTGAAGTAATAGACAAAAATGGGATTTGTAGTTTTCTAGCTGCTTCTGTTGATGGTCAGCTATCCAGAGAGCTTATCTCAGATCTGTAGAAAGCACACAATTTGTGAAGTTAAACACTGGAAATAATTCTGGATAAGCAGCAGTCTAATAGCACACAACACATACTCATTTTTTATTTATAATAGGTTAGCCTTGCTTTGTATTTATTTTTGAAATCATAAAAGCTAATATTAATTAAGTAAAGTATTTGTTTGGTTAGATTTTTGTCTATAATTGTATCTATAATTTTGTTTGCAGATGATCTTATGCTTATTTAAAATTGTGTAGAATTCATTGAAAATGTTTGACCTAAGACTAATTAGTATGAATAATCATACAAAGGCTACTTTGTACCACTTAGGTAGTGAGGCACAATTCTATATTTTTGATTTTAGATGTTAAGTAAAATTTGGCATATTTAATGTGTTTCACTATAGGATGGAATTTAGATAATTAAATTTAAAAGCAAATCCAGTGCTGGGAATGTAGTTCAATGGCTTCCGGGTCTGAGGGTTAATTTTTTTTCCTCTTCATAAATAAATCAATCTAAAGTGTGTACCAAACAGTACCAACAGAACTAAAACATTTTAGATCATAATTGAAGCTCTATATTCCATATGCAGCACTGAAAAAATTGGGGTTGGGTCTAGTACAAATCTACATAAGTTATCAGAGTTGGGTTCAGCTGATCCCACTCTAGCCATCATCTTCATGGTTATAACATCACATGGAAGAAAAAGTCATTAAGTCTAAATAAGGAGCCTTATCCTCTTATACTGTCATAAAAACTAATATCTTAGTGTAATGCCCTTGGAAAACTGCAAAAGAAATTCCCCATACAGAGTCAGATATAATGTACATTGCAGATGGCTGTGCCAATCTCCATGGTTCACAGATGGCAAAGTGCTAACAGAAACGATAATTTCAAGTTAAACTGTAAGGTCTAGTATCTAGTGTTTAACTTATGAAGTATTTTAAGACTCTGTTATTTATTTTTATTTCTTTCTTGGGGAAGTTCATGTGTCATAGTAATGTTTCTCTTTTCTTTTAATGTTGAGGGTGAATCTGAGGCCTTATTATGTTCACACAACTCTCCCAAGATGACAGGTCTGTGTTAAGAACTCAGTTGCTCCAGCATCCAGTTCTGACCCTTACTGGTTATTTGATACAGCATCTAATAGTCACATGTAATGTCTTCTCATGCATTTGCTCTATTATTAAACCTTGTGCTAACTAGGATTCAAAATGAGATGAAAAGTAAAAGGATGATAAGTGAACCCAAGGGACGACATGCTACATTTGTTTTGGGTTTAAACTTTGACTGTATGGGGAGGGACAGCCGGGCTTTGATATTTGTAATGAGTACTTGTGCCTTTTTATCTTTGAAGACTGTATTCTCACAGTATGTTAGAGTCTGTTCTTTAAAACATCTTCTCCAGAGAGAAAATACAGATTCTTCTCAAATCCTCCACAACCATTCTCTCTGTGCTTGGTCACTGCTATTAGGTGAAAATTTATTATTGTCTGAAGCACTGGGCAGATGTTAAAAACCCCTGTGGTCCCCACCAGCGGGGGGGGGGGGGGCTCCTCTGTTTGTTATTTCTGGGCTACTTGGCACATTCTTGTGACATACAACAAAACCCTATTATAAAGGATTATATGATGAGTGAACAAGCATCTGAAAGATAGCAACCAAATGGTGACTCCCAATTACATGAGAAATTACTATAATCACCCCTCCTGCAACACCAGCCTGTTGGAAAAGTGGTCGAGCTCCTTGAAGTGCATTAAAAGAAGGCCTAGCATATTCAATAAAAATCTCATTTTTGTACGTAATCACAAAAATTAATACTGTCACTTACAAAAAATCTAATTGGCATCCTAAAGGGAGAACTAGTAGGCTATGTGAAGTTGCTATTATAAGAATGTTTAGACTCTTGAATGTATTTCAGACAGCACCTGTCCTGCCAGATTTGTCAGCCAAAACTTCACTAAGCAGGTTTGTCAGGGGCTTGGCTGTAATCTGTAAAGCATTTATCAGCATAGAGACTAAAGTACAAGAGAATTATATAGGTTTTGTTACCATATGCCAAAATGCCTTTCTCAAAGTGAGTTTATTTTGTGTAGGTTGTAACCAGAAACCAGAACTATGTTTGGTATTTAATACAGTAGCATTTCCTACAGGGGAAGGAACAAAAGCTAGTTTCATTCACAGGTTGGGTGGTGGTGGAAGGGGTCAAGATGTATCTGACATCCCATTTATGTTGTCTTATCTACAGAACAAGCCATATGTAAATGAAAAGTCAAGGGCACAAGAGACCTTGAGCCCACAGTCTTCTCAGGTATAAATACAGAAGGAACTGGCTAGGCACCATCTCCTTTCAGAAAATGTGTCCTCTGTATGGAACATATGCATTACAGTTAGGCTTACCTTCTCTGGCCATGAGTGACATCTTGGTGCCCAGAAAGCTTCCTGCCAAGCAATCGTATGCTTACAAACGTCAGTAAGCAAAGAGACAGATGGGGTGCAGGATGTCTGACTTCCTCATGTAACCTTTGGGTAGCCTTGCCAGAGACTTTGACTAAATCATGAAATGACTCTAAATCCCACATTCCTTAAACCAGGATGTGAATTCAGGGTCCTTTGGGACCCTTAACCTCTAAAATTATCTGATTCTGTAAAGAAGAAGACATAGCATAGGTTGTAAGTACAACCTTCCAGAAGCAGCAATAAAAAGAAATAGAATGACTAGTTACTACCCCAAATAGTTGGCAGAAAAATATTTAAACACTAGGAAATGATGAGATTTCTTGATGTTTTCATTAAGTCATATATGTAAGAGTCCTGTAGACCTTTAGCCATCTGCCTCTTTCCCCTCCCCATGCTATAAGTAGGCTTAGGATTCAGGAGTCAGTTATGGTCACTGAGAATGCTTCTGGGCTGAGTAGAAGAAATACCACCCACCCTACCATGTCACACCTCAGCATATCACCCTAAGACTCTCATAGGTCACTTTCTCTCTTCCTCCTGTTAAAAAACAAACAAAAAACTTCTGTGGCCTTCTCTCACTGTTTTGGCTTTCCTGTTCCAGGTACATGCAACCACCCTTGTCTATCTTACCTCCCCCTTTTCTTCTGTCTCTCCCTCATTGTTCTCTCCCTAGTAATATTCTCTCTCTTTCTCTTTCCTTTCCCTAGTTCTCCTTTCCTTACTATCCCTTTTCTCTTCTTCCCCTCTTCTTTTCTTTCTCTCTTATTACAATAAAGTGTTAAACCCCAAAAATTTATTGGTGTCTCTATCCAACCTCCAAATCTCACAGTATATAGGATATTTCCCAAGACCTGTGGAAAGTTCTTGGGCAGAGAAGTACATTCACCAAAGCCAAGGCATTGTAATTTTTGACCCATTTATACTCTTGACATGAGCATGGGTGAGCCCCATAGTAATATTTCATAATTTGTCAGTACTTTAATTAAGAAAACCTAGTCTATAGATAACCCTGTGGCACACACACAAAAAAAATAATCTACATATATGTAAAGGAAGTCACACAATTTGTATGGGAACTTTCAAATCTTTTCAAACCACTTTTAAATTGTATCTTCATCACAAAAATGAATTATCACTCAAAGAACCACTGACTGAGAGAAGTGGCAAGAAGTCTTCCCAAAACTTTATTCAGTACTCATGTTCATTCGCACCGGTAAATATAAATACATCACAGTGCTTATTCAAATACTCACAAGTTATCTATATAAAGACAAACTGCCATATATTCTCCAAAATGGATTTTTTCATCTATTTGTATCTTTCATTTAACATTCAGTATATTTACTGTTGAATTCTATTTTTTAATAAAATAATTATGGAAACAAATAATAGGTTCTTCTTGGCTCCACTTTTTATCATTTTCCATGTTTTCTTGAGACAAACTCTTGACACATTGAAGCAAAGCTGCTGGCTAAGAGGAGTTCTAACAAGTAACTGACAGGGGTTCAAGGTGTCATACCAGCATCCCTACCCTGCTAAGAGAACTAAGCTTCCAGCCCCATGACCTTCTGGACTTTCAGTAGGGAGAATCCCTTCGTGGTCCTCTTAGTTCATTACAACAGACAAGACAGATACCTGTGATAGACACTAGGGGGTGTGCAAGGACCAAATGTATTTCTTTCCTTCAGCCTTGGCTCAATGCTCTGTGGTCCGGTTAACTTAAAGAACAAGAGCTAAGGGAAAATCTACCCAATTAATTCCTGTTTTGTGCCAAAATGAATAATGTGGGGTCAGTTACATCATCAGTCCCAGATTCCCTAAGATCTTTGGCAGCAATTGTAATCTTAGGGTTTGGAACCAGGACCATCCCATAATGTAAGTAAGCCAGAGGTGACAAGGAACCTGGTGCACACTTTTTACCTCTGTGTTTGGCAGAATATCTGTGCTGTTGAAGAGTTCTCTTTTCCCTAGTATTTTTCACTTTATGTCAGCCCACAGTACCTTATGGGAATTGGAGAACTGTGACAAGTCAGTTCTCCCTGCCTTCCTGTTTTCCTGCAGTACCGATGCTTTTTATGTAGATTATTTGTTGATTCTTACTTAGTAAAAAACATTTGCCCTTCCTACTGTAGACATCTTTAGGCCGTTGGGCTTGGTTCTCTTTATGAATACCCATTACTTCTTAATTATGGTGGTTTAATAAGATATGTCTTTCATTTTCATCTCCTACCTCTCTTCCCCTGTGATCCTTCACCCTTTGCTATTGGTCCCTAAGGGCCTGTTGCTGGCTTCTTTCCTTTATTGCTCCCATCTTCCATCGCCCCTCCTGCTGAATTAAAAGAATAAATAGAATGCATTTTAAGGATGACAACAGTAATAATAAAGCCAGGAATTGCTTTCCAGCTAAATGCACTGACTGGAAGTCATATTGAAAATAGCATAAACCTAATTAAAGTAGTCAACCCCTCCCATACAGGTCACACTTTACTCTAGTCAAATGAAGGTAAAACAAAGCTTGTGACATTTCTGCATTTTCCAGGCTCACTTTTCCTAAGACATATCAATAGTATTGACAATAGTATTGCATTGTGCTTCCCAATGACCCAAGCTGTCATTTTGTGGTCCTGGATAATTCTTCTTTAATGAAACCTTTTTGTATCCTTTACCTATAGCAATCAACAGAAAAATAATTGTGTTTCAACATGTAGGGATTGAAAATCAAAATTGTACCCATTAATTAGCCAATAGCATTTATCATTTAGATAATTAGCCAACAGTATTTATCATTTAGATAATGTGCTTACTCAATACCTATCTATTGTAGCTGTCAAAGTGTCAGACATATGCCCTCAATTTGGAAAGTTATTGAAATTGGTCAAGAAATGTCTTGTGTGAAATGATTTAGGCAGTTGAATCTATATATTTTATTTAATTTGGAACCATTGAAGTAGACTTTTTGAGTCATTCCTTGATTCTCAGCTTTATTAGTGAAGTTTCTTATGTGAGATGGAACTGACTGTCACATTTGATGGCAGAGCACTAGCAGCTGGGAAACTGCTCTTTCTCTCCCCTCTCATTTCCCAAACAATGTTTTCACTGATTAATAGTATGCAACAAGACATGACGCAGAGATTGTGTTGGCATTGTATTCTGATGACCCCACACATTGTGTGCGCTCTGTGGTTCCTTTAGCTGCTCATAGTTATATGGGTTTATCAGAAATTACATGTCAGGCTCCCGATG
This sequence comes from Jaculus jaculus, assembly GCF_020740685.1. Classification (NCBI taxonomy): domain Eukaryota; kingdom Metazoa; phylum Chordata; class Mammalia; order Rodentia; family Dipodidae; genus Jaculus; species Jaculus jaculus. The sequence goes on from NC_059105.1 coordinate 129,449,134, forward strand.
AGTGTAATTGTATACTGATTGTGTATAGTTTTTTAAACCTCATTATTAGCCTTGTATGCAAACCAAATAAAAGGGAAGTTTAAAAAAGGAAAAAGAAAATAGCCTCCACTGGGCGTCATGTCAGAATCCAGGTGTTTGAGCCTAGATGCAGTGGAAACAAAATGTTCTCTTAGGGACATCTGCTATAACCATGTGCTTGCAAAAGGCCCTCAATGGGGCTGGAGAGATGGCTTAGCGGTTAAGCGCTTGCCTGTGAAGCCTAAGGACCCTGGTTCGAGGCTCGGTTCCCCAGGTCCCACGTTAGCCAGATGCACAAGGGGGCGCATGCGTCTGGAGTCGTTTGCAGAGGCTGGAAGCCCTGGCGCGCCCATTCTCTCTCTCTCCCTCTATCTGTCTTTCTCTATGTGTCTGTCGCTCTCAAATAAATAAATAAAAATTTAAAAAAAAAAACACCAAAAGGCCCTCAATGACTGGAGAGGATGATTAGAATGGTTAGGGTCTGGTGAGGGAGATCTTCATGGCTGTGTGTGCTTTCTCCCCACTCTGTTCTCCTTGTATGCTCAGCTCATTTCATAACAAGGCAGGGAGGACACTGATGGATGTGCTGTGCATGCCCTCATTCATGGCAGCTTTCATTAATTGATGTCCCTATGGCAATTTCTTTGAGTTTTGACTCTTTTCTTAGATTTCTTCTTTTAACAGGAAAACAAAACCCAAAATACCTTGTCTGTGTAGCTATGAACTCAGGGGAAATCTACGCATGAGGGGCAATGAAATGAACAGTGCTTTCTTCTCTCCTCAGACTGTGCCCTACTGCCCATTGACACCTGAGCCATTGATTGGACACTGCTAAGTGCTGTTACCCAGGGTTTGCATTCTTTGGACTCATAAGCAGGAAGCTCAGCAGGGAATGCTGAAGTATTACATACCAAGGATCAGGGGCATTAGAATTAGACTCGTCTGTAATGTGAAAAGCACTTAGTTCTCTTTTAAAAACCTTTAATCAGTATAGTGGTTCAGTACACAGATGTTAGCACCAGTGTGAATGCTTTCTAATTGTCATCTAAGTTGTCCCTGCCTAAGGGCTCCCAATCAAATTATTAGGCTGTTGCAGTGAGGCTGTGGCTGCTGGTTGCACCTTGCAAGGGGTATTTTCTGGAATGATGAGAAACAGGTTTCTCCTGGGAAGCAAATGTACCATTATGGACTTATTAGCTCCTTGATTAGATCCACCGAAGATAAGTGAGTAGACTTTTCCAGAGGAAATACTTACTGTGCTTTATTTGAATCTGCCTCATATAACCATTGGTTTGTAGAAACAGAAGCAAATAAAATACAACAGAAGAAAATATGTATACAATTTTTTCAAAGTGGTTATAAAATTTATTAGTCAACTCACCAATTTTTATTCGCTTTTCAGGATTAAAGGTGAAGGCTTTCATAATTTGTTGTTCAAATCCCTAAGCTTGCATTCTATTAATAATTTTCTGACTGGACTGCTTTAACTTAAAGAGTTAAGCATTCAGAGTTATGATTAATTAATTAAGCGGTCCTAGAACGTTAACCTCTCAAGTTTTCTTCCTGAAATTCATGTTTATCTGATTTGCTTTAATAAGTGACTTGCTATTGAACTAGTTTCACGTACTTTAATATGAAGATAATTACAATACTATAATTCACATTTCAGATGCACATTAACTTTTCAAAAGATATCTAACTACATACTTATCCATTACATTGTGCTTATTTTTTAGTAAAGTGTAACCTAAAGAATAATTGGTTAGTTGTAGTCATATCTTTTAAGTCTTTCTATTATGAGGCAGTTATTTGATTTTAATTGTAGAACCATTGGTCATATTGAGTTCATTTCCTGTTCATGTTGATTTCATGGGTCTCTCCATTAGTATTCAATTATACAGTAATTAGTCATTGGTTCACCGTGATGTCTTCAAGCAAGTGTACACATATATTCTCAATTTCCTCTTTGTTTCTGCAATCATCTTTGAATTCCCTATTTCTTAAGGAGATGAAGGTCATAAGAAAGACACTAGATCTAATACTAGATCATGATTTATTAGATAAACCATTTTGCCAAAAGGCCCCTGGTGAATGCATACAGAATTCTTGATGCAACGAAAACAATATCAAGACAGTAGTGTAATGAGGCATCAGAAACTGGGATCTGAAACATATGTGATCTGGAACAAGACATAAGCTACTTATTGAACATTCAGCATGACACTTGACCCCTGTAAGCACCTGGTTAATTCTCATGACAGCATCTTTAATTTCTGAAGAAAGGTCTAAGTCCCAATGTTCTGCTAAAGCTCCAATAATGTTTTGAGTTTTGTCATTTTTAACCATTTAGCTTTATGGATCTATTTTCCTTTGTGACAGAAATTGTTTTATTAAAAAATATGTTTTCAATGGATTAATTAATTTAAAATCTGTGTTTTAGATCTCATTTTTATCAAAGGTACACGTTTAGCTCCCATGATAAGTAAATATGTCATCTATCATAGTCTGTCACAACTTTATAATTTAAATCCATTAGAAAATTGTTGCTGCTATTTTTTTTGAGCTGGCTTCACATTGTTTTCTTAATTAAATGAGAATCTTATATCATTTAAATGTTAGACTTGAGAATGAGATGATTTTTATTCAGGTGACAATGGTGGAACTCTTGGCACAGCTAAAATATCACTGCTTTCAGATAAGTTGATTCAGAGTTTAAGGAGCCCTGGCCAGTGGGTACAAGCTCTTGTGTGCATTTACTTTCAGTAGCAGGTGAATAGCAGGAGAAGAATCAGGGTCTTGGAGTGTAGACTCTCTTTCCAAAGAGATAAGTTCTGCAGTAACCTGTTCTGTTGCCAGTTGTTTTAGGTGGCTCAACAGTACCTTAATTATTGCACATCTTATATAAAAGTATTTGTCACGGTGATTTGCATAAATGTTCCTAAAACTTTAATGTGCAAATGAATACATGATAAAATGCACTCTATCTCAGTAGGTCTTGGATGGTAGAGTCTCTGTGTCTCACAGGCTCCCAAATGAACTCTGTGATTGGTCCACAGTTCACAACATGTGCAGCAAGAACTGAGGTAGCTAAGAAGCACACAGGATAATTCAGAACATGTTTTCACATAGTTTTTCTGTTCCTTTTGCTCTTTCTGTCCTCTGTCTCCCTTTCCTTCCTTTCTTTCTTTCACATAAAAATTTACTCTCAGTCCATACTCCCATCTACTTCAGAGGCTCAGGCAGGAGGATAGCAGGTTCAAGGTTTAGACTATTGAATGAGTTCAAGGCCATTCTGGGCAACTTAGAGAGACTCTATCTCTAAATAAAAAGTGAAAACATGGCTAGGATATCGCTCAGTCGTTGAGCATTTGGAGGCTCTGGATTCAATGTCCACCTCTCTTTCCCTCATTTAAAATTTTTTTCTTCCCTTCTTTTCCTCCGAATACTCTAAATTATGACCATTCTTTTTTGTTGTTTATTTTTATTTATTTATTTGAGAGTGACAGAGAGAGAGAGAAAGAGGCAGATAGACAGAGAGAGAGAGAGAGAGAGAATGGGTACACCAGAGCTTCCAGCCACTACAAACAAACTCCAGATGCATGTGCCCCCTTGTGCATCTGGCTAATGTGGGTCCTGGGGAATTGAGCCTTGAACTGGGGTCCGTAGGCTTCACAGGCAAGCGCTTAACCACTAAGCTATCTCTCCATCCCAATGACCATTCTTAAAACATACTCTTCTACACTTTATTTCTGGTTGAAATTAATAATGGTATTTATATTTACAGGGATATGAAGAAATAATCTAAATTATCACCATTCCTAAAACATATTCTTTATACTCTATGGTTCAAATCAATAACTGTATTTATCACTAGATAATAGTTAAAATTTGAAGGAAGTATCTGAATGCTTGATTGAATACTATTTTAATTCTTAAATACAATAATTTTTAAAGCTCAAATAAGACCAATGTGCTCAACAAAATTAATTGGGGAAAAAGTAAAAAACAAAGCAGCAATGTAATATGTGAATCATTTCATAGTAGTTGCTAAAGAGAATTTTAAGTAAATAATGTGCAATATATTTTATGTAGACAAATTATATAATGGAAATAATGAGTTATGTCAAAAGATCAACTTAGCCTTCATCAGTCCATTTCTTCTTACCTTTAGTAACTAGAATATGATTTATACTTTCTGAGCCTCAGGTTTTTAAAAATATTATAAGTGATTGTGGCTATATTTTTAATTCAAAGTATCTATTTGAATGAAACAAACTAATTTATTACTTCAAATGTATATTAATCAATCAACTTAGGTTTCTTTGATCTGGAATTATAACAGAAAATAAATTAGAAAAGAAAATCCTCAATGCCTTGTATTCCAATATGGGAAGGTAGAGAAAAACTTAACAAAAGTTAACAGGAGAGAAGCAAAGCAAAAAGAAGGCTATTGGAAATGCTCACAAGAGCCATACTGAGATTTTTGGAGGTAGGGGAATAGCAAGTATAAGAATTCCAAAGCAGAACTGTGCCTGGCATTGGCTAATAGACTGTGAATAGGCCAGTATGGATGCAAAGGAATATGTGAGCAGAAGGGTAGAGAAAGAGAGGCATTCATAACTGGGTGGATAGATCCCATAGGACTTTTTGGGTTATTGTAATGAGTCTAATTTTAGTTCTGAATTGATGAGACCCTACTTGAGATTTTGCAGAGGGTCGTGTGATCCAGGAGAACTCCCCTACAACTTGGTGTCAGTACAGTGTGAGAAGTAGGCAGACTGTGGATGGCCTTTGCAAGAGATGGGCAGGGGTGGCAGGATTTGCTGCTGGATTGGATGTAGAGTGTGAGAAAAGGAGGCAAGAAAGATGTTTTGCCTAAGAACTGGAGAGAGAGCTTCTCTTTTTTAAGATGGAGCAAACTCTGACAGGAGCAGGGATGGGGAAATTAGGAGGATCCAATTGCTCTAATGTGTATTGGATTTGTGAAATTTATAGGACATTTCCATAATGTATGGACTTGGTGGCTAGCAAATGTGTCAGTCTAGGGCTTGGTGGAGACTGTTTAAGGCACAATACCTGAAAAAGATGTTTCTCTGAAAATGTTGGAAATGAGAACACTTGTTACATAATAAGTGTTCAACAAATGTGGGATGCCCTTACTTTGTCTTGTTTTTTTTTCACTTTTTTTAAAAATTATTTTTTGTTCATTATTTATTTATTTATTTGAGAGTGACAGACACAGGGAGAAAGACAGATAGAGGGAGAGAGAGAGAATGGGTGCGCCAGGGATTCCAGCCACTGCAAACGAACTCCAGATGCGTGCGCCCCCTTGTGCATCTGGCTAACGTGGGACCTGGGGAACTGAGCCTTGAACTGGGGTCCTTAGGCTTCACAGGCAAGCGCTTAACTGCTAAGCCATCTCTCCAGCCCTTTTTTTCACTTTTTGATAGTTTGAAACCTTTTCTAATATGTAAATGTTGCTAATAGGATGTTTAATTCTTTGTAATATGCATCTGATTCTGTGTTTTTTTCACCTTGACCATAGGTGATATACCTTGATTTAAAATAGTTTTATAGAATACCTTCACTTAAACTAATCTCTGGCTTTGTGTTTTTCTCTTTCTCATGAGTTTATCGTAATAGTTCTCCTCATGGATGTTAATTACATACCATATGACTGGGCCTGGCAGGCCATGTAGTACAGACCTGTTATCCCAGCATTTGGGAATCTGAGGTAAAAGGATTTTGAATTCAAGAAAAATCTTGGCTATGTAATGAGCCAAAATACAAAGCAATAAAACTCTGGATCGTGGGGCTATCTCCTCTAATCACGTTGAATAAACTTTTCAATGGAAAGCCTTAAACAACATTTAACCTCATAGGCTCATAATCACTGAAAAATGCACAAAGATGACAAAATATATTCTATGTGATGTCCAATATTGACAGGTACAATTCATATTTCAAGACTATTAATGTGCAGATCATATGGCAACTGGTAGAATTCTATTGTACACCTTTGAAGATTCTTTACCTCTAGAATTATTAGAAATATAATAAATTCAGTTTTATTTCTCTTGTCTGTTGATATTATTTTCTCTTTGGCCAACATCAAATTGACACATGGTTTACTCGGTCTATGCTTTGTCTATGCTACATTTTTTTTTTTATTGAGTTCTGAGCTTTTGTTCAATGTATTCCTCTACATGTGGCTCACTCACAGCTCCCAGTTCAGAAGTAGCACAAAGGTGGGGGTGCCATGATTATTTGCTAATGAAGCATTTTGGCTAGAAATTTGCCCGCAGGAACACAAAGCACATTGATTAGAAACGTGTTTTTGATGAAACCTTTTATTGAGTTAATCCAATTTCTCTGTAATGAACATCTCTATGTACTGGTTGATTTCTTCTGGATGAATCTTTTATCTTCTGTTTTTATGTACAGAGCACACTACATGGAAACAAAATAGACACTTATGAGGTTTTTCTTGTCACCATTTATTACTTCGTAAGACTTATAGTCAGAGACAAACTTGTTGAAAGATACCTATAGAATTATGTTGTTTATGTTAAATTTCTTCCTTTTGGCATTACTAAAATTACTTTTATAAAATTCTACTTTCAATGAAAAATCTTTGTAGATAAAACAAAAATTCTCTCTTTTCATTACATTTTTCTAGTTCAAGTAGTCTAAATTTTGGATAATATAACACAACAGAAAGATCCTAGATTCAGGGTCCTCAGGTTCTTTTTGTCCAAGGACCCACCCTGCCTTGTTTCCTGAAGACTCAGTTCTGAATCTTTTCTATGTCCAGATAAAAGAATAGAGAGGATAAGGAAATAGCAGGGAGGGTGACAGCTCTTAGAGACCAGCTATCACTTCTACCTATCCAGATATCCAGCTAACTACCTAAAACTCAGTTATGTGCTTTTTGCAAAGAATTTAGAAAGATGGGTTAGTGGCATGTATTGAAGGGATGATCCCAGAGTTGTATGAGTCTTAGCAATTTTTCATGGGCCCTGTTATATTGGGAACCCTAGATGCTCATAGTAGCTGGCCTCTTTTATTCTTCTTTTTTGTGTAACATTTTGGCTGCCCTAATCTCTCTTTCTCTCTCTCTCCCTCTCTCCCCACCCTCTGGCATTTATCAATGTGTGTTAGTCCATAGATGGGAGGGCATTATACACTAGCATAAAACTGACAAAAATAAATAAAGTTAACTTCATCAGTTAAGGAGTTAATTATATTTTCTGTGCATTTGGTGTCTTTTATTATTTGCTTTGAACATTATTATTCATACTTAGCTTATGTTTCCTTAAATCTGAGGCTGACATCTATGAAAATGGGTTCCAGCATGTCACACATATGTGAAGTTCTAAAGAGCAATTTGGCTGTACTGTACTATCATTTTCTTGCATGAAAGAAGCCTGGAGCTTCATATTTACTAAACATCTCCTATGTAGATACTAAGCTAAGTCCTCAAAACAACCATACAATTCTATGAATTAAGATTATCCATGTATGGATTAAACTCTAGAACTCTTTGACTCTAGAACCTGCCTATTTCTCCCAGCAGACCATTCACTGAATGATTCTCCTTTCCTCTCGTATCCCTCCCTTCTTCATGTTTTTTTTTAGATATTTAATATTTATTTATTTATGAGAGAGAGAGAGAATGGGCATGCCAGGTCCACCAGCCACCACAGATGGACTCCACACATATGCACCACCATGTGTGTGCATCTGGCTAATGTGGGTTCTGGGGAATTGAGCGTGGGTCCTCAGTTTCATAGGAAAGTGCCTTACCTACTAACCCATCTCTCCAGTCTTCCTCAGGTTTCTTTAATGGCTCTCCAAAGCTTAGTGTCTTTGACCATTGTAGGCCGAAGGAAGTGCTTATCAAAGCTGTCAAATCTTTTCTGAGTACAGATGGAGGCTGAGTCTGTGGTCACATCAGTGTTTCAAACATGGATTTAGAAACATAGCTTAAAAATGGATCTGGAAGTTTTATAAATGTGGAAAGAGATCACAGATATTTTGTCTATATTTAAGTAATTCTACTTTTCTGAGACAGTGACTTCCTATGTAGTCCAAGTTGCCCTCAAACAGTCTGTCTGTCTCCATCTCCCAAGAGCTCAGATGACAGACATTCCTCGCTAAATTATTAGTAGATGCATTTAGAAAAATGAATAGCTGCTTCTCTAAATATTGGGTTCTTTTCCAAATGTATTTCCTCCTTTCTTTTTTCCCTTCTCTTCTCTTGTCTTTTCATCTTCTTCCTCTCCCTCTGTCTCATTCTTTACCACCAGTGACAAAGGCAATCAAGTGGGAAAAGGACAAAATAGAATTTTTTTTCTTTCTCATGTACTCTAAATAAAATGGACATGGTATTAAATCCTATAATGATTCTCTCTTTGCTTCCATCTGCATATCTGATCTAATTATACTAATAAAAAGAGAAGGCAAAGGAGACATTATACTAACCAGTGAAGTTTTTAACTTGCATAGGAAACACTGATTTCTTCCATGCCCTGGCCTCCTTTGAACAGCTCTCTTGCATGGGCTGATGCACAGCAGGGGGAGTGGCATTGCCACTGCATGACAAAATGAATCTGCGTGCCTCTATGGAAAATTGGTCCACGTGTGATTTAGCTTTGAGTTGCGTTGTGTTTCTTATACTAATATAATATCGTTCTAGTGCTTGCCCCTGATTAAAGAAATAACATAAATAAATAATTTATAATTTAATTAATAAGGTATAATATGCAAAGCACCGTAATTTCAAACAGCTTGTAATGTCTCTAATGTACTTTCAATTTTTTATTTTACATAAGGGCTATATTCATTATGTGGTTATGATAAACATACTAATGAATTTTATTACAGGAACAAATTTAAACATGTAAATGAGATCAAATAGTATTAAAATGCAAACGACGGTGAAACTTATTACAAACTAACCTTGCCAACATATGTGGAGTAATATTATTTTCAAACTTTGCTAGTTGTAGCCCTTAAACAAAGGCATTGCCTTTTACAATGTCCCTGAACATAAAATTTGTGAACTGCATGCTTTCTTCTCATATGAGTATTCCACCCCCCTCCAAAAAAAAGTTAACTACAATCTAGGGTTTGCATGTAACTTTGGATGACAATTAAAATCCCTTTTCTTGTTCCAGTGAACAGTAATCTGTGCATAATTACATTCAAATGAGATATTAGCATTTTTTGTGCTTACTCTTTGTTAATTGCAGAGTTCACTCACCATGGTGATGCTTTTGATGGAATCAGGCAACCTTATTGACCTGATGCCGTAAGGCGTGTTGGGAAATTCTGCTGGATTCTTCATTTTTTTTTATTTTGGCATTTTGAGGAGTCCTGCTGCTTTTATTACATTCCTGACACTTTTGTTAATAAATCATTGCAAAGTTAATGAAAATTGCATTCAGGCATATCCAAAATAATTGTGTCCTTTGTCATGCTAATAAATTGAAAGATGTTGATCCAATGGGCGAATGCATGCCCATTATGGAGAAGTTTGTGATATGGGTGCCTGTTGCATTCACATTCACACTTTTTTCTTGGAATATTCCATGTAAAATGTGGAAGAGGGAAAAACAAACCTCAACATGTTTTACTTCATATTTTATATAGCCAGCCTTTAATTAAGTCAGCAAATGGGGGAATTATATCTACATGGAAAGATAGAGTATGTGTGTTATGATTTATGAAAGGCTGTTAATATCAATACAAATCAGCAACAATCTAATATCACACTCATAAAAATATGAAAACCATGTTTAACTGACCTTTCTGTCATGCCTGGGGATTTTCCGCATTTAGATATGACCTGCTTGATTTAAAAATCACAATGGTATTAACCCCACACTCATTTTCCAAGGTTTCTTCTATACTTATATAAATATATAATTATATAAATATATAATTTCAAAGTAAGGTGAAGAAATATGACTTTTTATTAAAAATTGTCTTTTGTCAAAGGATCAGATCTTTTCCCTCACTAATCCTTATGTAAATAAGGGTGTCAGTTAATGTGTTTGGGAAATAAAACAACTATTCACATACAGTATGAAGCAGGTTTGGATGTTCCAGGTAAAGAAATCAGTTCTGTTCATAAAAATGTAAACTTATGTTAGAATATATATATGTGCTTTTTTGTTCAAATTTATCTCAAGGAAGAACTCTAAGTAATGGTTGTCTTGGGGAGCTCTTAATTTATGCAGTAGCCCATCATGCTGATTTTAGGTAGGTATTTATTCTGCTATTCAATCAAAGAGCATAGTTTCCATAACAACTCCCACATCAGATGAATCTTACAGCATGGCATTAAAATACAGGACTTCTTAGGAGATATGCTTCCTGACATACTGTGTTGAACTTATGCTCCTTTCATTCTCTTAAAGCTAGTAAGATCTGTGTTTCTATAAAGGACCATCACAGTTTTGCATAACTATTACAATCCATCTGCACATTCCCAAGATTTATATTAAAGTAATTAAGCCATTTTGTATTAGGGGGTGCTGTGTGAAGCCGGTTTGGATGAAGGACTCTATAAAAGTTCCCACTCGCCTGCTTGCTGTGCTATAATTTGGAGAACAGAATGTTCCACAAATGAGGTTTGGGAATACTACATTTTTTTTCTTTTTTCCCTTTCTTTGCAAGGTAACTTTTTTTTTCTCCTATGGAAAATGGAATAAAAGGTTCACCTAGGGACTGGAATTAATACAGTCCTTCAGCCTAGGCTGAAAAAAAAAAAAAAAAAGAGCAAAATCACAGCTAGCAACATTGTGCAATCCCTAATATATTTAGCTTTTTCTATAGAGAAATAATAAGACTGTGTTTCTAAGGCAACTTTCTTCCAAAGAGCAGAAAGCAATTTAATTTATATCCTCATTTTTCTCCACAGTGGTTGTTCAAGTAAAATGAGAGGTGATATTATTAACCCCATTTTATGGATGGGATGATTGAGGCAAGCACAGGTAATCTCATACAGAGCAGATAATGAGGCAGATACTGTAGATGGCAGGAGGAATAATGAATGACTGTCATATCGAGCCTACTAAAGGAATGAAATGAAAGTGCAGCAAGATTTGTTGCAGTTGTGGAGAACTATCAGGTTGGTTCTATAGCTTTCAAAGGAAGAATTAGGTATCGACTCCTCTCTTCTGACCTAGACCTGAACACTGGGCATTCTGTTGATGTGTGAACACTTAGGTGGGGCTCCTGTGTTTGGGATTTATCTCACAAGCATCTGTTCTTCTGGGTGTTCCACAGTGGGGATCAGAGGGGACTACAGCATCTAATCAAGAAGGCAGCTTTCTTAACAAAACAGGCTAATGCACACTAAAACCCCAAATGAACAAAATACCTAGTTAAACTAGGTTTAGTAAAATTGGCTCCAAAATGCAGAGAATTCTGACTTTTACCCTTGAGAATGTTCCTCTTCAACCTCAAAACTTTCTTTGCCATGAGATGAATGAGTGGGTGAATGGGTAAAAGTACTGAATTCTTATCTTCATACTGTGCTCATGCTTTCTGACCAATGGTTTATTGAATAGTCTCTCTGTGATCCCATTGTATACCATTATTGCTAGAACATGCCAATCATGCTTTGCCACAAACAGAAACACTTGCAGAATTTATGGAAGATGGACCCGTGGTTTCTACTGTATTCAGCTTTTGTATATCTGAGATATTAGAGTGATTTGAAGTGCAAGGTGGAGTAAAAAATTGTTTAAAAAATAGTAATGAAATTTTATTAAGATGAACTGAGGGCTGGCATTACCCTGACTGCCTGGTATGTGGTCATGGGAGAGTGAGAGCCTGGGCTGCTGCTTTAGTTGCTGTTCACATCACAGGCAGGTCAGTTACACCAATTCTGCATATGGGAAAGGATAGCAGTGGCCACAAAGATTTAAGCTCTTCCCACACTGGCATTAACTGATAGAAAATTCTCAGAGCATGAAAGAAGAAATTTTGGGGAAGATAATTTAAAATACACTTTGCAGAGTACTGTTCAAATTATGTAACTTGATGGTAAAAGACAGTATACTTGAAACTAATTTAAACTAATTTAAAGAAGTTTGGGACTCATTTTGTAGATTTTAGATCCCAGTTAACTTAACAGTGAACATTTGGTAGGCTTACAGGTCCCCATAGATGGGATGGCAGGGGAGGGTTCTAGTTCTACTGGGATAGAGTCTGTAGACATGAGAATAAAGAACAAGGAGGGCATGTGGTACATGAAACACTTTGGTACTTTGCCAAACTGTTTTTGGAAGCAGAATGCCAGGCTAACCAGACTACCAGCATACCCAATATGCGTCATACTTCTGATATTCTCTGTAGCTCATCCATTGGATTATGATGGGTCAGGTAACTCTTCCTGAATAATCCAATGATACACACACACACACACACACACACACGTGTGTGTGTGTGTGTGTGTTCATTTATTATGAGGGAACATTATAAAAGCATATGCTATCCATGGACTATAAAAACAAAACATAGTAGAAGTGAAAGGCTAGGGAAAATTTTGATTGGGAGTACAGGAAATCCTACTACATGAATCTGCTGGAGTGAAAAGAATTTCAAATTGTAATAGCATATGTTTTTTGTTTATGTTTATTTAATATATAGGCTTCACTCATCCAACACTGCCACATAGGGCAAACTGACTTGATGGATCCTTCTGTACAAGTTCCCTTGTTATATTCTATTTTATGGTATGTGTGCTAATGATACTATCCTTCTTTTTGCACATAATTATAAAAGTCCACATCAGTTTTTGATAAATAGAGCCACTAAATTAAAAACAATTCCAATGTATGAGGTTTTCCATTTCAGTGAAAACTCCTTAATCATTTAATAGTTTCCAGCTTCAAAAAATTTTTGAAACCTATGTACTTTAGATTGAGATCATTCGAAGTTTAGCTTTGTAAAGAACCCCTGTTACATTGGTGATGTAATAGACATAATGCTTTTATAATAGAAGAGTTAGTATTATGAAATAAAAAGTATCAACTGGAAGACCAGGGTTTCAATCTCTTTTCTACAACCAGTTTTCAAATTCACCATCTACAAATTAGCCTCTTTAACCCTGTTTCTTTATTTGAGAAAATATCTAGAGATAATAACTGATACTGTATTCTGCAAATGTAAATCAATATAATGTTTAGCATTGAGAGGCATCTTTCCAAAGGAAAGAAAAGTGGAATCAAGCATGGCAACCTCTGTGTATACACTTCTCTTCTACCACATAGTCCTGTATGCAGAAACCTGGGGTGGCTCCAGTTGCACATGCTCAGCTCCATCTTTATCTTCAACCTTTCTTCTCCCACTGGTTGCTCCTGTGTCACATTGCCACACTGCCTAATGGTTGAACAGTTGTTCTTTCTGCAGTATTTGTTTTTGCCTTCGTTTATACTTCAGTTCCTTCCTTTGAGAATGCTCTTCCCTTTTGTTGCTGATCAAACATATATTCATCTTGACTAACTTTAATTTGTGTGTGTGTGTGTGTGTGTGTGTGTTTGTGTGTGTGTATGATATGGGTGTATGTATGGGCACATGTGTGTCATGTTGCATGTGTACAGGTCAGAAGACAACTAGCACATTGTATGAGGCAGAGTCACTATTGTTTGGCCACTGTGAATGCCAGACTATCTGGCCCATGAGCTTTGAGATTCTCTTTCCGCCCTTTTTTCCATAGGTGCATTGTTCATGCTTCACATTGTATGTGGACTCTGGGGATCTTCACTTTGGTCACCAGGCTTACATAGCAAGCACTTTTAACCACAGCCATCTCCTCAGGAACATTGAATGTGTTATAATACTCATCATTTACTAATTTTCATACTACATTATATTTTAAAGTTAATAACTTAGTCTTTAAACACTGTGTTATAGCAAGTACTTATTAAATAATTAGTAATTCAAGAGTGTCCAGTGATTATAGGTCCACAGAGAAATATTTTTCTTGAAGCCAGTGCAGCATCTTAGATTTAAGAAAGTACAGGGTTCTGTAAATCCTTGCAGTAGATTCCATTGTTATTAACTGGTAGTTTCTTATCTGACCCTAAATCAGGCCACTATTGGAAATTCTAATACACTAAGTAAGTGATGCCAATTCTTTTAACTTTCTAGCTTACATAGGTATAAAAATTTCAAGAATGGTTTAACGATATTTAAGATTACATCATAATATAAGCTGCTGTCTTTTTAGTTAATGATTGCAAATTTTCCATGTTTAGTTTATAGTGACAGAAATCTGAAATTCTAAACTTAAGGGTTAATTTGGTAGAGATTGTGTTTGAAAGAATTGTACCATGGAATTTCCTAAGTTTTTATTCTCACGATTTCAAGGGTCTCACAGTGGCACTGGGGTTAAATAGTAGCGGTGATACATTCTATTAGTTTCTTGGAGCTACTTTTGTCTAACCCATTGGATAAGGGATGCTGTAGGTCTTCATTAATAATTATCCAAATTTACCAAATGCATAAATAGGTAAAGCATAATTAGTTGGCACTGTAATTCACCCTCATTTATTATGACAATATAGGCAAGTCTGGGTAATTTTTAAGGAAAACAGCCTTACTTTGCCTTAGTCCCATGGAAGCTGCAAGGTTCTAGATCAAGGTGCTGGAATCTGTTTGACTTCTGGTGAAGGTATTGTGGAATTCATGGTAGAAAGGAGCAGGGCAAATGGGCCCATGTACAAGGAAGAAAGTGGGATAGCCCTTACATGAAAAACCTTTCCCTTGAGAAAGGCATTAATCCACGTGTGGGGCTCTATATCCATGGCCCATCATGTCCCACTATGCCACATCTCCCAACACTGCTGCCTTGGGGAATTAAGGTTCGAACTCAGGTGCTTTGTGGGACACAGTAAAACCATGGCAATTGAAAATAGCATGTCTGTTTATAGTGTGTGTTTGAACTCAGTCAAGCTCAGAAATATGTTCTGCTTCTCTTTTTAAAATTCTATTCATTTGCTTGCAGGGAAACAATGTTGCTCAGCAGCTGAATCTCAGAGCCTGGAAGACAGCAACAAACATGTCATTGTGTCCTGAGTGTGTATTGTATAGACCAAAGCTTTTTTAAGGCCTAGAGTGAGAGCTGTGTTAACTGCTTACATGAGTGCTGGCTATCTACCACTTTGTTTCAAAAATTCTACTGTAACTTTGATGCTAGAAAATCTTACCTAAGTGTGTCAGCAAGCTGTAAAGAGACACACAGCCCTTCAAAACAGACAGCCATTAAAGCAAAAGCTCTTCTTTGTTAGCCTCAAGTATTGACTAATGTAATAAAGTTCAAGGGGAGAGAGGGCTGGCATGTTACTCAGAGGTAAAGAACTTTTGTCATATGCCTGAGGTCTTGGGTTTAATCCTGAGCACAGCAAAAAGAAAAAGGAAATAAAACCAGTAAGGAACCCCTGAACATTCTAGTTTAATTCAATGCTAACATTTGGGTATATCACAGGATAGGACATGACATAGGAACTTGTATGGTGTTTAGCCCTCAGAACCATGTAGTGAAGAAGCTACAGGAAGATAACCACCAGCTCATGCTCTGAGTCAGCTGAATGAGGGATCACTGACCCCTGCAAGTTAGTTCAGAGTGTGGAATCCTGGGGCAGGCTGAGTATTTGTCATTGGGACAACTTAGCCCTTTTCTATAGTGCCCACTAGTAAATGTGGAGCTGTCATTCAGCCCAAAGTTTTTCTCTTATTTGAGGCAAACATTTGTATTGTATGTCACTTCTGGACCTTATATTGAGATCATCTGTGGCTTCCTTTGAAAACAAGTTGTTGTATTTTTGTCCCTTGTTTATTTTTTCCATTTGCTATTTGATCAATTATTATAAAGATATGATTACCTGAAATGACTGAAGAATTGATTTAAATATATTTAATCTATTCTTTAAATAGTAAAAGGACTTGGAGAAGTATTTTGAACTACTAGAAAGACTAAAAAAATCCATTGAATTCTACAGCTGGTATTATGTAGTAAAGACTTCTAAAATATTCATAAGAATTTTAGTAATCCATTTTTACAGTATTTTCCTAATGTAAAAATTTCAACAATTGATAGGTTTTATGTTGTTTGTTTTCTGCCTCATATAGCAGCATTGTATCAGTGAGTGGGCAGCACTTAATATATTCCTTTTTGCCCCTTTCTGTAAGTTTTTTGATGGCTTTACTTGATCTGGCACTTCACAGGAGTCTCTAAAATGCCAAGACTTGTGTAATTCATATATCACAAGTGACAGTTGCATGGACAACACATCATGTTTGACTCCCTATTAGATCTGCTGTAATCTAGTAATCTATGGGTCTCATGATGAATGGAGAGAGGGTACCCTATCACAGAGCTCCATCACTGTCTTGT
The DNA here is from genome assembly GCF_020740685.1 of Jaculus jaculus. Taxonomy (NCBI): domain Eukaryota; kingdom Metazoa; phylum Chordata; class Mammalia; order Rodentia; family Dipodidae; genus Jaculus; species Jaculus jaculus. Next base: position 129,465,563 of record NC_059105.1, read on the forward strand.
CACCTGAAAGCAGGACAGAGATACTAATTAGAGGAGAGTTTGCTGAAGGCCTAGCATGGAGTGCAAGTCACCAGTAACTTGAACACAGTCTTCCAACAGTTCAATTCAAAAGCCCCTTGACTGCAGAAGCTGTCACAGTTTTAGCCTCCTCCTCATGTGGCTGAGACTAGCCTCCCCACTGCCTTACACCCACACGTATGTCTGTTTTCCCTCACTTCTTTTCTATTGCTTAGAAGAAACTTCAGGGTGTTACATATGTTCTGAAAATCATATTCTCACCTCTGACAAAAACCAGTTAAATTTATTTTCATCCCTCCAAAGAGAAAATGGCTTAGTCAGGGTTGCTAGAAAGGACTCTGAAAACTATCTCATCTTTGGGTCTTGTAAAATGCTTTTTTAAAAGCAGGCATAGTAGCTCATGCCTATAATGTCAGCACTCAAGGAGCTGAAGCAGGAGGATTGCTATGAGATTCAGGCCAGCCTGGGCTATACTGTGAGTACCTATCTTAAAAATATCTACATAGGAATTGCCTGAAATCTTCAAATATTACACACACACACACACACACACACACACACACACACACACACAAAGAGAGGTGGGGGGAGGGAGATTTTGAGTCAGTAGATCTGGGGTGGATCACAAGATTCTGTGTATCTTCTGTGTATCTATCTAGTAAGCGGCTATCCCTGGGCTATCCATTTCAGAATCAAAGGTTCTAAGAGGAATTGAAGGGTATGCTGCAGATACTCTGTGGCCACTTTGGGGTAAAGAAAATGTAGAATGCATGGCTGCTCAGCTTCTACCTGGGAACTCATCTTCCATAGCAAGCATTTTGCTTATTTTATTCTAGGATTATTGCACCTCAGTATTGATCTGATCATGAAGGATCAACTTTATCCCTGAATGATCATTCTGAACACAGAGATGAAACCATAGAAAATTTATGCAGCAAAGGGATTTATTTCACTCTTGTGTGCTAACTCTTCTCTTGGGGACTTAGAATTTCTGGCCTTGAGATAGCTGATCTAATCTTCAAACTGAGTCAACAGTCTCTCCCAGCAATGAAGGCCAACTTGGCAGCAATGATTCCGTCTGTCCTACTGACCCGCTGGCCACTATTTCACAAATCCCTAAGTGAAAGTTCCCTCTCCTGGAATGGTGCTGTAGTCTGCTTTTCTCTTCTTTCCTTCCATCCTCACAGACCATTCTCCTGCTGGCCAGTGGGTTGAGACGAGAAGAAGGTTGTAATGGGTACTGACCATTATGCATGGAGTTTTGATTAGGGAGTAGAAATCAGGCTACCAATCAGACAATGATTAGCAATGACTGGTGGTAAGCAGAGAGTGAGGAAGCACAGGGAAGTGGCTTTCTGTTGGTTGAGGATATTTGGAGCCTCTCAAGATGTGCATATTTTCCCATGGAGCCAAAAACGTTATAGACCAAAGAAGTGCAGGAGCTTCAAAATGGAGGAGGGAAAGAACTTTCTTCACTTTCTGTTAATTGGAGGTTACAAAACAGCAACTAAAGTCACAGAATCCCTTCTAAAGTAATGGTTATGTGGACTATGGAAGTGAGTTCAATAATGGCGCTGCCTGTGAAGGCCAATGAGTGCACTTAATTTGAGACTGTTTTGCTGCTGCCAGGTCTGGGATTCATGAACTCTTACAATTACAAGAAATCTTTGAGTTTTATGAAATTATTTCTGGCATTTTATATCTTTTACCCTGGGATGATTCCCTTACTTTCAGCGGTTTATCAGATTTGATTTCAATCTATAAAAGGCTAAATGAAAACACTACTCTATGTCTAAAAATAAGGGTATTTTGACTAGACCCTGCGATGTCTAATAGAGAACCACAAGGAGAAAGAACTAACCCTGATGTAATTTTGCTTACTTGGGGTAAATCATTGGAGAAGTGAGGGTGAGAAGGGAGGCACTTCTGGGTAATGCAGACTTCCTTGTAAATAACTTTCCCAAGGTACTCAAGGTTGAAAGACTCGACACTTTCACTTCCTAAGTACCTATTTGCACTATGCTTAGTGTTCGAACTCAGCTGTTACTCTCTCAGAAACATTCCCCAGCCCTCTTTTCTATTTCAGGTCCACATCTTCTACAATGACCCTGAGACTACACATCCTTGGCATGTGCCCTTTGATCCAAAATTACTTACTGATTTTTAATTTTGTCTTGTATTATAAAAGTTACACATTAAAAGAATGATTATCCATTTTTGAAGATCTTTCACTTTTGCCTGGTTTTCATAATCACATGCTTGTATTTCACAATTCTATAGGAATATAATAGACGCTTGCCACTCCTGAATTTCAGTTACACGTATTTCATCTGTGCCTGTGTGTTCTCTAGTCCCCTCTGGGTCCATGCAGTTGCATTATGCACTCTGACATCCATGTCATGTCATGTTTATCCAACTGTTTTACTACTAGTCAAAATCAAATTTTTTTTCCTTCCTATTTCTCCCAGCAGGGCATTCCTAGCTTTGAGAAAATGAAGCTGTCGGCCATCAGTTTCTACATCATCACCAACAACAAACATGCCAGGATCAAAACCTGTATTTTGTTATCTGACCATTGTGTGTGGCAGGGAGAAAAGACAGCTTGCTTCATGTTAGCTATGCTGACCTCAGACCTGGGAGCAGTAGGGAAAAAACATGCATTTTGACTGGAAGTAAACTGAGGAAACATGACATCAAGTCATGGAGGGATTGTATATATGTCCCAGGGGTGTTTCTTTTCTTTTCTTTTCTTTTCTTTTCTTTTCTTTTCTTTTCTTTTCTTTTCTTTTCTTTCTTTCTTTCTTTTTTTTTTTTTTAAGTAGACTGACTTTTGGCATTTGAGGAAAATCTCAGCAATTCTCTGGATAGAATTTTCACAACTGTCCACTTGGCAGGGCTGATATGTGTCTTGAGAAATTACTCTTCTCTTGCATTTTATATGCTCTGGCTTTTTCATATAAATATTCTTGTTTCCTAGGGCCTGGAAATGTGGAAGTTTTTTTCCCCTCTTCTCCCATGTTTGCCTCCTTTGCATCTATGCCCCTCACAAAGGGGCTGGCACAATAGATGTGTAACAAATATCCTTTAAAAGGAGTTCAATTTATTTGGGGTGGGAGCTACTTTCTCTTTGCCATGTGATTGAGGAAAGGAGCAGGCTTTGGGAGCACATAGGTTTGGATCTCAATTGGAAACAATGCTTATTGACTATAAGGTCCTTGTCTTTATCATGGACATAAGAAAATCATCCTTCCAGAGATGCTAGAAGTGGGTTACCAGTGTGTAAGATGCTAGCATGTAATGTGTTCCTGAGATTGGTTAATTCTATTTCCTCTTTTGCTTCTTTCTTCTTTTCAGATTAAAATCTGGATGTACTAGAAATATAGGATAAGCTCAATACATTTATATGGTTCCCATGGCTTTTCTTTTGAATTGTTTGTGTAATAATGGAAGAAGTAAGACCTAAAACTCACTCTTTTTCTATCGAGTTCATCTAAAACAAAGGTCTTAACACAAAAGTGCCTGAACTTATGTCCACATATGAGTTACACAATGCTATTTCTACAAACAATGATTTCCTGTTTTTCTGTTGTATTTCTACTTAAAGTAATTTTGTGGCACCTGTGAAAGATGTGCAGATGAGCCTTCTTAAATAAAACCCTGGGAAAGTATGGGCAAAAAGAACTTATCAGGAGAGGACCAAGTTGCGGGGTAGCAGAGAGGCAAGGCTCTGCCCCATGCCATGCAGCCTTCATTGTCCTGGGCACAGTGGCTGCCCTCATTCTTTCATATTTTCTTCATGATATGGATGCCATCTGGCTGTTCTCTCTTGGCTGGAATTTTCAGGGTTAAGACTCAAATTTATACTTCCCTTTCTCTTTAGAACTATAATAAAGAAACCAAGAGGGTCTTGCTCCCTGTGGCCCAGAATAAAATGAAAGAACAAAGGAAACTGGATTCTATGCTTGGAAATCACATTTTCTTTATTGGGCCCATTTTTAAAATCCTGGGGTGTTTCCTCTGGACTTGGGAACATTTTATTTGGACCTGGCTTAAGACCTCAGAGTAGACACTGCTGTATGGCACTGGTGGTTGTTTATAAAGTGCATTGGGGTGCAAGCATTAAAAAAAAAAATACTTTCAATAAATAAAGTTAAAACTTCAAGTCATAACTAGTAAGGCAATACTCTCCATTCAGGGAGACTTTTCAATTCATTTTAACAAGTATTTGAACATCACGTACTATTTACAGGGCATGAAAGTAAAGGGTGTTCTGTCTTCCCAGGTTAGGAATTATGGTTAGGTATATTAATTGCTTTTACATTGCTGGGAGAAAATATCCAATCAGAAGCAACTTAAGTAAGAAAAGAGTTTATTTCTACCTGTAGTTCCAGAGGGTATAGTTTATCTTGCCAAGGAAAGCATAGCAGGATCCAAAAGCTGGCATTACGTTGTGATATGAACAGGAAGAAAGTAGAGAGAAAGAACCCCATGTGAGGTCTGGCTATAACAGCTCAAGGTCTTCCACTAGTGACAGATTTTTTTTTTTCTTTTTCTGAGCAAAGCTAACTTTTTAAAGGCTCCACAATCTTCTCTAATAGTGCCACCAACTGCTGATTAGGTATTCACACACATAAGTCTATGGAGGGACATTTTACATACAAACCACCACATTAGACAAAACCACCTTGTCCAGAAAACACTTAGAGAAACAGAAATAAAACACCTAGTTGTCCATCATTAGCCAGTGTAATGTTGAATGAATGGTCAGTAGCCTGGTGTCATCCATGCTACAAAAGCAGCATCAAAAAGCTCCTTGGGGACTGGAGAGATGGCTTAGCGGTTAAGCGCTTGCCTGTGAAGCCTAAGGACCCCAGTTCGAGGCTCGGTTCCCCAGGTCCCACGTTAGCCAGATGCACAAGGGGCGCATGTGTCTGGAGTTCATTTGCAGAGGCTGGAAGCCCTGGTACGCCCATTCTCTCTCTCTCCCTCTATCTGTCTTTCTCTCTATGTCTGTCGCTCTCAAATAAATAAATAAAAAATGAACAACAACAACAACAAAAAAGCTCCTTGGAAATAGATTTCACAAAAGACATGCTTTTGAAGGAGTGCTTATTTCATTTTTGTAATTTTTTTTTTTTATAGATCTGTGGATCCAGCCCAGGCAGGGCCTTGCATGTATTCCATTGAGTTATGTCCTCTGTGCTTTTCTAGCTCATCTCCATTTCCTGACATCCTAATTAGGTCTTCCTACACACTCTGAAAAGAGTGAGTTCTTATGTGTTATAGCAGTTCCTCTGCCTTGAAGATTCCTCAGTTGTGAATCTTACTTGTCCTTCAGAACTTGCTTTGTGTTTTACCTCCTTCTCCAGGAAGACTTTCCCTAGAGGGGGATGGCCTTCCTTCCCTCCCTCCCATGTATTACTTCTGCAAGAGACATCGGCAGTGATGCACATCTTCCACAGAGGGCAGTGAGGGCCAACACTGTACCCCAGGCCCCTTCAGCATAGTGACTTGCACCTCCTGCACCTTCAGTGTTGCCAGTCCTTACATAAATCTGATTTGAGTGAGTGACTGAGAAAATACAAGAACATTATGTTGAGGTGTTAGCTGTACATTCTTGGAAAGCAACTTTTTGGGCCAAGGTGCTGGATTTTAGAACCAGAATCTGTAATGTATAGCTGTTCATCCCTGAAGGTAATGATTGGCAGTGATTCCTACACATCTGGAAGGGGAAACATCTGAGAGTTGGCTACAGGTCACTGCATGCCTCAGTTCTCCCATGGGGCCCTGGGATAGTTCCATATAACCTCCAGGAACAAGACTGCTGAGGCTGGCTTCTTCCAGGATGTTAGAGGACAGGGAGAGGGTCCTGCCATTGCTACCTCAGCAAGCCTTGTGGCCAGTGTGGTGGCTGGCCTGCATGCGTTATGTATCAAATGCTCTGCTGGAAATGGGTGCTGTGCTATGCTCCATTTTCCCTTCAAGAGATGCAGAGATGTGAGGCCAAACAGAGAGAGGTTAAAGAGATGTGGGAGCCTTACAGCTGGGGATCATTACCAGCAATCAAGATCAACATAAAAAGGCAGCAGGACTTCCCTCCCATCTGGATAGAGAAAATTTGTTTTAAACTCAGATAAGAGAATTTGATAGTACTCTTAAATTGTTTAAACTTAAAAAAAAATGTCCCTCAAAACCCTGAAATCCACCGTCCAGAACAGCTGCCCATCTTTATGGTATGTGGCAGATGATGACTGGCAATATAAGCTTGTACTTAATACCTTTCTGAAAAACACTTGGGAGGACTCTCTCACATTTTCTGAAAGCCAGGGCCCTGTTTAGTCAGAATGTAGCATGATTTCATGATTGTCACATGCCTGTTTCAGGGCTTGCCTCTGCCACAGCTCATAGGGACAACAGGTAGTCCCCTGAGCAAGGGAAGCCTCGAGCTAGATAAGGCTTGGCTAAGTCCATTACCTTCCTCTGTACTGGAAGCAGGAATAGAGGAAAATTACAGCCTATAATTAAACCTTAATATGAAGAGTTAAGGTCACATAGACTTGGTGCCAGGCCTGTATTTTCAGAAATCACCTGAATATTGAAGTCACAATGACTGGATAGTGAAAATCAAGGAGGCAGCTAAGCAAGGGGAAGGATCTCTGCCAGAGGAATAAAGATGAAACTCACAGGTCCTCGATGCAGGGAGTAGCCTCAGTTCCTGCATGCTAGTTTCCCAGATCAATTCCAACTATACAATGTTTCCTAGCCTTGATGGCAGGATGTCTGTGGCATCATAGCATCCTTATGATACTATCATCATGCCCTGAATGTGCGTCTGTCAGGCTTTACGTGACCATGACATTAATGTTACCTTTTCTGGGCAAAAATAACCAAGCAGCAAGAACAATTAAAAAAATAGGATGATATGAATTCAAAGGGTAGATCAACAGCTCTCTCTCTCTCTCTCTCTCTTATCTCAACATTTGTCATGGTTACTGGTTTCTGAAACTCATGGAATAGGTCTGAGATCACTTAGAGAAAGTCATCTGCATTTGTAGCACTTTGAGCCTTGATGGAATCTTGTCTTCCAGGAGTCAAAAATCATTCTAGATGTGTACTGGTTTTGTTGAGATTGGAACTTAAATGTGGGCCAGCAATGTGTTTCTTCATCTCCTCACATTGTTCAGCTCTTAGTCTGCCTCCTGTTTACCACTTAGATACTGGTGAGTGTAGAGAACCACTTGGATGATTTGCTGTTGATAACAGTGCTATCCAATTCAAGAGTGAAGTTCTGTTTTGTTGTTTTGTTGTTGTTGTTTTTCAAGGTAGGGTCTCATTCTACTCCAGGCTGATCTGGAATTTACTATGTAGTCTCAGGGTGACCTCAAACTCATGGAGATCCACCTACCTCTGCTTCCTGAGTGCTGGGATTAAAGGCGTGCACCACCATGCTTGGCTTGAAGTTCTGTTTTGTCCTCTCATTTCATTGATGATACTCAGCATGTCAGTGAGGCCAGTTTGCAGATTTGACCCCCAGAGCCAGTTTTTTTTTTTTTTTTCTACAGATTAATATAACTTTGGGGGCTGGAGAGATGACTCAGCAGTTAAGGTACTTACCTGCAAAGCCTGATGACTCCAGTTCAATTCCCAAGTACCCACACAAAGCCAGATGCACATGTCTGGAATTCATTTGCAGTGGTTATAGGTCCTGGCATGGCCACAACTCCCCCCCCCGCCCACCCCGCTTGCCTTTTTTCTCATTCTCAGTATTTTATTATTTATTTGCAAGCAGTGAGAAAAAGGAAGGAGAGAAAGAATGGTTGCACCAGGGCCTCTAGACATTTCAAATGAATTTCAGATTCATGTGTCACTTTGTGCATCTGGCTTTTTGTGGGTACTGGGGAATCAAACCTTAACCACTGACCCATCTCTCTAGCCCTAAAATAACTATGTTTTGGCCTTTTTTTAAAAAAAAATTAGTTTTGTACTCAGTAAATACAGTCAAGTTGGCACCATTGTTAGCCTCCTCCCTGTCCTCCCCCTTCCTCTGGCCCCTCCTTGTTGGGGTATATGGGTCATGCATTGTGGGTTAGCCCTCAGTTATGGATAGAAATGTCTCTGTGTGTCATGACCCAACATGTGGCTCTGACATTCTTTCCACCCCCTCTTCTGCAAATTTCCCTGAGCCATGTTGGGTTCACTTTAGGTCTGCTTTAGTGATGAGGTCTTGGGACCCTCTGTGTCTCTGGAAATTCGATTTGGTAGTAGTTAATTGTTCTCTGTGTTGATCTCCTTTACCCTTGTGCTGGTACCACGTTCACCAAGAAAACAGCACACTTGCTTGCTTTGCCAGTTATTCTTAGTTTCAGCTGGGGCTCTTTTGAGGTATGATGGGGCTTTTGATATTTTTAGCAGAATAAAAGAATGATGGGTTATAGCTCACAGGGTCTTAGTTTATTCTTCGGTCTTGAGAATGCTGTCCTCCCTGAGATAGTCAAGCTTGGGTCTTTTACTTCAAATCTTCGCTTAGATGCCACCTTTCTGAAAGGACCTTGACTGACCTAAATATAATGGCTCAGTAGCTGCTTCCTATCACCTTTTCCTGGTTTTATTTTCTTTCTTTCACAAAATATTTCCTGACCTATTTTTGTTTATTTTTTTCCTGTTTGACCATCATAAGCCTGCAAGCTCAGTAGGAACTCTGTTTTGTTCTGTGCCTAAAATAGTGCCAATATTGTGGTAGCAATGTGTATTTGCAATAGATGCACCAATAAATTTTAGTCAGGCCTGTTGGAGCATGCCTTTAATCCCAGCACACAACAATTGTGAGGTGAAGGCAGGAGGATCTAGTTCCAGGCTTTATGGGATGGTATTAAGGAATTCTTTTATAGCTCTTAATATGGATTTAACCATATATATATATATATATATATATATATATATATATATATATATATATATATATATATATTTATATTCCTTTAGTCCTTATAGAAACTATAATTTTGAAATTATTAAATCCATTATGCAAATGAAGACATTGAGGCATAAAGAGGTAGATGAATTCATTCAAGGTCAAGGCCACACAGCTAGTAAAAACCTCAACTGATATCTGCATCCCAAATTAGAATTTGAGATTCCATTTTCTATGAAAATGCAAAGTCCTCTACCTCTTGTGTTTTGAATCTATCTGTCTAGCATCTATCTGTCTCTTTGCCTTTTAAAACATCTACTTATCTATCATGTATCTAATTCAAATTGATTTAGTTCTATATTTTGGAAATAGATTTTACTGAAAAAAAAAGCACTGAAAACTTTTTCTGTCTAATTTTTTGAAACATTTAGCCATTATCTGCTTAATGGTTGGCTGGCTTTGTACAAACTTGCTTTACTTCTACATTTTAGCTATATCTGAGAAATGGGAACAGAAATGCCAGCTGGTTGCCTATGAAAGCCTACATGATTCATCAGTTGTAATGCTTGGGACAGAAGTGCCTGGGTGAATAGCAGCTACTAATATTACTATGACCTCATTTATTCTCACAGACAGCCTGAGAAGGACACAGGAGGGGCTTTTAGAAAAGTGAGATGAAGAGGGTACCATAATGAGCATTTTCCTATAACTATTTCCATCCAATATGTAGATTAACTTTCTAGATCTCAATGTACTTTGGCCCAGAATTCGATGGGTAAGTCCTCTTTTACATCATAGAACAAATGTCAAAGTCTTTTTCTTCCCCTCTCTATGGTAAGTTACAAAGAAAAAGGCACACAAGGATGGAATGGGTTATAAAGATAGGTGGTATATCTGCCTTTTCCGGTTGTCTTTATTCTATTTTACAGTGAGCGATTTAATTTTACTTGCAGAATAACATAGATGTTAATTGTCATGTCAGAGCTTTTACATGACAAGATACAGTTAGTTATTGAATAGATAAGGACAATTTCAATGCAGTACAGTTATGGTTGAGGTAGCACAAGTGAACGGTGACATTTTTTATTTAACTCCCTATTACATTTTAAAAATCAAGTTTTAAACACCTTTTCTTAAGAAATTATCAGCCATCAGACTTCTGAACTATGAGGCTAACGAGTTAACTATGTCTTTAGTACATTTTGAACAATCATATGGTAAATTGTGCTTTTCCTTGAGGTTGCCTATAGTGTCTCCCCCTATTCAGGATGTCCATAGTCTAGTGGCAAATGATTGGAGTTAGAAATTGTGGGTAATAAGTTTGAAGGGAAAAATGACACCGGAATTTTCTCCTCAATAGGAGAGGTGATGAGAAGGGGAAACACAGTAATGAATAATCTGTATGACCAAGGCAATATCTGGAAGAGTTTTATTTTTTAACCCTTAAAGATTCAAGATATAGATTTACCAACACATGTCCAAAAGTATCACATGATGTTTAGGTTTACATCTCTAATAACTTTTCTATGTTGCCTTGACTTCCTTATCTCCCATATATCCTTCAATACACTCAACTTTGCTGACATTACTGAACCAGTTCCATTCTAGGAAGTACCAAGGATATCCTACAGTCTTCATGCATTCTTTTCTGACCCATTGGCATCTTTCAGTGTGTTGCTTTGTTCTAAATGAACAGACATGGTCTTTCTTTGGCTGGTATTTCCATATCTTCTGGTCAGTTTCTAACTGGCAGTTCCTCCTTGACAGCCTCCTTTGACTCCTCTTTTCCCAGTCTTTAGTTGTTTGAGAGTTCTAAGACACTTGGCATTCTGTACCCCTTTCTCAAGTAATGTTATTTATGTCTGTGATTTATTATGTTTCATATCTATCTCTGACATAGATTTCCTGCAGTATCACATGTGCAATGAACCCCATGATATTACATGGGAAAACAGAACCTCTCAAAAAATTGTATACATCATCCCTTCTACCCAATGTCTTCTTCTACTTTTCTAAATAAAAGCCACGATGTTACCTCTCAACATTCATCTACAGACATTCATCATGACCTCTAGGCAGTACTTGTTAAATATTTCCTGGTTGTCTCCTTCTTTTGTAAAGTGTCATATTTCTAGATGATACCAACTTGTTGATTGTAGAAAGAACTCACATACCTGACACAGGAAGGTCTGGGTGAATGCAAGATGAAGCTATAATTGTCTCTTCTCACTAGTTGAATGGGCTCTTGTTTGATATTCACACATCCTCTCCCATTTAATTTAAGTCTGTTTTCTGTAATTATCTTCTCCCCTGCTTTGAAACTAGGAATCAAAATCTTTATCACATTTATAGCCCTGAGTGATGGCTTCCTCCTGCCCTACCAGTTTGTTCCTCTCAATGCCTCACTCTTTAAGTCCCAAATTGTTTTATACCCACATTGTATCCTGTCTAAGTATCTTCATACTGCTTCTCATTCTGCTTATTTTGGGTAGATTTTTTTAGGTTACCATATATAGCAATGGATTTTGTCATGGTATTGCCATATATATATATGTGATTATGCTTTGCTTCTCTTTAATTCATTAACATGGTGTTAGGTGACCTTTCAAGTCCTTTGGAAGTATATTTTTATTATATACTTGTATCATCCTTCATCCAATACTTATTAGAAAGTGTGGCCACTTAACTAGGGAAATTGTTTAGCATACACATGCTGCTGTGCATCCATGATAGTAGAAACCCTATTTCTATTGCTGTCTGGTTTCACTCCGGTATAAATAGAGCTCTTTAGCTATACAGGCACTCAGAGAGAGAGAGAGAGAGAGAGAGAGAGAGGGAGAGAGAGGGAGGGAGAATAGAGGGGAATTTCCATTAATGTGGAAAGTTCGGCAAGCAATGTGAGAAGAATATATTCCATTGCTATATCTAGGATGATAGCTTTAAAAAGTCTTCCTTTCTAAAGTGGTTGGTCTGTACTTTTTCTTTTCATCAAATTAATTTTTACCTAGTAAGGTGGATGGATGATGAGAGACTTCATTTCCTACAAAACTTCAATAAGACAAGGGTAGTCCTCCTGTGTGCATGCTAAGAATACATGCCCAATGGTATAAACATTCTTTGCCTCTAAGGAAGAGTCTATTAGTTTTTTTTTTTTATTTTAAAAAGTGAGAAAGTTGAAAAACACTATATTCCCAATTGCTGTAGTATTCTTCTAATTTAAATCCACATCTCTTCATAATTTTAATTTAATGATATAGTGAAGATGGTTGAAGGGTATAAAGTTCTGTACTGGTATTGGTGTGAGCACACCAAAGTAATTAGTAAGGAGTGTAAATAGTTTCTTTAAATAAACTGCTATCTTTTTAGCACTTGAGGGTGATTTCATCATGTCTTTCTTCTCTTGATTAACAAGAAGTGATATGGATGTTGTAACTTACAGGACTTTACTCACCTCACAGGGAGTGCTGACACTGGAGATTACTGTGGAAGGGGAAAAGAAGGTAAAATTCTCACTCCTAACAAAACTATCACAAAACCACATTTTCACATGTCTGAAGAGAAAAAAATACAAACAAAAAAAGAAAGCACAATGCTATTCATTTCTGACTTGGCTTTTTCAACAGCTAAATACAGGTGACAAATGAATAGCGTTGCACAACTATTTTATAAAACATCTCCAATAATTATCACTAGGAGTCTTTTGTGAGGAACAATACGTAGGTGCTGGGTGACTGAGAAATGGTAATAAATGGAGAAATATCAAGATGTAGACTTATTGGAAAAAGGTTCAAAAACGAAGAAAGATTTTTCTCTCTGTAGAAAAACAGAAGAGGAAAGTGGTTTTAAAGAAATTGAAGAGGTAGCAGAAGGATGTGGGGTGGACTGCTGAAGTCCATAGAGGATTGAGAGCCAGAAGTGGAATTTTGAACTGGATGAACATATGAGAGGAATTGATTGAGGATAGAGGAGTGGGATATCGTATTTCAGAATTATAGCTGTGAGGAAATGGACAGGGCCATTGTCCACAGGCATTTACGCACTGACCTGAATAACAGAATGAGCTCATCATGGTCCAGGATTGGAAGTTGTGGAGTACTGCATCAGCCCTCATGAGGTCCTTCCCTTCCCCTCCTCTTTTATATATATGTCGAGATAGGGTTTCACTCTAGCCAAGGCTGACCTGGAGTTCAATAGTCTCAGGGTAGCCTTGAACACATGGCGATCTGGGATTAAAGGTGTGATCCACCATGCCCAGCAAGTTCTCTTTTAATAAATGCACATATATATCCTAAAACAATCTGATAGTATTCTATTTTATTAAACACTTAAATCATATGAAACAAAAGTGGCCTTATGGCTAATGAGGTATCCTTAAATTGTGACACACATACACCCCCCACATATATCTAAATTGTAAGACACAAACACACATAGACACATACATTAAATGTATACATGTATATGAGCTTACATATGTTTAAATTTGTGTATTTATTTAATCTATTTTATATTTCCATCTTTAAATATTTGAAAGCTTTTTGGCTTGAAGATTTTTAGTGATTCTGAAGGGTGGCTCTAGACACAGTGATGTCATGTAAACTTTGTCTAAAATGTGGACGATAACTTAGGTGCTTGCTTGGTTCTTTATGGCTAGAAAGGCTGAAATATTGAGAATCAGCCACTTGGCAGGAGTGTGGCAATCAGAAATGCAAGTCAGAAAGCCGAATCTAGGGGTTAATTAACCTGTGGGTTAGCCTGGGCTAGATGGTTAATTAACTTGTGAGTTAGCCTGACCTGGGTAGCATATTAACCTATGGCCCAGAGACAGGTTATTGTTTCCAAATATGTTGTTTATTTATCTCTTTCCTTTTTGTCTTCATTGTATTTCATAACTTTAGGAATAGTTGCCCACATTTAAATTTGGGAGAGACACAGGATGTAGGTTTCTTTGTTTTCCTAAAGAACCTGAAGGCCTGGCATGATTATACTAATGTATATAATTGACAGTCCTTCTGGAGGAAAGGGGCTATTGAAGCATAGCTTTCCTCTTCGTCCAGGCCAACACCATCCACACCACACAATCTCATTTCTGTCCCAAAAGTAGGCTCTTGCACGTGGCTTATAAATTTTTCCAGTTATGAGATTTTTCCAATTTGTAAAATTCCATCCTCACTTCTCTCATTTTATAATTTTTTTGATTGTTTTTCTGAGGAAGAGTCTCACTGTACCTTGGGCTGACCTGGAACTCACTCTGTAGTTCCAGGCTGGCCTCAAACTCCCAGCAATCTTCCTACCTTTACTTCCCAAGTGGTGAGATTAAAGGCATGCACTACCATGCCTTGCTAATTATAGATATTTTACATTTTGAATGTGGTTTGATTAGTAGCAACCTGTGGTCAAGCTTTTCCATATTTCTGTCTTTCAGAGAGGATATAATAGAAGTAGAAATAATTCATATTTATTATTGTTATGTGTGTATGAGTGCTTACATGTTTGTATATGTATTTGTGTGTGTGTGAGTGCAAGAGTGCATGCCATGGCACATGTGCAGAGGTCAGAGCACAATTTTAGGGTTTATCCTTTCTGGTCTACCTCATTTCAGGTGGGGCTTCTCTGGACTTCACTCTGCTGCTGTTCTGTCTGCCTCATTTGATGCAGGGCCTCTTTTTAACCTTTTTTTAAATTCTCATGTTTATACACTGCTGAGCTCATCAAGCTAGCTTCCAGGAGCTTCACGTGTCCTTGACTCCCATCTTGCAGTCATTGTGCTGGTATTATAGAAACCCACTATGACTTCTGACACTTTGTGTTGTGTTTTACATTACTCTAGTATTCAGCCTGGAGAGGTGAGTACTTAATTTCTGAGCCATCTCCTTAGCCCCAAACTTAAGACTTTTCCTAGTATTTATTTATTTATTTTTTATTAACAACTTCCATGATTATAAAAATACCACATGGTAATATCCTCCCTCCCCTCACTTTCCCCTTTGAAATTCCATTCTCCATCATACCTTCTTCCCATATCAATTGGTCTTTCTTTTACTTCAAACTAAGACTTTTAAGTTGTCTATTAAAATATTTATTAATTTATTTGAGGGGAAAGATAGAATGCATGAATGAATGAATATGCCAGGTTCCTGCTGCTACAAATGGACTGCATACTTGAGCCCTTGCTCATCAGGCTTTGCAAACAAGCATGTCTAACCACTGAGCCATCTCTTCAGCCCACTTTTGAGTGATTTTAAGTTAGATCAAAGCTACTATTGGATTAGAAAGATGGCTCAGAAGCTAGGTACACATCCTTTGTAAGCATGAAGACCTGAGGGACCCTTAGCCTGGAGTTCAAATCTCCAGATCCCATGTAAGACAACTGGCATGGCCATGTTGTCCCACAGGGGAGCAGCAGCCTGACAACTGAAGTATTGACAGAGCCCTGAAAGCTCAGAAAACAGTAAAAAGAGAGACTCTGGCTGAAAAAAAAGTCCAGGCAGAAGAGCAATGGTTTGTTCTGGCCACCTCAGGTGAACATATGGGGTGCAAAAGGGCACATACACTTGGGCACATACAAATGAATACAACACACACACACAGGACACAACAATAAAAAGGACATTTCATGTTAGTATTCCCACATCTGATTGGCTTCATCCACTATATTGCTTATAAATACTGTTAATTCTACATATGTGTTTTCTTCATAGGCACAATGTTTGAACGTGTAAGACAGCAATGAACCACTGCCATGAGTATTGTAATTCTTTTGGGAATATTTTAAAACAAATTACAGTGATTTTGTAAATTTTATATAGTTTCTAGACATCCATATTTCACAAACACCTATGCTTTGCAACAGAAACCAGTGCATTTTATTAAATGTCTTGTGATGATGAAAAATATTAGCAAAGAAATGTTCAAGTCTTTTAAATTTTACCATAAACCACAGTAGTCTTTTCTTTGTCTATCTCATTGGTAAAAACATTTTCATAAAATACCTCACTATATTAGATCCATATAACTTTAGTTTAATTTTGAGTAATATCTGGAAATAATCTTACCATTTTTGTATAAGTATTGAAATTGAATCAGGTCCCACATTTTGTCATGTGGAACATCTTAGGCAAGCAAGAGGTTGTATATAAAAGAATATATAGTCATTTTTTCCTTTTTGTTCATTTTTTAAATGTGATCTATGATTTTGTGTTTTGAGATATGTGCCTTTAAAACTGCTCTGTAATGTTAGATGATGTTTTGATACTGAGTTCATGTTCAAATGAGATGTACACAGTGTGCATAGGTATTTTGATTTGGTGACATTTCCGCATTAATGAGAAGAGACAAGCAAAAGAATTTTTCAAGTCGCTTTGTAGAATCCAAGGGTGCTATATACATAGCATTTAAAAATGGGCCCTTAAGAGCCATGAGCTATATGGAACAGACAGTTGAGTAAGTGTGGTCAATATTGAGACTTCCACAATTGACTCAAGAATTGATTTTTATGAACCTATAACCCATTATGAGTGTACATTTAACCTAACATAACTTCTGTGGCAGAGTTTGCATTCTTACATGACTTGAGTATTCTATATCTTGTCCATTTAATGCTACAAAGGGAAAGAGGAGCCATTCTTCAACCATATGCATGAGCTCCCTTAAGAGACTTTTTAAATAGTGAGGAAAAGCCTTTGAGTTTGTTCTACCTATTTTAAAAATTCAGACTTACCCATTGCTGTCTTCTTTATAAAAGTTGATATATAATATATTTTGGTGTTTTCCACTCTTGTTTTCCCTTGCTGCTATTGAGCAGTGTGATTTTCTGAGAGGGAGAAGGCAAAGCCTAGTTCCACAACCTCTCTACTTGTTACACTGGAAATTTGGCAGGTGATTGATTTTCTCTTTTCACTCACATTGCCTTGTCATCATTCTTGCTTTCTGATTTCTTAATGGTCACTCCTGTATGAGATTCTGTCTGCATAGTGGATGCCACAGACCCCAGTGTGTTACAGATAACTCATTTCTACCTACCTCCTCAACAGTATCTCCTCTTAGGTGCCCAAGACCTGTGCTAGCACTGTTAAGAATGTCCTCTCTCTATCCTGTTGACATGCTCCACAGATTGAGGAAGTTCAATTGGAGGAAACATCAGATCCTCTAGCTTGTCACTCTCAAGCTGTGGCTCTACTTCAGCATTGTTCAGTTTGACTGGCATATTGATTAGTCAGAATGCATTTAAATCTGAACCTCTTCACGTAAGGCATTGTTTCTAAAGTTGTTACAGGTCCCTGTGTTCCCTGTCTTCTCACAACTACCTTTGCGACATGGTTATTCTATCTGCTTCATCTACCATGATAATTATGTTTATAATTCTAAACTGGTAAGCCACAAGGAATTTCTATTTTTAGATTTAAAATATGACAAGCATATCTATATGTGAATTCTACTTCTTTCCTAAGAATAAAATTTGATAGGTAGGATGATAATGGAAAGAAACATTGATGTTATGTTCAAAATTATACCACTAAGAAAGAAGACAAAAAGAGAAACAGAGATTCAGAGACAGAGAGAGAGAGAGAGAGAGAGAGAGAGAGAGAGAGAGAGAGAGAGAGGGAGGACATAAAAATAAACTTAAACTTCATTTCCTGGGCTCACAGGGATACAGAAAGAAAGATTTATAGGATGGGCAACTGAGGTGAACTGAAGTGAAAAGAGCCAGGAACTCCTGGGACTTGAGTGGAATTTTCCTGAAATGCTGTTTTCTGTGTAGATGTACCACTTGTTTTATGTGGATTAATAGTTATGAGGATCAATATGCTGTAAGTGATGTAAGTGAATTTTAACATTCTTGCATCTAACAGATTCCTAGTGTGAGTCATATTTAATGATCAGCCTAAAATTGGAAATAGATATTTACTGCAAGGCTCTAAGTTACGAGTTCATTGTGTAATTGAATTGGGCCAAAGATATGATTACAGTTCGTTCATTATATGCACTTTGGCTTAAATAACACCTTTGAAATGCATGCGTGTATATGAACTGTGTCTATGTGTCTAATGAAAAAAATCCTGTCCTTTCTATTACAGAGTATTGGGAAAATGTGTTCTGAGATCGATTCTGATAGTTATATAAGTCGAGTTCTAATACTGTGTTGTATTCTACAAATTTGAGGCAACAAAGCTGCTTAGTTACAAATGATCAGACTTTCAGCTTTATACTCCTTTGCCAAGTCTGAAACAAACAAGGATTATTTTCTGAACTTTGTCAAGAAAACAATTGCCCTGATGTAGTTTGTTGACATTAATAACTCATGATTATGTTTTCAATACATAATAGTTAAGCTATCTCATGGTTTGGGTGACTTGAGCTTGGGTCCTTTCTCTCTAATTCCCATGTTCTGTTCCTTCTGTGGATGGGAAGAGATGGCCAAGCAAAGGGCTTCCATGCCCAGACTCTTTAGTGCACTGATGTTTTGACCCCAGAAGAGATTCTCCACAGTGCATAGATGGCACTTGGTTCTTACTGCCAACATTGAAGAGGCTGCTTAGAGGGCTTATGCTGTAGGGGAAAAGCCACTGTTCTCCCTCTGCAGACCCACATCCCTTTGTCCTGCCAACCTTCTTCTTCAGGGGTCATGGCTCCCTGTCTTTTATTATCTAGGGAAATATCCCATGGTTACCCAGGGATGCTGATGGATATAGAAGACACTA
This sequence comes from Jaculus jaculus, assembly GCF_020740685.1. NCBI lineage: Eukaryota > Metazoa > Chordata > Mammalia > Rodentia > Dipodidae > Jaculus > Jaculus jaculus. The sequence continues at coordinate 129,484,193 of NC_059105.1, forward strand.
ATGTCACAAATATATACATAGATGATATCCTTAGAAGGCTGCTGGACAGAGCCTCTGTCAGTACACTGTGGAGTTACAAGGCACATTAGCAGCGAGAAACACCATTTCCAAACCCATTTTGTACAGGAGGGAGGAACTTACCGAAAGAAGATTTGATGTCTGTGAATTTATAGTTGCAAAATGATTTCATTCTGATCCAATATCACTCTTCACTACTGAAGAATTCAGTTTGAATTATTGGAATGGCAATTCTTGGGCAATTACATGAAGATGACTCATTTAGAAAACAGGTCTTCTGGTGTTTTTATATCAGAGAATTTCTTCTTATCCTATTTCCAGGTGTAGGGTGGTTTTGTGACTGGTAGGCTGCTAAAGGCCTCAAATAACTTCATCATTTGCAAAATGAGCAACAAAAGTGCTTAAGAGGTTGATTTGGGTGGAAAAATTGTAGGAAATACTTTTCCTTATATCAGTTATCCACACTGTTTTGTAATGTAACTGTACCAAGTATACAAAAGGAATATTTAGAGGCTGAAGTGATGGCTTAGTGACTAAGGAGCTTGCCTGCAAAACCTAGCAATTTGAGTTCCATTCCCCAGTACCTATATAAAACCAGATGCTCAAAGTGGCACAGGCATCTGAAGTTCATTTGCAGTGCCTGGAGACCCTGATGCTCCCATTCTCTGTCTGTCTCTCTTTCTCTGCTTGCAAATAAATTTTAAAACATTTTAAAAAATAAAAAGTACACTTATAATACAACTGAACATTAAAATTTATTGTTTGCTATAATTGTATTATCAATTTTACAAATATTTCTATTATCATGTAATTTGGTTGGCAACATGAGTAACAGAAAATATGCTTGTCAATTTTATATATAAGATAGACAAAATTGGTCATACATGTTTCCATCTGGGTAATTTATTCACGTTTTAAGTATCAAAAACTGAATATGACAGGTCTTATAGAAAAAAACAGCCTAACATTTATTGGTAGTTAGAGGTTATGAATACACTAGGTACATTGCTAATGTTTCTGGAATCATAGTTCAACTTGGTTCAAGTTAGGATAGCTTCAGTGAAAGAACAAGTGTCAAAGGCTCCCCCCCCCCACTCCACACTCTAGTTGTCATTCTGTGGCTTCTTGGGAGTGATGAAATGATCTCACTTGAGTCCATTAAGTTTTTGGTATTGAGGTACAGAGTAAGTGGTCCACTTTGTCTGTCACAAACCGATATCCTTTAAAGTACTCAATGTTTTAGGTGCAATTCAGACTAATAGAAAGACTCAACCCCCAAAGAAGTTATAATGTAAAGACAATCTTTCCTTCAGTAGTGTGATGTTCTGTGAGGTAATACTTTCCTGCATCCCATAGAGATTGCCTTGCTCTTTGGACTGTCCAATGGGAAGTCGCTGCCCTAGACTATTGGCTTTAGAGAACAACTGGATGAGTATTGTTCTGAGTTAGAGGGCTTTCTTAATTTAATATAGCCATTCATATTGTTATAGACCAGAATGTGTTTCTTTATTTCTCTGATCTTCACATGTGTTTGCATTTTGAAAACTGACTGTTTACAAGTGTTTGTCATAGCCACAGATTCATTGAAGGGTAAAAATCAAAGAAGGAAATTTCCAGTGAAGATACTGCAATGAGTGAGTTAGCTGAGACATTCTGGACCTCTCACTGTTTTGTTGAAAAAAACATGTTCTGTAGACTTATATTTTACAGTGCTTGAGTTGGGCCCTTGCTGGACATGGCATGGTGAACAGTTAAGTCTTGTGCTTTGGTCTGTCCAAGAATCCTCTTGTTTTATCTATGTCATCGACTTTTGATTATGTCTGTTGCTCCCCACCTATGCAAGCTCTGAGCCTAAGCCTGTGCAATGCTTGTGGCTATGAAGGAGTGATTTTATTGTTTTACAGTGAAGGTTATGAGATGCAGCCTGTCCAAGGGTATTGCTTTTACCTAGGAAGCAGATAAAACATAAGGGCTTAATTTATTTTATTTGTTCTAACTCAGTTTGTGGAAGAATGTCTGAAGTTGTTGGGATGAACCTCCAGGCCAGATAGGGTTTTGGGGAGAAAGAAGGAATTTATTAAAGCTTACAGATCAAGGGGAAGTTCCACAATGGCAGAAGAAGATGGCTCACTTTCACAGGTCCAAGCAGTGAGAAAAGCCCCTATTGACACCATAAGCAAACATACTACAGGAACCCAAGCAGAACTCAAGCAGTCTGCATATCTTAGTTGGAATTCAGACCAGCTTTAGGGCTGGACCCCAGTATGTATGTACCCACAGTGACAACTCTCCAAGCCAGGTGGCTGGAGATCTAAATGACAAGATTTAATAAAATCCCTGAATCTATTGGGGAACATCCATTTAGACCAGCACACAGTTAAAAATTAATTTTGAAACTCTTTTGTAGTTTCCATGATCTTTTAATAATTACCGGTCTATTTCCCTTATGAACCTAGATGCAAAGATCCTGAACAAAATCGTCACAGACCGAATCCAACAACACATCAAAAGCATTATCCACCTTGACCAAGTAGGATTCATCCCAGGAACACGGGGTGGTTCAACATACAGAAATCTGTCAATGTAATATACCACATAAACAAGGTTAAACATAAAAACCACATGATCATTTCGATAGATGCAAAAAAAAAAGGACTTTGACAAGATACAACATCACTTTATGATAAAAACATTGGAGAGAATTGGCATGGTTGGTTCATATCTTAACACAATAAAGGCAATATACAAGGCTCTGAAGGCAAAAAAAAAAAAAAAAATACTTAATGGAGAGAGACTGGAGGAATTCCCATTAAGATCAGGAACAAGATAGGGTTTACCTCTCACACCATTGCTTTTCAATATAGTACTGGAAGCCCTAGCTCAAGCAATAAGACAGGAGAAGGAAATAAAAGGGATACAATTTGGAAAGGAAGAAGTTAAGTTAGCTCTATTCACTGATGACGTGATTCTATATGTAAGAGACCCGAGAGACTCCATCCCAAAACACTTGAAGGTGATTAACTCCTATAGCAAAGTAGTAGGATACAAAATCAATGCACAAAAATCAGCAGCCTTCCTATATGCAAATGACAAAGATACAGAGAAAGAAATAAGGGACACAGTCCCATTTTGAATAGCAACAACAACAAAAAAATACCTTGGAATGGGCTGGAGAGATGGCTTAGCGGTTAGGCACTTGCCTGTGAAGCCTAAGGACCCCGGTTCGAGGCTCGGTTCCCCAGGTCCCACGTTAGCCAGATGCACAAGGGGGCACACGCGTCTGGAGTTCGTTTGCAGTGGCTGGAAGCCCTGGCGCGCCCATTCTCTCTCTCCCTCTATCTGTCTTTCTCTCTGTGTCTGTCACTCTCAAATAAATAAATAAATAAATAAAAATACCTTGGAATACCGTTAACCAAGGAAGTGAAAGATCTATACAACAAAAACATAAAAACACTCAAAAAAGAAATTGGGGAGGACTTGAAAAAAATGGAAAGACCTCCCATGCTCCTGGATAGGCAGAATTAACATTGTGAAGATGACAATCATACCAAAGGCAATATACAGATTTAATGCAATCCCAATTAAAATCTCTACAGTGTTCTTTACAGAGATAGAAACATGATCTCAAATTTCATATGTAAAGGCAGAAGGTCTCGCATAACCATACATATCCTCAGCAAAAGAAATACTTCTGGAGGCATCACCATACCTGATCTAAAGCTATATTACAAAGCCATAGTAATAAAATCAGCATGGTACTGGCATAAAAACAGGAGTATAGACCAATGAAATAGACTTGAGGACCCAGAATTTGGGTCAAACAACTATTGCTACTTGATTTTCGACAGAGGCCTGAACAACATAGGCTGGAAAAAAGACGGCATCTTCAAGAAATGGTGCTGGACAAACTGGATAACCATATGCAGGAAACTGAAACTTGATCCACACATTTTGCCATGCAGTACACTCAAGTCCACATGGATTAAAGACCTCAACATAAGAACAGAAACTCAAATACTACTGGAAGAAAATTTAGGAAGTACTTTCCATGGTATAGGAATGGAAAAAGACTTCCTGAACAAAACCCCAGTAGCTCACGATCTCAAACAGTCACTCAACCAATGGTATCACATGAAGCTGAAGAGTTTTACAGACAAGCATACACTAAGCAAAGTCAATAGATTACCCACAGAATGGTAGAAAATATTTGCAGATTACCCAACTGATAGAGGCCTAATCTCTAGAATCTACAAAGAACTCAAAAATCTAAACAGTAAGAAGTTAAACACCCCACTCACAAAATGGGGCAAAGAGCTGAACAGGCAGTTCACAGAGGAAGAAATACAAATGGCAAACACACACTTAAGAAAATGTCCATCATCCCTAATCATCAGAGAAATGCAAATTAAAACAACTATGACATTCCACCTTACCCCAATAAGGATAGCAAACATCAAAAAATCAAATGAAAATAAATGCTGGCGAGGATGTGAGAAGCAGGAACACTCATACACTGTTGGTGGGAATGTAGGATGGTACAACCACTTTGCCAAGCAATATGGAGACTCCTGAAAAAGCTGACTATGAGATACCAACACAGTTATTCCCTTACTGGGCATCTACCCTAAAACCTTCAAACCACAGGCCAGAGAGATTTGCTCAGCCATGTTTGTAGCGGCTCAATTAGTAATAGCGAAGAGCTGGAATCAACCCAGATGTCCATCACTAGAAGAATGGATAACAAAGATTTGGTATATCTACACAATGGAATTCTATACAGCAGTAAGAAAAAATGACAAAATGAAATTTGAGGAAAAATGGTTGAACCTGGAACAGATCATCCTCAGTGAACTTACCCAATCACAGAAAACTGATTCCCTCAGTGGTACAGGATCCGTAGCTGGAGCTGAGAAACAAGTCAGAACCATATACAAACATAAGCCCACTGTCCATTATCAAGCCACCATCAATCATGGGTTACAAGAGGGCCTACACCTATTAAATTCTCTATTAAAAAAAGTAAGAGTTATCTCATTTGTCCTGTTGCTAACTTACTGTCCATTGGAGAAGCTGCTTCTCTTTTTTCAGATAGATGTAGATCCTAAGGAGAGATCCACCCCATCATATCTCAGAAGGGACCCGGGTGAAACTAATAAAAATTGGTGAAACAAGCAAGGGTGTTGTTTTCCTGATAAACTGGATACCAGCACAAAGGGGAAGGAGACCAACACAGAGAAAAATAAACTCCTACCAAATCAGAGAGCCAGAGCCTCAGAGGCCCCCAATACCTCATCACTGAAGCAGACCAAAAATGGACCCAACATGGGGAAATTTTGCGGAAGAGGGGGAGGAAAGAACGTCAGAGCCACATATTGGGTCATGATATGCAGAGACATTTATCTTACCTGTAACTGTGGGCTAACTCCATAATGCATGATCCATACACCTTAACAAGGAGGGGCCAATGGGGAAGGGCCTAATAATGGTACCAAACTGATTGTAATTTCTGAATACAAAACTAATTAGTAAAAAAATCTTCAAATTACAAAATTGGTCATTTTTCAAATAAAACAGTCACTCGTGCACATGTGTGTGCATACAGTGATATTATAATGTATTGTTTGTTACAGAGAGGCCTTTAGTAAGTCAGGCATGTCTGTGTTCTCAGTATTGGGATGGAAAAGGCAGGGAGATCCAGAGTTAGAGGCTATCCTGGGCTATTTAGAAAGGCCTTGACTTAGAAATAAGCAGTAATGACAACAGCCAAAAAAACAAACAAACAAACAAACAAAAACAACATCTAGACTTTGGTATCCTATCACCTTAGCATATAGCAGTGACTTATAAAGCATGTTTTGATATTGTATGTTTAGTAGATGACAGATTTTGATATTATACTGATGGAAAAAGGTAGTAATGAAGTCATATGTTTGCCTTATAAATCTCATGATAGCAAATAATAATTATTTGTGAAAGACATTTTAGCTTAGGTCAGAGTTTCAGACTCTCCTTTATTTTATATGAAAATGCAATCAAGTTTTTAAATCAAGTCCAACTGCACATGAGAATAATCCATTTGGTATGCACATTCTCCTGGTGGCTTTGGTTCTTGAATATTGGTAAGAGCTGCTAAATATTAAGGTAGCTCTTCACTACATGGACTTATCCAGTGAGAAATCACAGCACTCATGTTGTGAAGATGTGTTTGTTTAACTACTGGAGGTTATCCCAGTGGCAAGTTCATCCTTATTTGATAATAATGAAACATAAGTTTTATGTGTTTGCTTGAGTAAGATTGCCATCTGGTAAATAATATGTTTTGTGAGTGTTTATAACAATCATGATTTAAGCCAAAATTGACTTATCATGATTGCTGCAAATAACACTTGAGTGTCCTAACTGGTTTGATTTTTTTTTCTTTGTTGAATTGAGAAAATGTATTTCACAAAGCTTCCTGCATTTATTTTTAAAGTATTTTGTGGGTTTTAAAGCTTGAGTTTTCAAAAGCAATAATTACAGCTGATTACTATCTCCATATAGTACTTCTGCTCTAAAGTAGAACAAAAAGATTGTTTATATAGCATCATAAGTATTGTGTGTATATGTATGTATATTTTTTACATATTTTTCTTCTTCAACTTGTTAGATATTTATTCCTTTATGACTTTTAACATATTTTTATCTTGACAAAATAGTATATTAAGAAGGTATGGCCAGGAGCTTCTTAGTTACTTTTGCTCAGGCAATAATAGCATAAAAGTACTTGTGGAAGTGGCTTTTAACCCATTATCTCTCTTTATAAAGAAGGAATTTAACATAAACCTATGGTTTTATTTTCTCCATGTCACATGTAAAATATATCTTTTAGCTTCCGTAGAATATATTTCTGCATATTAGTTTAACCTGAAGACTTCAAGTTGACTTGTTCTTGAAAATGTTAACTAAAATTTTCATCTGCTTGCCTTCATATCAAATGGAGCTGAAAGAAATTAGTAGTGTGACTAGAAATTTGTAATGTGCCTAGAAAGGGGGTACAAGTTAGTCAACTGGTTTCTTGAGAAGATGAATAGTTTGATGTTTCAATGCCAATAAGTTTTTTTTTTTAAATTAAGTAGAAACTTTGCATGGACACAACTTGTGTTGGTACCATCATTTCACTCCTCCCTGCCCCCATTCCACTGAGGGCCCTCATCAGTGGAGGATTTGCTGGTATTCCCCGTGGGGTTATGGGTTATGAGTCGTGAAAGCAGAAGTTAATCACTGAGGGTGGGAAATTCCTCTGGATATTCTCTCCTGTGACTTACAATCTTCCAAAAATTCCCTGAGCTGTGGTGAGTGTGTTTGAACTCTACTTTAGTGTTGAGCTCTCAGTAGCTTCCAGATTTCTGCTCTGGTGCATTTTGAATATCCTCAATGTCTGTCTCCATCAGCCTGGTACTAGTTGTTAGGCTTGCCATGGAAGTAGCACTCTTAGTCATCTTGCTAATTTCTCTGTGCTTTCACCTAGGCCCTAGCTTATGTGTGAAGGGTGGTTCATCTCCTGCCAGAGAGTCAAATTATCTTTTTTTTTTTTTTTTTTTTCTGGCACCTCTCCCAGTCAACATACCCCAATCAGTTATTGACCATAAATGTCTCTCTTGCTTTGTGTGGAATGATATGAAAGAGGACAAGAGAAGTTCAGGCTATAACTGGGCCATCACAAAGCCAAGTTCTGTTGTTTGAAATATTCTTTTTATCCTATCTTTGAAAGACTATTGTATTTTCATTAGAATGGTTCATCCACGTGATCAGCATATGCAGGTACTTTCCAGAATTTTAGCTTCATCCCTTTCATTCTCTAGTCCTTCTTGAAGCTCATATTCCCTGACAGTTTTGACTTCCATAATCACATAAATGTGATTCCAGGTGTCTGTTGTTGGCCCTGTGCTTTACATTTCCATTCAGATGTACACTAACATTCCCAATAATTAGTTGATGGTTCCTCACACAAGTTTTAGAGTCCACTGTTCTCACTCTTCTTGCTCTTCCAACATTTTTCATTTTGTAGAAACATGCTACTATAAATATTCTGTCTCTGTACAATGTTGAGTTAAAATGCTAAATCATATATACCAACATATGAACTGAATGATTCAAATTGGTACATGTGAACCTATTTTGTTTAGGAGTGGATAGTAAGGTAGTGACACAAGAAAGAGACATAGAGGGCTGGAGAGATTGCTTAGTGGTTAAGCGCTTGCCTGTGAAGCCTAAGGACCCGGGTTTGAGGCTCGATTCCCCAGGACCCACGTTAGCCAGATGTACAAGGTGGTGCATGTGTCTGGAGTTCGTTTGCAGTGGCTGGAGGCCCTGGCTCATCCATTCTCTGTCTCTTTCTCTCTCTCTCTCTCTGTCTGCCTCCTTCTCTCTCTCTGTCACTCTCAAATAAATAAAATAAAAAAAAGTAACAACAAAAAAAATTAAAAAAAAAAAAAAGAAAGAGACATAGAGGTGAAGGCACAATGATGGGATGGCAATCATGCCAGGGAAAGAAGGTTTTCTGATGAAGAAGAGCACATAGGAATCTTCTCTTGCTTCACATTAGTGGAATTACAATCATTTATATTCATGTAATATATTGATCTGTATAGTGATGCTTTATTTGCATTTCAGTGTGCTTGTTACACTCACAGCTTTTTGGCTCTGTGTGTGTGTAATATATGTCCATGTATGTGCTCAGCTCCATTAAGCCACTGGCAGTGGGGTACACTCACCTGTGGTAGCCAGAGGGGAATGTCAGATATCCTGCCTCATTGCCTCATTGCTTTTTCTTAAGTTCTTATTTGAGCCAGACTATGTCTTATTGATCCCATAGCATGCCATTTTTCTGTTAGCTCCAATGGTTCTCAAGTCTTTGCTACCCTACAGAACTAGGGCTATAGGCAAACATGGCCATGCCCAGCTGTCTAACTGGGCTCTGGAGATTCAAAATCAGGTGGTCCCAATCCTCTTCAGGCCTTCCTGATTTTGCAGGAAGCACATTTAACCACTTAGCCATCTCTCCAGCCTATCTTCATAGTTTAAAAATGAGTTGAGAATGCTTTTAATTTTTTCCTTTGCTGTTGCTTTTGCTGTTTTGTTTTGATTTGTTTTCGAGATAGGTTCTCACTATGTAGTTCAAATTTGGCCAGAAATTTATGATCCTCCTCCCTCAACCTCCAAGGTGATGATAATTTTGTCTTTTTGAAAGGGTTATTTTTGTTCTTAGCATTGTTAAAAAATATCAAGTCCATTATTACATTACCAGTTAGCATCAGTGACCTCCAAAATTAGTGATATTCTTTGAATCAATATAGACTCCATACTAAAGAAATATAGAGATACACACAGATATTTGTCTTGGGACTTACAAAGGGGTAATATTATTCATGATTCTGTGAAATTTTACAAAGCTCTGAATTTCATAAAACAGGAAATTATTTAAATATAGTGTGGTATAGTCACAAAAACAAAGATTTAAATCCTTATTACTTAACTTTCCCATCCTGATACAATTGCCACTAAAATTTTTCTTTAAATAAATCTTGTTTTTTCTAAAAAGACTTTCATTTGTCATATTTTGAAAATGGAAAGTAAAAATTACATTTTTTGTAAATAGTTTATGCTGTTGTGTCTTAAGATATGATTCATTTAATAAGATTTCTAGTAGTTTTTATGTTGGAAATTTTAGGCAAATCCCAACTAGATGTGTGAACTTCAGCATGGGGAAAGCCATTACTAGAATAGTATTTCTAACAAGTCCATCATTTCTGCAGAGCTGAACAGTTTGCTTAGCCCATAAGAATATCAGTATTTTTATACCTGATGAACTAATGCCAATCCCAGATACAGCCACATGCACAGCTCCTGTCAGCTGGTGGTTTTGCTCCTGCAAAATCAAATATTAACTAACCAAATGATAGACATTTAGCTTCTCTTGATAGAAATTTTAAAAGTACCTTCAGCCCCTGAGATAAAAGCCACTGATGCTTTCCTAAGGTAAATGTAATTGTTTATAAAAACTGTCCCAAATAGTGGTATTAAAAATGTTTGAGCTGGGCGTGGTGGCGCACGCCTTTAATCCCAGCATTTGGGAGGCAGAGGTAGGAGGATCGCTGTGATTTTGAGGCCATCCTGAGACACCATAGTGAATTCCAGGTCAGCCTGGGCTAGAGTGAGACCCTACCTCGAAAAAGCGAAAAAGCGAAAAAGAAAAAAAAAAAAAAAAAAAAAAGTTTGATGCTGGAGGAAATGTGTGCAGAAAAGACAATATTTGAAAAATGATATAATGTAACAGAATGACTTTTCAGATCATCCATATTTCCATAACATAAAAATAAATCTTGTCTACCCACTCCAAAAGACCCTGCAGAATTTACTATTAGATGTTAACTTACCTTATTTCTTACTTTTTTTTCTGTCAATTTACTATTAGATGTTAACTTACCTTATTTCTTACATTTTTTTCTGAGTAAAATGCAATAACTCTTAAATGTGTTAACTTTTTTGATCTGTAGCAAATCAGGTGGTCTTTAATGTTTGAGGAAATTTTTTAAACTGATTTTTAAACTTCACAAAATTATTGATTTTGACACAAATATATAAAAGTCCATTTCTATAATTTTTGCTTACTAGATTAGCACTACCATAAAAGGATATAACAAGAAACAGAGTAAAGTCACCCTTACAGAGACCAACCCAAAGGATGTACTTAGAGCATGCACCCTATGACAGGGCACCAGGACTGTAATCACAGACATGTATGCCATGCATCCTTCTCACTGGTCATCATGTCATGTAAAAGCTCATTTATACATGATCAAAAGCCAAGCACAGCAAACTCTGTAGCAATAGTGAACTTGTATAGGGTCTTGTGCAGAAGGAATGGCTAGCTATAATGATGAGTTTCTGAGTTGAGAGACTTTACCTCATCTTGGCCATTACTTAATTTTCTTCCTTTAGTTGCACTTTATAGAAATATTGGGAAATCATTCTTCTATAATAACAGTGTTGGCCCAGGATATAGTATTATCTCAGAAAATATCATGAATAATTTCTGAAAATGCTATTGAATAAATATAAAATAGTTAATAGCATAAGTGTAAGGAATAGTAATGAATCCCTTCATATTTTGCAAAGGAGAAAAGTCATATAAAGTTTTGTTACCTGATTCAGTGTTTTGGAGGGGTGGGTGCATGCTGGGGATTGAAGTCAGGACCTCATATGCATCATTTGTGGACTGCAGCTTTATTTGTCCATTAAGATAAAAGACCAGACATCAAACAAAATATGAGACAATATGCAACCATTCTAAGAAGTCCTCATGCTGCCCTCATAGGTGCTTCCCTTTGGAAAGGGTTTTATACACTTTGTGTTTCAAGTTCCTGCTCTGTGAAAGTCAGGCTTTGGGCAGATTATAGTAAAGTCTCAGTTTCAAAATTGTCTGCAATAGGAATCATAATTAATTCCCATTGGGGAACATTTTATTTAGCATTTCCTTATATCATAAAAGCTGATTAAAATCTTAAGGATACACAATGCAAGAAACATAGTATCTTAGAAAGCATGTGAATGTATATGGTGCATGGAGGGGCTTTAAATATCAGCAGGGGTATAGAACATCTCTAGCTACTGTATATTTCTGGAAGAAACTATGAAATTCACAAAAATTGGAAGGAATCTCAAAAGATTTAAATTAATCTTTTACACTGATAAATACTGATTACTAAAATGTCAGACTTGATTTGACCCCAGCTCTAAACAAAGCAATAGCAATGAAAACAAACCCTCAAGGTGGGTGACAGGAATTTGCTGGAGCTCATGAAACTCTCAAACTGATGGGAGTGTCTTGTAAAGGTGAACAAATACCCACCCTCTGCTGGGCACCACCCCTATTTATCTACATAAGATAGATGATCACAGACTTGTTATAGCAGCTTTAATCATAATAGCCCCTAACTAGAGGTCACCCAAGTGATCATGAATAGGTAATTTGGATATATTCACATGAGTAAATATTACCCAGCATTTTAAAGGAAAGAAATACTAATACATATGGCAACATGGACAATTTTCTAACCAATGGGTTGAAAAAAGCCCTATATTGTGTGAAGTTGGTTAACAGATAAAGCTGTGGGTCCATTGTGATTGAGTAGCAGGAGTGCAAAAGAAAACATAGGAGACCCATGGGTTATAAGAATAATCTACTTCTTGATTTGATTACTCTCCTTTTACCTCCTTTCCTAGTTTCCTTTCTATCTTCCTCTGCTCCTCCTTTCCTTCCTTCATTGTTTCTGTGTGGAATAAATAGAATGTGCATTCATCAAAACACATCAAACTGTATACTTAAGATCTCTGGTTTTAGCCACATGTAAATTTTACCTCAATAAGAATGGGAGAGTGGGAAAGGCTTTTATAATAAGTGGGGATGTCATCAATGGGAGGATTAAGAGCCTAATTTTCAGAAGACAATAGGATGTTAGTGGTTTATGGACAGGAAAATAGATATTATTTACAGCAATGCATGGGAGACTTGAATTCACTTAGTCCTCTAGCAGAATATTCTAAGTTTAGACTAAGCAGTGGTTTAAAGTCATTTCACTTTACCTTTCAAGCTGATAGAAACTAAATATTCAAGCACAGTGAAATAAATCCCATTAATTTTCATGATTATGTAACTTTAGATAATGCAAGTACCTTCTGAAGTTGGGAAAAGAGTAAGCATTTTATATTGAAAGATTAAGACCAAGTGCTATTTCAGATTCAGTTTCCATATCCAAAGAGTTAAGAGGGTTTTTTTGTTTTGTTTTGTTTTTTGGTCAAAACAAGAGTTTGGAGTTTTTTATGCTAGAGATGGGCTGGCAATTGAGATGCAGTTCCAAACTGTGCAAACTGCAGGGTCTAATCACTCATCCGTTCCTCTTACATTTTTGAGATTCGATGAAAACCCTGGGTTTTAATTGTGTGTGAATTCAATGTCCATGAAAGCAAATGCTGATTATCATAGCTTTGTCAGAGTCATAGTTTTTGAGTGTTTGGTCTCTGGTTGATTGGTATATTCTTTTATCACCAGGGTGGGAAGTAGGTGGGGAAGATATTTTGTAACTGGTAGGTCAGCTCCAATAAAAACAGATTTTGACTCCAGGTTATGATACAGAGTGCATATTTCTTCCATTCATACTCAGTACAGTAAGCTGAATCAGATGTCTTATAACTTCACCAAACATAAAATCACTTTGTGTTCTATCTTGATTAACCTACTGTTAATCAGACTGAAAACTCTATTTTGATATATATTAAAAAATGCCTTCCACAAGTTAACTCCAGCCAAGTAAATTAATTGTTCATGTACAGAGAGACCTGAGTGATTCATAGAGTTGCTTTGAAATACAGCACAGTATTTTAAAGGAATTGCTTGTGTTGTAATTTTTTATGAGAGAGAGAGAGAGAAAGAACTGGAACACCAAGGCCTTGAGCCACTGCAGTCAGACTCCAGATGCATGTGCCATCTTGTACACATGTTTAACCTTGTTTGCTTGCATCACCTTGTGCACCTGGCTTATGTGGGATCTGAAGAGTTGAACATGGGTCCTTAGACATCACAAGCAAGTGCCTTAATTGCTAAGCCATCTCTCCAGCCCAGGACAGAATGGTTCAGTAATATTTTACTTTTTTGTTTCAAGTATTTTATTTCCCAAAATAGCTTTTAGCCCACTTGTTCTAAGATTATAGCTTAACCTATGACAAAATTATATTTATCTCACAAAAGAAGTTTAACTTATTTATTTAAAAGACATTTAAACATAAAACCACTGTTTTCAAATATTTTAAGGCTTGCCATGTAGAAGAGGGAGAAGTTGTCCAGATTGTTAGAAGGGGAAAACCTTCTAAATTGCAGCGAAATGGGTTTCTAGGCCAAAGAAAGAATTTGTAACATCTAGAAAAGAAAAGCAAGCAAATCTCCTGATATAGATGCTTATCCTCTAAGGTTTTCTACATATAAGGTTGGATGTTCTTTTCAAAATGGTGTATGGAGTATTCTGAGGTGTGTGAAAAATTGAACCATAAACCTTAGCTTTCCTGAGCAATTTGAGACTATGTCTACTTGGTAGTCGCGAATAACTCTTAAATGTCAATTTCTTTAAAAATAGATTATCTGTAGAAAATTGATTTCTAATATTGCTGTAGAATTATAGCATGATATTTAGAGAAGGGATTAATTTTGTATATTCCTCTTGATGAGTTATATTACTTAGACTTGTATTTAATACTTCAAGGTGGAACGTGGTTCATAAGATGATCCACTGCAGCTTTTTGTAATTCTAATTATTAATAATTACTTCTTCTACTAGACCTTCTCTAAGTGTCATTCATTGACCCTGGTGTTGCAGTCAGGTTGGAATTGCTGGCAGAAATCACCCAACCAAGAGCAGCTTGTGGGAAATAAAGGTTTATTTTGGCTTACAGACTCAAGGGGAAGCTCCATGATGACAGGGGGAAATGATGGCAGAGGGTGGACAACAGAAACAGGATAGTGTCCCACATACTGGCATGGGGAAACTGGCCATACTGCCCATACAACAATACACTGCCTCAGGAGGCATTAATTCCCAAATCTCCATCAGCTGGGAACCTAGCATTCAGAACACCTAAGTTTATGGGAGACACCTGAATCAAACCACCACACCTGAGTATCCCTAAAACTCTTTCAAGGACTTTCATAATCAAAACTGTTTTCTTTAACAATACAGAGAATTTGCTTGCCTTTGCCATTATTGTTCTCCACAAAGGTATAGTGGAGTCTTACATAAGCTTACATGACAGGTGATATCTTTAACAGACTGAATACTAAGGCAAATATGAAGATACAGCTGTCTTGTATTAAGTATGACATTAAAGAGGTATTAAAAATGTTATTTATGGGCTGGAGAGATTTATGGGCTTAGAGGTTAAACGCTTCCTGTGAAGCCTAAGGACTCCGGTTTGAGACTCAATTTCCCGGGACCCTTGTTAGCCAGATGCACAAGAGGGTGCACGCATCTGGAGTTCATTTGCAGTGGCTGGAGGCCCTTGCATGCCCATTCTTTCTCTCTGCCTCCTTCTCTCTCTGTCTGTCACTCTTAAATAAATAAATAAAAATTTTTAAAATGCTATTTGTTAAATTATTTGTTTTTAAAATAGCTAGTTTTAATTAATAGTTGATTTATGTAATATGATAGATTTCTTATTTTCAATGAATAATATTTTTAATTTCAAATGTAGTATAATGTTAATAAGTATAGTCTTATTGTGGTTGCTTGAATATAAGATGTCCCCCATAGCCCTATGTGTTTGTGATTAAGCCTCATATTTAATCTCCAGCTAGTGGATATTTTGGGAGGTAGAACCTTGCTTAAGGAGGTGTGTCACTGGGGGTGGGCCTTAGGATTTTAGAATCCAGCCATCCTTGCCAGTGAGAGCTAGCTCATTCTTGCTGCTTCCTCTCTGATATGTTGCTGCTGATATGTTGCAGTGTGAACCCGCTTCTAACTCATACCATGCTTTCCCTGCCACAGTGAAAGTTCCCCTTGAAACTGGAAGCTGAAAATAAACCTTTTCTTTCCATAAGCTTCTTCTGGTTGGGTGTTTCCTTGCAGAACTGAGAAGGTAACTGCAACCCACATACATGAATGTTCACATGAGTCTCTTTTAATATTTGTTGAGCATGAAAATGTCCTGAGATCAAAACATTTGAGAAGTGCTTTGCCAGGTCAAAGGTTGCTTCCTTCTGTATGTGTATATGATGTTGTAATAGAGGTTTGATCTGAGAGTTTTGCACATACTTAAAGACAGTATAATGATTTCCTGAAGCTTCTCTTCTCTACATAAAAGACCACCATGTGGTTCAGCCAATATGATTTTGAGCTCTTTCATTATTTGATGACCTTCTAAAATGTATTTCAGTGAGTGATGGACTATTTTAAATACAGCAATCAGAATAGAACAAATATTATGGGGCATACTTTTAATAGTAAAGTGGGTCCATTATCTTTTTTTTTTTTTTTTTTTTTTGGTTGGAATTGAGCTGCTATTCATACTGCTTAAGAGTGAAGTACCATTTTGGCAGCCATATTACAAGTTTCTGATGCATTTTGAGCTCACAGTGAAGACTCCTAAATGCATTTTAGTCATTGCTACTTCCAGACCACATTCTGCAGATCTTTTTTTTAATAATTCTCTTTGAATTCAATTGAATATATTTATTTTTCCTAGTAATTTGAATCTTAATTGAAACCAGTTTTGCAATATGTTGAGATATTTTCTAGACCTCCACTGTTTATCTGAAGTATTGCTTTTCTCAGCTTTGAGACATCTGAGTGTTTGGTAAGCATGACATTTACATGTGAACCAAGTCACTGATATTGTACAAGGTTAAAGGGATTTTAGGGTTTATGCCTCTAAAACTCCATTCATGTTGAGAGTATTTTACCTCTTCAGGTCTGTCAGCACCTGTTGTCCTTTTATTTTTTATCACCTGCCTTGGACTCCATGTCTACCTTAAGCTTCTATTCCTGAACCTTTATAGAATCTGCAGTCTTTTAAGTTACTCCTTGCTCACTGTACAGATCCATGTCCTGATTAGATATCATTTCCTTCTGAATTGCCTTGAATAGCTTTTGGCTTGATAAGGCCTCTGGCCTTAGCTTGTGCTTATCTTTATATGTAACACTTCAAAAACATTTTTCATAAATTTTATAGTACCCATATTTTTTATTTGGCCTTCTTGAACTCTAGAAAACATACTTAAAATATATATTGTCCAAAAACTAGTAAGTCTTTGAGTTTTTTATTACATTTGAATACCATATTTATTTTCAAAATTTGTTTCTTGCTACCAAAAATACATTTGTCTTGTTTACAGGGTAGGATGCAAATGTTTTAATTCCATGGCATGTTTGATTTTAGCGCAACTTGCCATGTGCAGAATGCTGTACTTATTGACAGAATGCCAGCTCTTTCAAATGTAATTTATTTTAATTAGAAAATATTTTATTAGTATATTCATGTTCCTAGTATTGTAGTAAGGTAAAACTAAGAAAAATATAATTCAGTTTTAGTTTCAAATATGACTATGAAGAATATGCAAAGTAACAAAACAAATTGCAAACTAAATTAACAGCATAATCATATATCAGTTTGTTTACTCATTTATTGCTTAATGTTGAGCTCCTACTATACATTACATTTGTCAGTGGGTAGCTAGAACATAAAATGCCATAGAGTAGAGTGCCTGTCCTTGAGGACTTTCAGTCCATTGGGGAAGATGCAGGGGGGATACCTATGGTGATTACTGTATGGGCAGTGAAAACTAGGAGACTTGTACATAAAAGCATCTACAGCAACTCAAGATAAAAGAAGAGAAATACGGCCACACTCATTAAAGGACTCTTCACAGGGAAGAGCAAGAGTTTCAGTCATAGATTGGCTTTTACCAGGAAGCAAAATGTAGAATAGAATTCTTCCTAGTAGCAAATGAAATAAGTGGAAGTGGCAAATATATTTGAAGGCAAAGGCCGAAAGTGAGTGAAAAAAGGGAGAGATTTGAAATTTAGTGCTTTTTCAGGTTGTTGTTCTGTCTAAAAGCCTTTAGGGGTACATTGAGAAGAGGGCTAAGGACACAATAAAGTTGTTTTACATAGAGGACACAAAATCAGGTGATCATTGTTATTATGTGTTCATTCATCTGAAAGTTATTTCCTGTTCACCAACCATGTATCAGGTTATAGAAGTAATACCCAGGACCACAGGAATCTGGATGAACAGAGAGACTTTGTATCTTATGGCTTATCAGAGAAGCAGGGATGGAAGAGATCTGCAAAAGAGGAGGAAGGTTGGACTCCTCAGTTCCTTTTTCATTTGTTGCATCTTTCATTTTGATATAATTTCAAAATTATACAAAAGTTACATTTGACTTTCTTCAAGAACAACTAAATCCTGTAGAATATCATAAAGAAACAGAAATACCCATGTAGGGGTTAGGAGTGAGCTCAGTGGTAGAATGGTTGCTTAGCATAGGCAAAGCTAAATTCTATATCACTGGGAAAAGAGAAAACAAAAATATAGCAAATACTTTATTATATTTTGATTATAATATATATAAATATATATATTTATATAATTTATTTTTACCCATGTATTTAACATTTATAAAAACATACAAACTGTATATGATATACAAATACATAAAACGTATGGATTCCCTATATTTCTATGCAATATATTTGCATTTCTGTAATGTTAGAAGTAAGGATGATTATTCTTAATTAATCTATGCTCTGAACTTTGAGAGCCTAAATGTAGCTCTTTCTAGCTCAGTTACTGCATCTTGCCTAGATTGAAAGCTTTCCTGGGTCTGTGCCATGCTCCCTCCCCTACACTGACCCAAAGTCCAAGTGAATATTCAGGTATTTCCAAAACATATGTTCTCTGCTCTTTTGAACCTGAAATTAGAATCTAAGATATACTGCATCTAAAATACCCAGTAAAGGATTAAAATAAATCTTTTTAAGTTCAATTCAATGGCTGAAGTTTCTTGGAGGGCAGAGGGAGATATAACCATTGGAGGCTTACTGTGTAACAACTATTGTGCTCATTCCTTCTGTTATGCTATTTCTTTTAATTCTTTGAGCAATTGGAAGCAGGGGACACACTTTTTCATTTATACCCAAGGAATTTTACATACTGTAGCTCAGTGTTATCCTTTAATTTACCATGGCCAAGCTAGTAGATGGCAGAACTGGGAGCCTGCCCAAAGATTTCTTTAACATAATCCTGTCTCTTGAGCTTTCATATACACATGTAGAACAGAGATCTGGTCAGAAACTTCTGTGGGAGGGTCTTGAGTTACTGGCCATCTCTAGGGATATCTCTGAGCTTCAGGCTCTTTCATCCTCTCTTCTGGGTCTGCCTGTAGTAACTGCACCAGAAATTTTGTGTGTTCATAAGGTAGAAGGAATCCTATAACAGGGTAGTTCAGAAAAGATAAGTGATATTCTTGGGGCCATCAGGAACCTGGGTTCATTTTACATTTATGTTCTTTCCTCTTTAGTATTAGTCAATATGAAAATTGTGATGGAATCAGCAACTTTTATATCCTTGAAGGTAGTGAGAAAATAGAAGCAAAATTGTATCTCCACGTGGCTGATTCAAGAGGATGGTGGTTAACTTCTAATTGCTCAAAACCTAGCTTCATGATTTTGTTTAGCAGAAGGGGCTGGGAAATAGACTTTTCTAGTTAAGCAACTACCTCCTTAAGTACTGTGTGATCACAACAACAGCAAGAGGAGACATTACATACTGGGTGTGCAGCACATCTTTTCTGACTCATTTTTGCATTCTGAATTTTATACAGTTTATTTTTGGCTTCAAAATTGTGTCTGCTAAAACTTCTGCTATATCTTTACTCTGGCTAAAGTGCTGAATGCTGAGTTAGGAAATTGTGTTCTTACAGTTTTTGTTCATGAAATTGACCACTATTCTCTTTAATTCTGGGTTCAAAAAGTTGGAACCTGCTTAGGAGCCTTGTTTTTTTTTTAAAAAAAAAAATCTTAGAAACTGTTACTATTGCAGTTCTGGTAGGATATAGACAACGTGTTTCCCATGTGTGAATCCAAGCTGAAGGCACAAACAATATTTATTTATACTTTAGTAAAATATCCAATCATTGTATTGTGATCTGTGACAACCACACTGTGGATTTAGTCATTATTTTTCTGGTACATCTTTCTCAAATACTTGTAAGTCATTGAGTCAAAAGCAGAGCTTCTCAGAGACAGAGAAGGAGAATGGGAAGGAGAAAGTGACATAGGAAAAGAGAGGGAAAGAAAATCAGACAGGTAGAGAAGGAAAAGAAAGAAAAACTGAGTGAGAAAGCATGTATAAATGGGAGCCCTACATTCTTTTTTTTTTTCTAATGGTATGTTACTTTTGAATAAATACATTTAAATTTGTACAAATAAGGAGGTTAATACCTATAATGCCCATCTTCCCTATCTCCAGCACTTATAATAATTGCAGGATTCTCTATTAGTGTGCCAAGAAACAACTAAATTCATTCATTTAGAATATAAGAATAAGGTCAATGTGTTAGTAAAGCTAAGGCATAGCCTCTTACTTTTTCTACTTGTGACTCACTTTCACCCAAGAATTAGAATATATATATAAATTCAGGGGCTGTAGAGAAGGCCTAGCAGTTAAAGGCGCTTGCTTGCAAGTATGCTGAACTGAGTTCAGCTCTCTCCAGTACCTATTTAGAACTAAATGTTAAGTGTTGCATGTCTCTATGATCCCCAATACACCTATGGAAATGGGAGATGGAGCCAGGAAAATCTAGAAACTCCAAGGTCAGGTAGTCTGGCACATGCAATACCAAAACAAGAAAGACCCTACATTAAAGAAAATGGAGAGAAAAATGGATACCATGAGGTTGTTCTCTGACCTCCACACATGTGTCAAGGCACACACACACACACACACACACACATCTAAACTTTATAAAATAGGTGTACAAATGAAACATTAACTGATAATCATAAAGAAATTTAAGATAGTGCTTTGGTATGTGTATTTTACTGTTAATTAAAGATAAAATCAGATTTGTATATGGATGAGTAAGAGATAAAATGGCAGAGCTATGTGTAGGGTCATTTAAGAAATGTTGGTGGCCTGGAGAGATAGCTCACTGGTTAAAGGCACTTGCTTGCAAATTTGACAGCCTGAGTTCAATGCCCCAGTACCCACATACAACAAGATACTCAAAGCAGCACAGGCATCTGGAGTTTGTTTGCAGTGGCAAGAGGCCTTGGTGTACCCATTTTCTTTCTCTCTCTCAACTAAATAAATATTAAAAATATCTTTCTATTGGCCTTGAGAGATGGCTTAGTAGTTAAGGCATTTGCCTGTGAAGCCTAAGGACCCAGGTTCAATTCTCTGTATCTCATGTAAGCCAAATGTACATGGTGGCACATGCATCTGGAGTTCATTTGCAGTGGCTAGATGCCCTGGTGTGCCCATTCTCTGCCTCTTCCCTCTCTCTCTAGTAAATAGATAAAAATAAAATATTAAAGAAAGAAATTATTAGCCATTCTTTCCTCATCCCAAATTAGAACTCATTTAGTGAAAATTTTTACATATATAAATCAACAGTTCAAGGAGAATGTTTAAAACAAAATGTTCTAACACACTACAACTGAAAGGTATACTAATTTGATATTTACATGCTAAGGAATAACAATAGGAAAATAGTAAATCTTTCTTTTCTACAATTAAACCATAAGGCTTTTATAAGCAGAAAACCTGGTATGTACAGTAAAAACACTGCACTTCATGGCGTACAATAATCTCAATTCTGGGTTATTATGTCTTGGGCAACATCTCTTGGCACTGTGTGGCATCATT